>NW_017728950.1:69090618-69109047 GCF_001723895.1 Crocodylus porosus
GCTGTCACCCAGCTTCCCATCGATCACTAGGTCGCCGATTCTGAATGAGCCTGCATGTGGACAAATGTTGTGGCCACTGTCAGCCAAAAGGACTATCACCCAGTGAGAGAGGAAGAGCAAAAAGGACATCCTAGCAGTGGGTAAAGTTCCAAGCTCAGTGGCCCTCTACAGCGAGAGCATCTACAAAAGCAGGGGAGACCCTCAGGAATTGACTGGGAACTGGCAGTTGTGCCTGTGATCTTTTGTTTATCCTAATTTAATTTATAAATATAAGGCCAGAGGACCCCATGGATGATGTAATGAAGGTCCGCTGAGTTCAGAGTGCCCAAAAGGAAAAAGCAAATTGACTGAGAGTATCAGCTTGCTCACCCTAGGTCATTACACTTATGTTTCAGTTTTTATGATTTCAGACGGGGAGCAAATGAACTGGCACTAGCCATGTCCCAATCCTGATTGTGACATATTGGATATACAAAAAAGAGAGAGAGCAGAGGACTGTAACTTTGTTTGACTGCCCATATCTTTAAGATCAACGGGTGAGAGACAGACCAGGGTGTAGGGGTGGCGGAGCCCTGGGTAGGGCCAGCACCGCATGCAGAGCACCTGATTAGTCATTCTGAGATGCAGCTCTTCTCCAGCTTCCTATAAAATCATCAAGACATGGTGGGTGAGACACACAGTGGCGGAAGAAAAATTAGGGTCTGAGAACAAGGAGGTGTCTGTACCAATAGTGCCCCATGACAGACAGACAGCAATCACCTGGCAGTCACTTAGCTAGCAGCGCTCTCAGCTGCTCAGAGAACATGCCCAAACATGCAGCCCACAAAACAAACACTCCATAAACACTCCATAAACCCTGGCTCACTTACTTTCCTGAAGCAGGATCTGGTGCCTGGCTTTTCTTCCTCTTCCCCTTCCTCCTCTTGCTTCCAGAGGACTGTTTGTAAACCACCCTGTTTCCTGCCCTTGTCCATAATAGACAAAATGCAATGAAAATATATAATGCCCAATTCTGATTTCACTTGCATTGGTGTAATTCTTTTGACTTGGACAAAGATGCTTTTGATTTATGCTGTGTAAGTGACTCGGAGCCAGGTCTGGTGCATAAGTGCCATTAATAATGGATATGTTATAACATTTGTATGAATAGAAATGCTTTGGAAAAGATGCTTATTTTCCCTTTTGTGTGTGTGTTTCTTTGATTCAACTCTTCCATATTCTCTTTCTCTGTCCTCAGAGTAAGTTACTGTAATTTCACTGTTAAAATGTTTACATTTTTACATCTTTCTCCAGAACCTTTCATCTGTGTCTTTTAAGCATGATTTATTTTCTGACCTTGCCACCCTCTCTTTTTTCTTACAGTACCCTTGTCTCTACTTATCCTACTGTCTGGACTAATCCCCCTTCTATCCCCATCCTTTTTCTAAGTTTGGCCTCCGGACTACAAGATGCCCCAGCATGGACATGAGAGCTTAGGTTGGCTCCAGAAATAGGATCTGATGTCTGAACTTTACATCATCTTTGTTCAACTTGGCACTTTGTACTACACACACAAATTATTCAGCCAATTTTTCAAGACTGGTGCAGTATCAGTGCACTTAGCTGGCAGGCCTGTTCAGACAGTATTGCCAAACCTGCTGCCTCAGGAGCTTCTGGCCCACTCCCTGGAACAGGTTGAAATCTAGTCTGATAGTTACTGCCCATGCTTCAGTGCATCATGGTGAGGAGTACAAGCTGCTTCCTGCTGAGAGCTCTATAGGGATAATAGCTTGCACTCCCTGGGGATCCAGAATGTCTCTGCCATTATTTTCACACTCTAGCTCACATCAGAGTTTCACTTCACCTCCTGCTTGAGAGTAAACCTGCCCTTGGTTACACACTTATACTATTCTGATCAGATTACTTGGGCTTCCTCTCCACCTTCCTCATCAGATATGTCAACGAAACTTTATATAGCAAAGACTACACATTGAGTCTCAGAGATTACAGCTAATGGATCTCAAGCTGAAGGGAATTTACAGGGGTATGAATTTTGTTTTTACCAGCCCTAACTCTGTACTGCGGAAAAGGAAGCAAGCTATGAATGGAAGAGTTGGTATCTTTAGATCTTGATAGGAACAAAATAACAACAGAATGTTGATTGGTCCACATGCATGTTGAGAAGCACTTTGAAACAACCCACATCAATCCCTGGCTAAACTTCTACTGGCACAGGAGCCAGCTCAGGTGTCTCTATACCAGGGGAGGAAAATTATTTCAGGTAGAGGGCCACTAACCAAGTTTTGGTGAGCAGTCAAGGGCCACATGGGTAGCGCCACCCCTTAACAATTGCCCGAACCCCAGTCACCATCTTGGGATCAAAAGTCCTGCCTCCACCCCCTAACCATTGCCACCCAAAGTTTCTCCTCTTGCTGTGGAAGTACTCCTCTTGGGAGGGAGAGTGCTGCAATCTTGAAACTGGAAAAAAACCCCAAATCATATACAAAAAGATTACTATTACTTATTTTAAATTTAATTTAAAAATATTTTTGTACTGATTAATATGTTTGTGAAGTGTATTTACAGGTGATCGCAAAATAGCTCAAAATACTGTCCTACTCCTGTCTGTTGTGGGCAGTAAAGGAATGTATGTGGGGGTGTGATTGAGGAGTGTGTGTATGTGGTACACTGTGGGTATGGTGGAGGGTATGTGGTTGGGTGTGGAGTTATGGTGGGTGCAGTGAGACAGAAGGAGAGAGACACAAACCTCACACTATGAAGCCAGGCAGACCTGACAGCCAGAATCTGCGCTCCTGCCGCCCCACCCTGGGTACTTTTCAGCCCCAGGGTACCAGCACTGGCTCTGTGCTCCTACCCATCACTGCCACTCTCTCCCACTGTTTCCCTGCTTTCTCTCCCACACACCTGCCCACCACTGTTGCCACTTCCCCCACTACTGCTTTCTGTTCCCCCCCCACTCCCTGCGCTGTTCCCTGTGGCTTTCAATACTCCCCTCACCACTGCTGCTTCCCACAGCTCCCCTGCAGCTCCCCATACTGACACTGCTTTCCATGCCCTGCCCCCCTGCAGCTCTTCCCACTGCTACCACTCTCTGTAGCCCCTCCACTGCACCCCATGCCACCACCGCTTTCCACAGCCCCCACCACTCCTCATGGCCCCCACTGCTCCCCACGCTGCACCCCGCCCACACTCTTCCCACTGCTCCCTTCATTGCTGCCACTTCATGCTCTGGCTTTAGCCCAGCCTGGCAAACGCCATGTGGTTGCCAGGGTTTCCCTCCATCCCCCATCCATCCAATTTTATCTGCCTTTCCATTCAAATGGAGGGAGGGTGAGGAACAGCCTCAGGGTCACAAGGCCAGAAGCCACAGAGGTTTCTGGTTTGGGGCTGGGAATGGGATGGAGCTGGGCAGGCCTTGCTGCTCAGCCACTGGGTCCTGCAGCCAGCTCCAGCTGGGTCCTACTGCCCCTGGCACCAGAGGCAAATAAAAATTAATTTTGTAAAATTTTTAGGAGCCTCACAGGCTTGATAGAATGGTGTGGTATGCAAGTTGTGACCCCTGGGCTGTATTTTGTCCATCCCTACTCTACACCAAGCTGTTGTGGCAACAGTGTCGATATATGGGATTTATACAGGTGTGCATAGTATCTAGATACCACTGAAAGACTACATATAGCCATAGTAAGACAACAATGCCCACATCATCTAAGCAATGATTATAATTTTCTCTAGAGATTATGAATATTGGTACCATATGGGGAGTTTCCAGTGGGATATTGCACAGCAAAAACTCTGTGTGTATTGAATGGGATTTTTTTTTTGCTTTTATTGACACTCATAGTGTGCTAAATTCTATACAAACGTAAGGGAAAGCATTACCCTTGTCCTGAAAAGCTAAACATTTTAAAATTGCTACTATACAACTGAAGAACAGTACTGTTATATCCAGGTTATATACATTTTAAGGTCATAATCTTTACTTATAGCTGCATTGTTTACTTCCATCCTATACACTTTTTGGTTCAGTGTCTATTTTATCACCGATTTCTCCTTGATGGACAAATCGGTTCTTGAAATATTGAGGCCATTTCTCTAAGATGCAAAAAACCCAGCAACCCCCCTCCCCAAAACCCCCAACATCCCCCCCCACAGTGTCTTGTTCTCTGCCAAAAATCCTTCTTTTCAGTCGGACTCTGTTAGTGACAATAGTGTTGGCAATTCTCACTTTGGAAAGCCTGGGGTATAATGTGATTTCAAGCTATTCATACATTACAGGTTCAAGGTGCTTTTTTTTCTTTTAGGAGAATCTGTAGTCATCCGATTCCTATTTTTCTTGACGGGGTTGCTGTCAATTGTCATTTCATGAGAATCTTACAGCAAACAGAGAGCAAACCAGCACACTCTTGTTAGCTCTGCCCTGGACTAGATCAGAGTAGCTACATATTTAGTATTTCATTTTTGATTGATAAATTTGCAAAAGATTTCAATCCTGTACTATTTTGACTATTAGTCTTACAACAGCACACTGCCAAAACATTCTTTTTTATTTGGGGCAGAGGATGATGGTGTATGGTCATAGCTGACATTTTATATTTTGTAATTTTAACAGATTGCATGTGCTTACGTTCTGTGTTTAATTCTTCATCCTGTTTTTCTTGATAACAGTTCCTCTATGTCATTAGTGTAGGTGGTGCAAACAAAACATTAGGAAAAATAAAGCATCAAATATGATAATGACAGCATATAAATTGGTGGTATATCCTACAGAGAAGACTGTGCTAATTTTGGTCACCTTGGCCATGTGCAGACGAAAGAGCATGTGCCCGTTGCAGCATCTCAAAGCAGTTTGAGACACAGCAAAAGGCACACTAAGAATGAAAAAAATTCCATTCCTACATGTGTGGAGGTGCCTCTTACAGCAGCTAAGATAGCAGTGGCACAAATGTGTGCCAGAGATTTGTGCCCCAACACATATGCCTGCACGTGCACTTTGGTGTGGGGCAAGTTGTGTCACTTGGGGCAAACTGACCCTGCCCAGCTCCTCCCAGGGGGAGCTAGAGGCTGGGGCAAGTATCTGTGCTGGCCCCAGCAGTACAAAAATTTGCCCTGGCAAGCAGGTCAGGACTGCCTGCCCTCAGGAGCTTCTAAGACCCAGCCTGGTGGTACCTGGGGACTCTAGCCCCTGTTCCAGCTGAACTGCTGAAGCAGCCCTAACCTGGAGTGGCCCCCTGCACTCTCTACCCACTGCAGTAGTCTGGCAGTGGGGGCTGCTGCCTGGCTGTGACCTCCTGCCAGCTGTGACAGAATCTGCTCCCTTGGACCTGCTGCCCCATAGCCACATCCAACTGGGGACTGCATGGCTGCCTGGGCATAAGCACTGCAGCAGAGCCACCTGCCCCTCAGGGTTAGCTGCCAGTAGGCCATGGCTACACAGTTGCCTTTGGGTTGCACTGCTGTCATGTCTTCTGGTGCCCCTGCTCTGTCACCTGGGCAGCTATTGCCCAGAAGATGTGCTCATTGCATTAGCCCACTTTGAACTATCAAAGCATGTCTTCCTGGCCCCAAATGGCTAGGAGGTCAGCCACCTCATGCTCTCCAGCTGGCCCTGGGCAGTCTCCTTTGCCCAGGCCCTGCCACTTGCCTCACTAGCACAGATCCTCTTGTTCCTTATTTAAAAATTACAATTTCTTGAATAAAAAACAAATTCTCTCATTAAAATACCCAAAATCTGTGTTCTTCCATGTTTAAAAATGAAATGCCACTCTTTGCAGAGAGATTAGTTCAGCAATTTTTTATTGCTATATACACAATTTAAAGCAATTTGGAAGCTTACCAGTGCCTGTATCATCATAATAAAAAGAATTCTAAATATCTACAGGGGTGTAGGTTATAGCTGTATTGGTCTAAGGACATAGGCAGACAAGGTTCTTTGGGTGAATCTGATATCTTTTATTAGACCAACTTAAATAGTTGGGGAAAATATGCTTAGCAAGCGTTCAGGTTTAAAAACGCTTTGTCTGGCTGAGGAAGTCTCTGCAGTTAGTGTGTGCTCTTCCTGGATTAAATGAATAGTAAAAAAGCCAGAGGCTGGACTGGTATGCATGCAAGACAGGGAGTCAGTGAAGATGTAAACTGAAGGGTCAGTGGGTGAGAAACAGGCTGGGCAAGAGGAGGAGGGAGAGAAGGGGGATGAATGTAGGACAGGGGTGGGCAAAATGCAGACTTTGGGCCAGATGCGGCCCTCCAGGCCATTCTATCTGGCCCACAGGGCCTCCCCAAAATTTAGAAAATCTGCCCCTGGCTGCTTGTTATGCAGCCCTTGATGGCTTGCCAAAACTCAGCAAGTGGCCCCCTGCCTGAAATAATTGGTGGCCGCTGATGTAGCAGGTAAATAGTGGAGAGGTACCTGGGGAATCAGATATTAGGCAGATTATAATGTGTCATAAATCCAATGTCTATATTTAGTCCATGATTTTTTGTATCCAGGAGGTTGGTGAAGTGAAGTACATGGGCTCATCTGTGAAAAGTGTTTTGTAAGTTCCCTTTGAGGATTAGAACTGAGAGACTTGAGAGGCAGTGTTTTTTTTGTAAGAAATGTGCCCCCACAGGTAATTGGATATTCTTGTCTTTGATAGATTTCTGGTGTGCATTCATTCTGGTGCACAGTTGTTGTTTGGTCTCCTACATATTTTCCATCAGGGCATTTGGTGCATTGGATGAGGTATATTACATTTCTGGAGGTGCAGCTGTAAGATGCAGGAATGCTGATGGCTCTGTTGTGAGGTGTAATGTCTGTGGGGGTGGTGGAGATCCACTGGCAGGTTTTGCATTTCTTTTCATGGCATAGCCTGGATCCATTTGGTGTGTTCTGGGCTGTAGAAAGTTTGCTTTTGGTGATGAGGTTAGTGAGGTTTGGTGCTTGTTTGAAGGATGGGTGGTTCTGGGAAAATCTTTTTAAGAATAGCGTCTTCTTCTAGTATGGGTTGCAATTGTTTGAGGATTTTCTGTATGGATTTGAGGGAGGGGTGATATGTCATAACAAGTGGTGTGCGATTAGTGGGGGGTTTTCTTGTGTGCTGCAGCAATTCTTCGCATGGTATCTGGGTGGCTCTTTCAAATATGTTATCTATTTCTCTAGAGGAGTGTCCTTGTTGAGTGAAAGCCTTTTTAAAATTAGTGTGGTGGCAATCCCAGGTGTTCTCAGTGCAAATTCAGTGGTATCTGAGGGCTTGGCTGTATATCACAGCTTTCTTGATGTATTTAGAGTGCTTACTAGTTTTGTGCAGATATGTATGTTGGTCTGTGGGTTCCTTGTATAACATGGTCTCTATTTTACAATTTTGGATACTGATCATTGTGTCTAAAAAGAAGATGTTGGTGCTGGAGTATTCAAGAGATAGTCAGATGGAGGGATGATGATTACTGAATTTCTGATGGAACTCAATCAGAGATTGCAGATTTTCAGTCCAAATGATGAAGATGTCATTGATATATCTTAAGTACAGCAAGGGTTTGATAGTGCAGCCCTTGAGGAATTCTTCATCCAGGTGGCTTATAAAAAGGTTGGCTTACTGTGGGGCCATTTTGCTGTCCATAGCTGTGCCCATAGTCTGGAGGAAGTGGTGGTTATTAAAAGTGAAATTGTTGTGTGTGAGGATGAAGTATATAAGGTCAGTAATATCTGTCTGTTCTAAATATCTATACACTTTGGCATTTGCTTTTGGTTTTTTTATCATAGAAAAATCAGAGCTTCCCCGTCCCCTTCTCTCGCTAGGATGTGGAGTGCTGAGCAGCACTGATACGCTGGTGCCCTGCTCCTACCCTTGCTCCCCACTCCCAACCCACAGCCCCACCAGCATTCCTCACCCCTGACCCTAGGCCCCTGCTTTCCCCTACTAACTCTCTCCAAGCTACATCTCTATTCCAGCACCAGGTCATGAGTCCAGCTGCAGCTGTCCCACCTGCTGCTTTGTGGCACTGAATAGTTCTAGCTCTTACTGTTCTGATCCCTGTGACTGTGACCAGAACTTAGTGACCCCCATGCTGCTTCTGGGAAGCCCTGGGGCTCAGGGCTGGGCAAGCTTATTCCCTTCCAGGCCAGCCTTCCCCTGCACAGGCTGCTGTGAGCCTGGCTCTGGAGGCCTTGCCTACCTGGAGCACTCTCCCATCCCTGACCCCAATTTCTTTCACTCTCTCTCTTTCTCTCTCACCCCTGCTGCCACCTCCACCCCTCTCCCCACCCATCATACCCCGCAAGTAGTTCCTGGGAACAGGAGCCCCCCCAGGATGGGGCCACATGTCCCAGCACTGGTGTGGGCATGGGGTAGGGCTGCAGTGTGGCAGTTGCCCCTGTAGCCATGGCTCCTGCCAGAAGGTCCCATCCCATCTGGGAGCTGGGCATGTAGGGTGTGAGATTTGTGGTAGGGAAGGGGTGTGGGGGGATTTTTGGGTGGGCGTAGGGTTTGTGGGGGTGAGGTTTGTGGGGGGTAGGGTTTGTGCAGAGGTTTGTGTGGGTGTAGGATTTGTGGTTGGATTGTGAGGGGGTTTGTGGGTGGGAAGGTTGCAGGTGTGCGGTTTGTGGGTGGGCTGTGAGGGGGTTGTTTGTGTGGAAGGACTGTATTGTATGGGGGGACAGTAGGGGTGGACAGGCTGCTCAGAAGGGGTAGATTTCCCACCCACCCCCTGAATAGTCCACAGCCTCTCAGCAGCGCCATTGGGACATTTTTGGCTTTTGGCAGAAACTCCCAGCAGCATGATACTGCCTCAGGCCCAGTGGCTACACATGGCACTGGCCTGGCCACTGGTGCATGCCTTTAGGCAGGATCAGGTTGCTCTTGCTGTCACCTGTGGCTCCTGGCACCACTTGCATGAGCTGTGCGCTATCAGGTCAGGCCCAGTCGTGCTTGCATGGAGCCCCATGTGACAGCAAAAGCAGCCAGGTCCTGCTCGAGGACATGTGCCAGTGGGCTGGGCCAGCACTGTACACCCTCTGCAGCCACCAGGTATGAGGTGGTGCAGTGCCACCGAGGATCTATACCAGCAGCAGGCTATTAGCACCCCAACAGTCATGGCTGCTGCTGCAAGGAGGTGTGTGCCATGCAGGGGGGTAGGTGTGGGACCCACCCCTCCCAAGCAGTCCCCCCCCACTCCACAGCCCTACTCACCCCAGTGGGGGGGCTGCACACCCCCCCCTTGGGGGGGGCTGTGCACAATGTGGGGCAGCCCTACTCACCCCAGTCTCCCCCCCCACCACCCCCACGTCCCTGCTTACCTGGGACAGAGCCTGGATCCGAGCTGCCACTGCAGCCTTATCCCACTCCTATTTGCCCCAGCACACTGAGGCAGCATACTGGAGCAGCAGAGGCATGGGGCAGCCATAGAAACACTTTGGTGAGGTGCTAGAGCATCTCCTTGAAGGACCCAGCCTCTGATTGCTTCTGGATATGCTCCAGGAGTGTGGCCTGTGCCGCTTTTTTCCAGCATGGGGTTTTATTTTGTTTTTGATACTGGGATTTCCTGGTATCAAATTTAGAGTTTGTGTGAACATTTTTATGTTCCTAGCATGCCCTTGTGGCATCTCAAATTGCTTTTAGATGCTACAATAGGCATGTGTTCGCTCGTCTGGATGCGGCCCCGTCTCAAAATTGATCTAGCAAAAAAGAGTTCAGAGGCTGGCATCAAGAACTGATTAATCAGGGTATGGGAAATCTCTTGTATCAAGACAGAATGAAAAGATTAGACCTGTTTAATCATAGAGAGAAGATGAATGGGAAAGGATATGATAAACATGTACAAAACAATGAATAGAGAGGCTAGACCTAGAAATTCTATTCACCATTTCTGGTGACACAAAAACAATCAGGAATTTAGCTGAAAGATGACAAATTTGCACCTGTTAGGAGAAAATGGTTTCTTGAACACAATCAGCCTGTGGAATATATTGTCACATTTTACATGGAGACAAAAGCTTAGCTGGATTAAAAAAAAAATCATCAAGTATTACATCAATAACTGGAATGTACAGATAATAGCACATATTAGTGCACATAGACATGCACACATGCAGAGTCAGGATCTCTGGAAGAGATAAAAACCTTCAAGTTTCAGATTATAAATCAACCTTTATAGGTGATAAAGGAGAAAACTTAACCTGGGGGGTTGGGTATCATGGTTGCTTTCTTCAGGGTTTCTTTCTCTGAAGTAGTTGGCACTGACCAATGTCAGGGATGGGTACTAGATTAAATGGACCATACTGCTTGCCATATTATGTCAGACAAATCTCTTTATGGCACGTCAGATTTGGCAACATGTCGCAAACATTTTAGCAAATCCTCACTCAAATTTTAGAGTTGATGTATAAGTAACTGAGGCAAGCAGATTGAATAGCATGTATCTTGGACAAATATTTTCATCTCACTGAAATATTTGACTGTGACATTTACACAGTTAAGGAAAATCTGGGTTGCTGTGGATATGTAGACAAAAAAAAATCTCACAACTTTTGCTTGTGATTTTTTTGCCCTTGTGACCCCCAACTTAATCAATGACAGTCATATAGCAGTTCTTTGAAAATGTGCCCTTTTTAGTTGTCCTTCATTTTTGCTGGGGAAATATCGATGAATTCACCATGAATTCATGGTCCATGGTTTCTGTGGACCAGACTAAAAGTTGTCTTGTACCCAAGTTGTACCCAAGTTAGCAAATAGAGAATTAAATATCTATTTTTACATTATCAAGGAATTGTTATTAAGCAAGATAAAACCAGACCATTTTATTTCCTGTTTTGAAAGAGCATTTGAGGAAGGACAGGACTCTAATTAAACTATTTTAGATGTGGACTTTGGACAGATATCTCCCATGGGCAATAGTAATGAGTATTGTGAACATGTATGTGGTAGGGCTGTGCAAAATTTTGCTGGCTGTTTCATTTCAATGCCTTTTTGAGCTCAAAACAGAGAGCTTTGAAACAACCTTGAAACAAAATGAGGCAAGTCGAAACGTTTCAAAATTTTTGAAAGGTTTTGAGTTTCAAAGCTCCAGCTGGACTTGCCTGCAGGGAAACAGAAACTAAATTAAGGAGAGGGAGGGAGAAGGGGGGAAGGAGTGCTTTCATTATTGACTGTGTAGCTGGCCAGTGACTGTCATCCTTTCCTGAGGTCTCTTCCAAACCCGGTGCTCTGGGGGAGGGATGAAAAAACAGCAAGGGCGGCTGCATTGTTAGAACTGCCTTGCTTTCTGCCTTGGTGTCAGTTGAGTGAGGGCACACCTTAACACAAATAAAGTGTCACCCACCCCTGTCACTAGTATTTCCTGTCAGCAGCTAGGGGTGCAGGGCCCCAGAACCCAGACTCCCCTTGCACCTATCTCCTTGACAGCGGGCAGGCTTCGTGGCTGCAACAGGGCCTAGCAGGCCTGCAATTTTCACCCCCCTCTGCCCCAAGATAGACACAGTCCCACAGGCACCCATATCATGAGTTTTGCCTGTCAGCAGCCAGAGATGCAGGGCCCCAGAACCCAAAGCCCCTGCACCTATCTCCTTGAAACCTGTCAGGCTTCATGGCCTCTGCAGAGGTTAGCATGGCTGCAGTTTTCACCCTGCTGTGCCTTAACACACACAGTGTCACCCACGTCACAAGTTCTTCTTGTCTGCAGCTTGAGATGCAGTTTTCCCCAAATCCCTGCACCTATCTCCTTGAAACTTGGCAGGCCTTGTGGCCTCAGCAGGGGCCACCACCCCTGCAGTTTTGTACTCCCTGTGGCTTAACACGTCCACATGACGTGAGTTTTGCTTTCAAGACTTTGAGGTGCAGTTTTTCCAAACCCCCTACACCTATCTCCTTGAAAGTTGGCAGCCGTCAGAAGGGGATACCATTTCTGCAAGGTTCATCCAAATCAGGCTAGAAATGACAAAGTTATAGGCTCTTTTGAACTTCCCCATTATAGCCTATGGGCAAAACTTTGAAACAGCAAAATTGTTGTGACGAAATGAAACAGAACAGTGGTTTTGAATCGATACAAAATTTGAAATGAAATGCTATTCCGTTGAAATGTCAAAACGCTGGTTGAAACAGAACGGTGCTGTTTCTCACAGCCCTAATATGTAGAGGTGTAATTGGCAATTTCAGGACCCTAGGCAGAAAGTAAGGAGGAGGAGAAAAGGGAGTGATGCTGAGGGCTGGAAAGCAGAGAGGGGCCAGTCCAGAGTGGGGAGACAGGGGGGCAGGGTGCTGGTGCTAGTGCTCTAGTTATGCTACTGCATATCATATTAATGCTGTGAGAGGAAAACAAAACTAGGTATCTTGCAGTTTGCTTGAATTTTGCCTGTCTTTGGAGAATGGTCTTTAAACAGGTCAGGACTTTCTGAAATGCATTTGTTGTTTCATATTTTCCCATTCATTTCATTGGGGACCATTGATTCAAGTAACTCTCACTAGTTGGCCTAAGCAATTCTCACATTCAGTCCTAAACAATTTCTAGGATTGCATTTTTTTCTTTATTGTAAGTCAATGTTTCTCAGAGCTTTCTATACTTAGTTGCCATTTTCATAGATAGAATCCTAGATGCCTTCATTGCAAACTGACAACCTTTTTGCTGGTAATCAAATTATATATATTTTTTATTTAAATGCATTAAATAATGTTTTCCTTTGGGGAGGGAGAACTTGCAGGGAGGTTACTACTTTAATCTAGTTTGTTCTAGTTTAGGGACACCGTTAGAAGGTGGTAGGACCCTGTGACCAGCCAACTAGAAAGCAAATGAAAAACCAATGCTCTTCAGGCAATTGACCATCTACGGCCCCACAGTTTGGGAATCGCTTTTATTGGCCTTTTACAACAGGTTCTCTTCAGGGTTTCTGAATTTTAAATATGATCTGTATTGACTAGTTCTGATGGCATATGTAGGCCGGGTGATTTCAAAAATTGTTAACATTCTGCATCATTAACTTAATTGACTGTCTCTATTAATATTCTACCTGGTAAACATGTTTGCCAGAATACGAACAGAAAATGAAAGCAGATACAAGCACAGAGACCTACAATTTGGATAAATTGTGGATGAATACTGCACTATTTGTCCGGCTTTGGGATTTCATAGCTGTTATTGGTTCTGGCAAATGATCAGCTGTGGCCTCATCTGAGTGCCAGAGTGCCAATCTAGTAGTTTGGTTGAATAGGCAATCAGTTCTTATTATTAGAAATGGAAGGAATTCTTTTTTCTTTTATGATTTTTTTATAGCTCCAGTATTGAGTCAACTGTTCTTTCTAATTTAGGAGGGAAAATGGACTGACCAATAGGAATAGTTGGAAAGCAGCGTATTTTAGGAGTGTAGATGTTATACTTTTATAACAATACTGGTAATTTATTTGCATTTACATTAATTAGTGTTCTACACTACACCTTTTGGCTTGTTTTTCAGTAAATATGAGTAAGATATCATAGACCTACAACATAAATACAAGATTCTCGGCTTGTGTAAATCAATATTACTCCACTAAAGTCAGCAGAACAACACCAGTTTATACCAGATGAGTATCTGGACATATGCTTGCACATGTACGCACACACATTTTTTTCTCTTACATGTATATGGATATGATACAAATTCATCTGTGCAGCTACATAATCGTGTGTGATTATTTTCTTCTTCAGCAGATTTTCTATTAAACTGGGAGATCAAAAAAGTCTGACATACTTCAGGCATGAATTAGTTCTGGTTATGAAATGTATTGTATGTCATAGCTTCCCAGTATTTTAGGGTCTGCTTTGCTGAATCAAGGATAGGCTATTTGCCTGCAGCCCAATAGAAATAAAATATTTGAGAAAGGGGGAGGAAAAAAGAAAGCCTAATTTCACTGAATGTGTCCATGGAGAATATGCTCAGTTAATATTATGACTTTTAAAGTGGTTTGTGTTATTGCAAAGCTGCTTCAAAAGCTTGATAACTACATGATGTCTGGCATGTAAAGTCCATTGCTTTTGATTCTGATCTTGGGAAAGAGAGTTGCACTAAGCAACAGTTACTAAATTTCAAATGGGAGTAAAGGGGATAATTTTTTCAGAGTATTTGCCCTTTCAAGGGATGAAATAATCTGATGGGATGAGAACCTTTGAGCAACTTTATAGACAAGGTAATTGGTAGTCATTGCAAAGCCCTTTGAGGAGAATGGTGTTATTCATGTTGCCTCCAGGAGCAATGGATTAAAAGATAGAAGAAATAGGGAGGCTCAAGGGAAATGGGAAAGACATTCATGGAGGAGGACATCCCTTCTAATTTTTGCACACATCCACAAACTACTTCTTTTACAGCTGTTTCCATACCCATATATTTACCAAATTTTCCTGAATACAATGTGCACCTCCCCTCCACTGCCCCAAAAGTGTGAATTATATGTGAGAAATATAGTAAGAGAAGTATCTGTTGCTTACCAGGCAAAAGCAAAAGTAAGCTTTTTACATGATCCACAAGGAGCAGCACAATCGAGAGTCTTGGCTCCCTACCTGTTGCTACTGTGTTACTACAAGGAATGGTTTTTCCCCCCTTCATTCTGCCTTTCAAAAACAAAGCGTGTATCTTATTCTGGGGCACACTGCATGCGAGACAACATGGTAATTTTTACATTCATGTTTATATTTTAAAATAAATATAATATTGTTCCCAAGAAGACTCCAGGTCCAATCCTGTTCTTAGCTACACTAGTGTATTAACTAGGTAACTGAGGCAGAATTACATAGTTTGTTCACAGAGTGTTAGAAATAGCCTTCTTTCTATGAAGGAAGAATATTTTTGCTCCTTCAGCTTCTTATTACCTATAATAAGCTTCCTGGCTACTTCTATTATGATTGTTAATGCCTGCTCCTATTCAACACAAAGATTCACTGCTGCAGGTTCTTGGTGTATCTCTTTGTGTCTTAGCATTAAGTTGTGGAGAGCTGCAGTTAAGTGGCCTATGTTTTGCACTTCCAGGCTACTCGAAGTGTTACTGAAGTAGATGGTTTATCAACAACAAGGACTTTGATGAATGAGCCCCTCCAAGCTCATGGGTTATTTGCTTGTCACCTGTTAGCTGCACACTTCATTACACACCTTAATATGCCCAGTGAAGGATGAGTTTTATTAAATAAAAAAAAGAAAAATCCCAAACTATCATGTTAATAGGAGATTTAAACAGTGCTAAGCACTGGAAAGAATGGGACTACCAAAATAATACATATCATTATAGTCTTATTTTAATTATGAAGTGTTTTGTTTCTGTTTCCTTAGCCAATGAAAGGGAGGGAGAGAGAATTTAGTACACAAAACACTTTGGTACTTTTTTCTCATAAATGAAGATGGGCAGCTCAGACTGAATTTAGCAACAATAATTTTAAATTTTATGATAGAAGTTGAAAAGAATGACAGCTGTAAAGCCAGAAATTTGTTGGACTTTACACATCTTCAGTTCCTCATTACTGCAAATGTGCCATTCCATAAGTAGATGGAAATAGAACATTCTACCCTTTTTGAAGTGGAGAATTCGTCTGCTAGTAAAATGTCTTAATTTTGCTAAGGTATGAATTAAGATTTGAGTACATCTGTTAGTAAGAGTGTATGCCTTCTTGGAAGGCTTTGTACTATTAAAAAAAACCCCTGTGGAATCCAGGAGTGTTTTTGGGTGTAGTGATTAGGGAACAGTGAGACATAGCGATGTTAATATTGCCTTAACAGCTGATGTATTTATTTTATTGTTTCACTGATTGAATTATTTTTTTTGTAGGCAAGGCAATTAGCGACACATAACACTTAATTAGCCTATATGTTACAGGTGGTTCTACCAAGGTCAAACAGACATGGGAATACAAATTAACCACATGAAATTTTGGTCATCCCTAAATTGACTTGAACCTAAATGTTTCTTTTCATGTTGGAGTAGCACCTGTCTTTTAATGCTCTTCCCAGCTGCCTTGTTATAGGCCTTGGCCTCCGTCTCTTACACAACGTTCCAGAGGAGCTCAGGACTTTCATTCATCCATCCCTGCAGCCCTCTCATGGTCTCCTTTCCAACCTCAGACTTTCCTAGTAGAACTTATCTCCTTTGGTCTTTACTGCTTCCTCAGCCAATGTTGCATCACTTTCTCCATTACATGGCTTTCTTATTCCTTATTTCCAAAGATCACGTTATGGGCTTCAGCATTTCTAGTAGCCTTTTTGCCAGAAAATGTCAGTGGCTGACATGTTTAGAGAAGATGTTAATGCTGATGAACCTGTGGAAGGAGGTATTTAAAGTTAAAGCATCTCAATGAATGTGCTCAGATAAGTATGATAAAAGCCTGTAGCCTAACAAAAAAATGAAGGGACTTGGGTTGAAGGCAGGAAGCCATTGGGAGGTGGTAAGAATGGGAGTGTTTGAAGATCATGAAAAAAGGCTTCCCAATTGTTGAATGCTTATTTGAATGGAATCATTTTGAATTACTTCTCACTGTAGCATAAATATAGTTCTCTGAGAGGAATACTCTTTGTGTCCAGGAAAATTATTTTAAAAAATCTATGTCTTTATGTGGGATGTGTATATAAACTTCCCATTGCAAAAACTAACACAAACCCCCACCCTGCAACCAACCAACCAAACAGACAAACAAAAAACCCCATACCTCATTTACCATTTTTCTTTTCCAAAGTTTCAGCAATAGAATCATAGAAAATTAAGCTTGAAAGGGACCTCAGGAAGTCATCTAATCCAACCCCCTGCTCAAACAAAGAACATTTCTGCTTTGAGCAGGGGATTTGTATGGATGAATCTGTGTCAGCCTGGCAGAAGATAGCCAGTGGGGTCCCCCAGTGTTCAGTACTTGGACCAGTGCTTTTCAACATCTTCTTCAATGATCTGAATGTGGGGCTGAAAAGCACACTGGCAAAGTTCACTGGTAACATTAAGCTCTGGGGAAGTGTCGTGACACATCAGGGTAGGCTGATGATCCAGGCACACTGTAGTAGGGTACTGAGATGCCTGCTACTTATGGAGCAGTAAGTAAGGAGCCCAGCTGGACACCTTCAAGTCAATCTACACCTGACAATCTACACCCCAGGGTACTCAAGGAGCTGGCAAGCATCATAGCCCAGCCCCTGGCACAGATCTTTGAGAACTCCTGGTGCTCCGGTGTAGTGCCCAAAGACTGGAAGGAGGCCAATGTGGTGCCTATCTTCAAGAAAGGGAGGAAAGTGGATGCAGCAAACTATAGGTCCATCAGCCTGACCTCTATCCTGGGGAAGATCTTAGAAAAGTTTATTCAAGAGGCCATCCTTAATGGACTGGCTGATGCCAACATCCTGAGGGATAGCCAGTACGGGTTTCTCGTGGGTAGGTCTTGCTTGACCAATCTCATTTCCTTTTATGACCAAGTGATAGGTCATAGGACAAGGGAGAAGAGATTGATGTCACATATCTTGACTTCAAAAAAGCCTTCGATTTGGTATCCCGTGATCACCTCTTGGCAAAACTGGCCAATTGTGACTTTGGGTCTGCCACGATCTGCTGGCTGGGAAATTGACTCCGTGGTCAGACCCAGAGGGCGGTAATTGACAGAAGTCAGTCATCATGATGCCCTGTGACCAGTGGGGTCCTGCAAGGCTCTGTCCTTGGACACATATTGTTCAACATCTTCATTAATGATGTGGACATTGGAGTCAGAAGCAGACTGGCCAAGTTCGTCAATGACACCAAACTTTGGGGCAAAGCATCCATGCCTGAAGACAGGTGGGTGATCCAGGCTGACCTGGACAGGCTCAGCAAGTGGTTGGATGAGAACCTGATGGTGTTTAACACTTAAAAATATAAGGTTCTCCACCATGGGAGGAAAAACCCGCAGCATCCTTATAGGCTTGGCAGTGCTACGCTGGCTAGCACTATGGAAGAAGGAGACTTGAGGGTCATCATTGACCGCAAGATGAACATGAGCCTGCAATGTGATGCTGTGGCTAGTAAAGTGACCAAAATGCTGGCTTGCATCCATAGATGCTTCTCAAGCAAATCCCAGGATGTCATTCTCCCCTTATACTCAGCCTTGGTGAGGCCACAGCTGGAGTACTGTGTCCAGTTTTGGGCCCCACAATTCAAAAAAGGTGTGGAGAAGCTTGAGAGAGTCCAGAGAAGAGCCGTGGTCATGATCAGAGGTCAGGAAAACAGACCTAATGACAGGCTGAGATCTATGAGACTCTTTAGCCTGGAAAAGCACAGGCTCAGGGGTGATCTGATGGTCACCTATAAGTTTATCAGGGGTAATCATCAGTATCTGGGGGAACGTGTGTTCACCAGAGTGCCCCAGGGGATGACAAGGTCGAATGGTTATAAACTCCTGGAAGACCGTTTCAGGCTGGACATAAGGAAGAATTTCTTTACTGTCCGAGCCCCCAAGGTCTGGAATAGCCTGCCATCGGAGGTGGTTCAAGCACCT
>NW_017728950.1:69109147-69156891 GCF_001723895.1 Crocodylus porosus
GGTCTGGAATAGCCTGCCATCGGAGGTGGTTCAAGCACCTACATTGAACACCTTCAAGAGTAAATTGGATGCTTATCTTGCTGGTATCCTGTGACCCCAGCTGACTGCCTGCCCATCAGGCAAGGGGCTGGTCTCAATGATCTTCCAAGGTCCCTTCCTGCCCTAATGTCTATGAAATCTGTCACTACTGAGAACAGTCTAGCTCCATCCTCTTTGGAGCCACCTTTCAGGAAGTTGAAGGGTTCTATTAAATCCCCTCTCAATCTTTTCTTCTCCAAACTAAAGCCCAGTTTCCTCAGCTTCTCCCTCATAAGTCATGTGCCCCTGCCCCCAAACCATTTTGTTGCCCTCTGCTGGACTCTCCAATTTGTCCACATACTTTCTGTAATGGAGAGCCCAAAACTGGATACAGTGCTGAATAGAAGAGAAGAAACATGTCCCTTGATCTGCTGGCAATGCACCTACTGATGCAGCCCAGTATGCTGTTAGCCTTCTTCACATCGAGGGCACACTGTTGGCTCATATTCAGCTTACTATCCACTGTAAACCGCTTTTTCTGCACAGCTGCTGCTTAGCCAGACAGCCCCCAGCCTGTACTGGTGCATGGTATTGTTCCATCCTAGGTGCAGGACTTTGCACCTGTACTTATCAAACCTCATGAGATTTCTTTTGGTCCAGGCCTCCAAAAGAAGTGTGCGCTGTAGCCCATTGATGAAGATATTGAACAAAACATATGAAGATATTGATACTGACTGCCAATTAGACAAGAAGCCATTGACTACTGTTTTCTGAGCCCAGTGATCCAATCAGTTTTCTGTTTACCTGGCGGTCCATTCATCCATCTCGTACTTCCTTACCTTGCATGTGATCTTAAGTGACAGAATATGATAGCATGGCTCAAGAAATAAAATGTTCATAAAACAAGTGCAATGGTTTGACTGCTTCATTTTTTTTTACTTTTAAAGACTTTCGTTTTGTTGTATGTTATTTGTGATCAAGGTCTCTTCCTGGGCATTGCACATATACCTGGTAAGAGAGTTTTTTTCCTTTCTTTAATGATCTCAAGCTCTGCTTGTGCCAAGGCTCCTAGGTGCACTTAACTTTGCAAACTCCAGGAATCCCATCCCTTTAACTTGAAGCTGGCATACAAATAATTATTCTCAAGATCAAATAACTAGAGAAGGATTATCCCCCTATTTTACAGATTGGGAAATGAGACACAGTTAGATTGTGATATGTCCAAGAACACAAAAGGAAGTTTGTGGCAGAGCTAAGAACTGAATTTAGATCCACGAGATCTCCAGTCCAAGTCATTAAGGACACAACTTTCTTTACCTTCAGTCCCTATTATATCACCCATTTCTTATCTTAACAGATATGAGTTGAACTTTCTTTCTAACCTTAGACAATATTAAGTAATCTCTTGGTAGGAAGGATCTAAGTTATTTGTGTTTTACCTATGCTTGCCAATCATAGGGGGTAGAGAATCAAACTGTGTTTTATTTGTATGTTAACTTGTGTAGGCTTTACTGCTGCCAAAGCAAGAAAGAGATCCCTTGCCTTAGGAAACCTTAAGACTGTTAACAAGGGAAGAAAAGCACATTTCTTACCAGGGAAGATTTGCATATGTTCAACATTAGATAGAGACATTTCTCTTCTGAGCAGGCAAGCTCTTAGGGGTTCCCCACTGGGGAGGTGATATTGCACATGGCTAATATGTTATAAACACAAACTGGCTAACACGTGCTGTATTTACACAGCACATCAGAGGTTTCAGTTTCTATAGGGAGTTCCACATTCCTTCATTTATGGAACCGCTACACTGTATAGAGATGTAACAAGCCACCACTGTGTTCCTCAGCTAGTTGGATGCAACAGAAGAAAAAATAAGTAATTCTGCACTCTACTTACTTACATAAAAAGTTTGAGGTGAACAAATGGCACTTTGTATGTCTACAATAAGTAAAGTAACTGCTTGCCATAAAAATTATCATAAAGCAAGAAAATCAGATCTCAAGTATGCAGTGACTATTCCTGTTGAAAGGCAGTTTAATTTGGTGTATCATTAAAATCCCAGTTGTGGAACAAGCCTCCATTCTTGCCCATCTCTGTTTGCTCTGGTGCTGGTACTACTTATAAAACTTTTTTTTGGTGGGGGAGAAGTAGAAGGTAATCTTGGTGTCCTAAACCAGGGGTGAGCAATTATTGCCGGCAGAAGGCCGCTTACTGAGTCTTGGTCAAGCCATTGAGGGCTACATAAGAGGCATACGGGGGCAGATAAATATTCTAAATGTTTTAGGGGCCCTGTGGGTTGGGTAGAATGGCCTGGTGGGCCACATCTAGACCGCTTTTTGCCCACCCGAGTCCTAGACTCTTTTCCAGCTCAGAAGGAATATTTTTGCCTTTGTGACTACATATGAAACTCAGAAAGATGGATCAAAAAAGTACTTAGGTGTTTAAAGTGAGAATGACATGGAGTCTGGGCATCTAAACCCAAAATTTAAAATTTTAGAAAGCCTCTGTTTCAGTATGGCCTAATCTAGAGGTGCTACAGCTACAGCTCCAAAGGCATTAAATTGTTTAGCCTGAAAATTCCCCAGGAGGTCAGAGTTGTGTTTCTGTGCATTCCCAGAACTGAACCCATCTTGACAGAACTGAGTAGCTTGGTTCCCTGTTGTCCCCAAGACTGGTCAGGATCCAGAAGTAAGCATTCCACCACATACATACCTTAGGAGACAGATCTGCTAGGCATCCTCAGAGCATACCTAACCCAAGGGACCAAGTTCCTTACAAAATACAACTATGGGTTCCATTTGCTTTAAAAAAAATGGCTGGAGAAGATGTGGTTAGAGTGGTTGCCCGGGAACTGGGAGACCCAGGTTCATTTTTCTCCTCAGCCTGAGAGGGCTTAAACCTACCTCCCAGTAAAGTATCCCAATCATCAGAGCTAAGGCTTAAGCTAGGCAGATGTACTTCCTCCTATCCTGTCAAAGCTCTGTCAGTGTATAGCAAAGAATTCATGATGCACTGGGGCAGACAGAGAGAGAGCAAGCAAGAAGCATGATTCTTAGTTAGTGCATTAAGCGGGAAGAAAAAGACATGGGTTTCAATCCCCATTCCAAAGGTGTATTTATGCACCCTACACTAAACAGTTATTGGATAAACCATAACAGCCTTCTTTGAAGTAGGGACTAGAACCAAGTCCTCTCTTCCAGCTGAGTTCATTCACTACTAGGCTACAGAGTCAGACACCCTTCTGTATTCATGCTCTCTCTGAGAAGGTACATCTTGAATACATTGCACAATGGTACAAATAAGTATGGAGAGTTCTCACTCTCTCACTCAAAATAGCCTACTGCCTGGTGCTTTAAGACATATTCCTGTGAAGTGGGAGCTGCAAGTCTGAATCCCTGAGACAGAGAAGGGAATTGAATCTGGATCTCCCGCTTGGGTCAGTGATCAAGCCATTAAGTTATTTTATACAAAGGTACTGGGTGCTACTGCCTCCTCCAAATGTCTTTTAAAACAAAAGTGTGATCTCTTCTCAGCTTTTTGAAAGAGAGGGCATAAATGCCTGTCTTCAGACTGTGGATCCTGAAGGAAGAGAAGTGCTTTCTTGCAACCCTGTGAATGAGGCACCAGAGTCTCAGAGATGGACTCTAGAGAGGCCTCAAATTCTCAGTGTTTCTTTTTGGCTAGGTCTTAGCAGCTGCATGCCCAATACAGTGACATAGGCAACTCCCTGCTGAACACAGATTCATAAATTGTTAGGTGCTGGAAGGGACCTCGTAAGGTCATTGGGTCCAGCGCCCGCCTATGTTAGGCAGGAAAGACAACTGGGGTCAGGTGACCCCAGTGAGGTGACCATCCAGTCTCCTCTTGAAGATCTCCAGGGTAAGTTATCGCACCACCTCTGGAGGGATTTTATTCCACAGTCTGGACACCCTGACTGTGAAGACATTTTTCCTAGAGTTGAGCCTGAATTGGTCTTCCAGGAGTTTGTGGCCATTACTCCTGGTTTTCTCCAAAGGTGCCCTAGTGAACAGTTGTTCACTGAGCTCTTAATGTATTCCTCTGATGTAGTGGTATGCTGCTACCAAGTCCCCTCTTAGGCTTCTCCTTTTCAGGATGAAGAGGCCCAAGTACATTTTTACTGATTCCCACCTGAGGCAACTATTTACTATACAGGCAACCCTCACTATTTGCGGGTTCAGCATTTGCTGTTTCAAATATTCGCAAATGCTGAACCTGCTTCTTAAATACACTTAAAGGAGCTCCTCAGGATCTCCACACTTTTCAATTCCGGGCTCCCATGGCCACCACCCAGCTCCCACCACTGCTGCCATGCTCCCGCCACCATACCACGACAGTCACTAAGGCAGCCATCTCCCCCCCCCCAGCCACAGGGGGCACTGAGTTCATGAACACAGACAGCATTCATGAACTCGGTGCGTTATTCATAGATTTCACCTGTGAATGGTGAGGGTCACCTGGATAAGGAGCCTTGACCCCTAATGCAGGTTTCTATAATGCTGAGCATTGCAGTCTTGCAATAACAGAATTTAGGTGCCTAAGTATTTTATTTAATCCAACCCAGTGTAGATATTGGAGAGCTATGCAGATATAGATATTGGGTACTCGGGTTCTGTTCCACCCTGTTGACCCCATTTGGTTCAATTCTAGAGAAGTCAGTAGAAGTGCATTCACATCAGTAGTGAATTTGGCTCCTTGTCTGTATCTCACTGGTTTATAAAGCTCCACAGATATCGCAGTTCTGCAAGATGCCACGTAAACCCAAATTCTACCTGTTAATTTATATTAATGATAATTATTACCTCACCTACATTTTATTTAAAAAGAGCAAACATGCAGCACTACAAAACATCATTTGACAGCAGAATGGGACTATGTTGAATGATATGAGCTTTCAATCTGCTCTACTCCTGGAAACAAATTGGAGTGCTTAACACATCTTCCATCTTACGTCCTATTTGTGGTTACTACAGTGACTCCTCTTTGTTCTGTGTTTGAGTGCTGTAAGAGTCAAGGGCTCATCTGTCATGTTCTATAGATAATCTCAAAAACACCTTAGCAGACAAGGTACGAACCCCAAGGCTGTTTATATTCATGAAAACTTCACCATCACCACTATCTCCCCCCACCGCAGAGGTCACATTGGAGTAAGATAAACCAGTGTCATCAAATACATATCATACATTACAATGATGGTCTGGCACTGTGGTTTTAACACCGATTCTGCATTTTTTCGGGAAGTACTGTTTTTGTCCTCGGCTTGATCATCAGTTTAAAACAAAATGCAAGGCAGCCAAACTGTTAACACTGTTCTAGTTCAAATGTAAATAAAAACAGAGATTATATCTGTCATCATTTCTCATTACTGAGATGGCAAATTGTATTTCTTCCTAGAGCTATAGATCTGCCTGCTGATAGATTGAGAATAACTGATATACAGGTACTTTGCTTCTAGCACAGCTATGATGATATAGGCCTAATTAAATAAAAGCAATGCCTGACTTCAGAGCCACAGAAGGCTGCAATTTTCCACAACATCTGATTGCCAACAGCATTTGTTGCAGATTCAGGCCCCAAACTGCATCTACATAGTAATGATGGTCCTTTACAGAATTGCCATGGAACGTCCAGCTCCCCTAAGGGTATTTTGCACTTGCTTGGAGGAATGCCACAGAAAGCATTCAATACTCACTATGCAACATTACTATATCTTTTAAAAATGTGTCATTTTTAACTAAATAGATAATGTTACATGAATTTTTGCTGTTTTTCCCTTTGTATTTATAATGACAAGAACCCTTCTGACTTTACTGGACTTTGGATCACGCCTTTAGGCAAGTTTAAAGGCTATACCATACCTTTACAAGAACTTGGAATGACAACCTACTAAATATCCAGTGGAGCTGCTTCCATCACCTTCTGCTTTATGCTTATATATTTTAAATCCAGCTGGCCAAAATACCAGTGTATATTCATAGTCCTACTCATTATGAGAAGGAAAAGTGTTAGGTACATATCTTGGTATAAATTCTTCAGAAAACAACACATTTAAGATGCATATTCTGCCTCTTCCATTGTTTTATTTTGGTAAATACCCTATATGGCATACAATTTATTTCTCCATTAAAAAAAAAAAAAAATCCTGTTCCATTCTGTTTTGGTTTGTGGGGTTCTGTTGTCATTTCTTCCTAAAGTGCTGTTTCCTCACATTTGCATCTACCAGCCTTTTTAATGTGATATTCCATTTAAACTGCCTTTTAATTGTATGTGCTACCTTGGCAGAACATGACTGATGTACTAGCGTTAATTAGGGCTCCAGTCAGCAGCCTGTGCCAGCTGGAAACTGAGAAACAAGCGTAAATTATTCTGTCATCAATCAGCTCGAAAATGTTTGAATCACTAATTAGTTTGCAATTTGGGTGACAGTTTATCTGACGCAGGCGGTGTCAGAAACTTCAGATCTTAGATGAATAATTTGCCAGCAACAAGCACATATTCCCTGCTTTTAAATACATGAAGGTTTATCTGCATGTTGAAAGGTGGCTCAGCAGTCTTCATTAACTTCCAACTGGGACTATGTAAATCAGGAATCAGTGTGAGGCACTTCAGTCTGTGGTGGCTTAGCAGATGATATTTAGAAAAAGAAAGCCTCTTTTCTCTCTTTTTTTATTAATAATTCATAAACTGATAGACGAGGATGTTTGGGCTTTAACAGCTTAAAAAAACATCACAATGGTTTAAAAAAAAAGGCAATCACCCCCTTTTACATGAAAATTAGTTGTGCTGCATCTTGCTGTTTAACTGATTTATTCTTCTCCACTGTCATGTGGCTGGAATGTTAAGCAGCAAGTGATTAGCCCTTGTCCTTTAAAGCAGAATCATTATTGGGGTTTTATTAAATGGCAGACTTGTGTTTCCATTTAAAGGGATGGGGGGGTGGGAGTAGAACAAGAAATCGCTAATAGGAAGTATATTGGTGTCTGAAAAATAGAAACTATTTTACATTATAAATGCAGTCAAGAGGGTCTTAACATCTCTGTTATTCTTATCTATCAGAGATAAGTTTTATATCTGGCAAGATTGTGTGGCCCACAGATAAAGCAAAATTGTTGAAGCAATTTATTGAGAGGCATATCTACACCGTGTATCTGGGCTAACTACGTATCTTCTACATTCTCACTCATCTATCTAAAGCTGAAAGATGAACAGGAGACAGGCATAGCTACAGTTGTAAGGGATCTGTTTTTAGAAGGCAAATTAACTGGCCCGGCCAGTTGCCAAAAGGAGGATGCAGGTTAGGATATAATTTTAGGATTCTCAGAGGTTGGCACAGATAATGCTCTCAATACCTCAAGTGCCAGTAAGGTGAAAGAAGTGGGGGAAATGACATTGTGTAATTATGATCAGCTTTTGCTACTCCATAAGAACATCACAGCAGTAGCATAGGAGTGCAGCTGTTTAATAGGCATAGTTGAAATGACAAAATGGGCTTGCTGAAAGTCCTCTTTCCTTCTGGAACAGGTATTGCTGACATGGAGCCCTATTTATTAGCAGCAGAGTAGGTAGCATCACTCATATTTAAGCTTGGTGGACACTTCCCTTATCAGACCCTATTTTTACTTAATTTAAACAAAGACCTTGTTTTTACTGGCTTAAACTTTGATACACTTTAGATGTTTGAGCTAGAAGTTTGCTTGCAGGTGTCTGACTCAGGCTGATGCCGCCACTTCTCACTGGCAATACCACCCCTCCCTGTCCCTCCCCCCCCATTTTTAAAAAGAAAGTTTTAGCAAAAATGGTTCAGCAACTTCTGAGGCTGCTGGCAGATGTTAATCATGTGATGGGGTCTGATGTGCATTCACAAAGATTGTGCCTCTGGACTCCCCCTATACCAGCATGTCACAAGGGTGGCTTCCATGTGCTCCAGCAGCTGTGAGTCCAGGTCAGCTGATCAGGGTTTCTAGCCATGGGAGCATAGGGGAGCCTCTGACATGCTCCTCTGGCTAGGAATCTCAGTCAGTTGATTGGGGCTCCCAGCTGGGAGAGTCTTGAGGGCCACACGTTCAATTTAAGGCATGACGGGAACCAGCCACAAAGTTTATGATGCATATTTAGTGTAATAATTTGTGACTTCTTCCTTGTTTTATCACACCATTAATTGAATGAATGTGTGCTCGGTCACTACTTAAGATATGTTTAACAGGGATCCTGGTTTTCCCTGATACAAAAATCACAAACTCTGCAATAAAAACCCACAAATTCTCTAATAAAACTCCTCAAATCTGTTATTAAAATTGAAGGCCCCCCCCCCACAGCCCTACCCCCAGTCCTGCTGGTTCCCTTCACTCCCCACCCACAGCTGCCTGGCCCTGCTCATGCCTCTCACTTCCCCTCACAGGCCCCACAGCCCCTGCTCCCCCAGCCCCAGCAGAGGCGGCCCCAGGCTGCCAGGGCTCCCCCAGCTCCACAGGGGGCACATCGCCAAGGCAGCACAGAGCTTGCAGCAGCAAGGAGATCCCCATGAGGCTCCACTGTTCCCTGCCATGCTAGGTCATGCCTACTGGGCTGTGGAAACCCCAGGGGAAGGAAGCAGGGTGGGAACCTGAATGTGCAGCCTGTGCCCACCCTGTGCACAGGTCTGAGGCATGTGGGTTCCCCCTGCCCCTTGGGAGTGCATGCAGCAGCAGGGAGCCAGTTCTCCTCCTCCCTTGCATGAGCTACCTGAGGCCCCGTCCTGCTCCCCACTGGGGCCCTGCAGCCATGCATTGTGTCCCCAAGCCCCATGCACTGCCCAGCTAAGCAACAGCCCCAGCCCTCCCCAACTCCCTCCCTCCCTAAAGGGGCCTCAATCCCCCTCCTTCCCACACACACACACACACTTACCTGTGGGAGCTGCTTTCCAGGTTTCCTGGGGCTATGTACATATATATGCACATGGTGCCCCCTGCCTGACTGCCCTCCTACTGTACCCTCCCAGCTCCTTGCAGGCTGGAACTCTGCCAGCCTGAAGGGAGCTCATTGCAAAACTGCAAAATCTGTGAGTTTCTCTGGTAAAACAAGAAATCCACATCTGCCTTCGGTAAAAGGTAAAATCCATGGTTTACTCCGTTTTTCCATGGAAAATGGAAAACCCGGATCCCTGGTGATTAACAAGTTAATTATGTCTTAAGTGTAACATACATCAGGGGCCTGAGCATAAGATGAAGAAAAAGTTCTGCTTATGTCCCATTGACATGCCTTCTGCTTTTCCCCTGTAAAAACTGCCCCAAACTGCTTTACAAATGTTCAGATCAGTGGGGCATTGCAGCTAAATTCTCCAAAGATTCCCTTGTGTTCAGCATGCACAGTGCCTTCACTGGAGCTAGACTGTTCTCACTGGTGGTGGATCACATAACAAGGAGCAATGGTCTCAACTTGCAGTAAGGGAAATTTAGGTTAGATATTAGGGAAAACTTTCTCATGAAGAGGCTAGTAAAGACCTGGAACAGATTGCCCAGAGAAGCTGTGAAATCTCCATCCTTGGAAGTTTTTAAGACCCAGCTGGCCAAAGTCTTGGCTGGGATGACTTAGATGGGGATGGTCCTGCTTTGAGGGGGGTTGGATATGATGACCTCCTGACCTCCCTCTCTCATTCTGAGGGAAAAATTCCCAAGTTCTAGTTATTTTGTCATGGAATTAAGTTCTTATTTTCTGGCCAGCCTTAATAAATAGCACCTAATCATACAAATATGGCATCATAATGCATTTCACAAGGAGCAGAGAATCTTTTATTTGGTGTTTCCTAACTTCTGAGTGTTTGACTGAACAACTTGAATATTGCTCTTTTAACATACTTTTGGTCAATATAGCTAAACATATATTGGGGAAAAACAGGATAATCCATACTCTGATGGCTAATTTCCCAACTAACTAACTAACAAGATAAGAAAAGAATCCCAGATCCAGCTAGGCTTATGCATACTAATTACCTTGTATTATTGCTGTTATTTATATAACATAGTAGCATCTAAAGATTTCACCAAGTTCACCACACTACTGTGTTAGGCACTGTATATATATAGAGTAGGATATAGTATATAATATATCAGAAAACAGTATAGTATATGGACTATAGTATAGTCCATGTCCTGAATGGCTTACAGTCTAAATAGACAAGACAGACAAAGGATGAGAGAAACAACAATTGTTCACTTTTTCCAGACAAGGCGAGGGCAGCTGAAGGAAAGAGAAAATAAATGACTTTTTAGAACCCTTACTGAAAGCTTGTGGCAAAGCTGGGAATTGAACAGAAGAGATATCTTGAATCCCAGCCCCATGCCCTTGCCTCTAAATCATTCTTCCTCTCTTTCATCTGCAAATATCATGTTAGTCACCTTTTTAAAGCTACAGGTGGTCTTTAATACCCTAAAAGGTCTTTAGACCTTTGGTTCTTTGAATTTGAATTACTTTTAAGGGAGAGTCATGTTCTATGGCTATTAAAGCAAACATGGGAATCAGCGAGAGTTTGGTATTTAAGTTATAGAAATGCTCACGTAGCTTATAAAAATATGAAGCAGGTGCCAAATTGTTAAAAAAACAACAGTCTAGTGAGTCTAGAATTGTACAGAATCTGGCCTCAGAGAAGTTTCATAGATGAGTGATAGATCTAAGTTAGAGCTGTGTTTGGCCAGTTGTGAGAGTAGTTCCAATATGTCTGACTTGTTGCTTAAGTAAATCATACTGGGTGCATCTGCACAAGACACTTTACTGTGCATTAAACAAATCTAAGGTACAGTAAAGCATCACCATCTACACATGCGCAGCAATTACTAATGCACCATTTTCTAGTACCTGTTGATACAGGTGCTAGAAATTGGCACATTAAACTAATTTGCCGAAATGTACTTGTAGATGCAAATTACTCCCTGTGAGCCTAGGCAGCAAAAGGCCACAAGGGGCAGGGAGAGCTGTCTTGGCACAGCAGGACCCTACCCCCCAGCCATGTGGAGATCAGGACACATCCTGATCTCCACGTGGCTGGGAGACCTGTCCCAGCTGGTATGTATAGATATGCTCATTGAGATCAGAAAACTGGGGTGGGTTAAATTTATATAGAAGTGTTTGGGCCTGTACCATTGTTTTCTAATATACATAATATACATGATCTACTAATATCAACCAAACAAGTGAACTGTTAGTTTAACACAAGTAGAAACTTTTTTTTAAGCACTGATACCTAGAGAGCTGTAGGATTCAAGTATGCAGTTAATTGAGGAGGATGGATGAGGAGTGTAAGCACAGCCAGGCAGGCTAGTATGGAGAAGGAACTCAAACAGCAGTATCCTATGTCTGGGAAACTCTTGAATGGTCATGGAGACACTCCTCATGTATGTAGTTAATTGATTGACTTTGTTTATGCATGGGTGCTCTAGACAATGGGCCTTTGAATGCACATTTTGTGCCATCTTTGTGGCTGTAAAATCAATCCTGTTAATTGCAACTGGGGAGACAGACTGCTGCAACAGCCAGCCCCAACAAGACGTCCAGCCATGAGGCCTGGGCCTGCTAAGAACCTTGGGAAGGCTGCAGAGCAAGAATAGCCCAACAACTCATTAAACTGAGTAGGAACTGCTGGGCACATCTCCAGGGGCAGCAGTCAGTTGACCAGAAGGGGCAGGGCTTTACTGAATATAAACCCAGTTTCTGAGCTTACATAACAAGCAGTCCATGCCTGCAGTCCAGGACTGCAGGCAGAGCTGGGGGCAGGGGAAATGTGGTATCCTAGGTCTGGAGGAATCAAGGCCACTCCTTATGAAGTTGACAGTGGTTATGGCCCTGAGGAGCTTGAGTTTGAGTTAGAACTGTATGTTTAACCTTTTGTGTGTTTTATTGTGGCTATAGGGGAGGTGTGGAAGAAATGGAGCAGGGTGCCAGGGATACTCCATGTTTGTGTGACTAGCATTAGTCAGAGACATGTAAGGCTATGACCCAGGAATCTAGAATGAGGCAGTGGACCTGGGCTGAGACGGCTTAGTCAAATAAAAGTGAAAGAGTCTGAGACGACTGAAGCCTCAACAAGCGTTGGGGTCTAAGGGGACCAGTGTCTATTTGGGACTGAGAGATTCCCCTACAAGGGGCAAATGAGTCATCTGCAAGGCATGGGCGTAACTATGGGGGTGTCTAGATGTTACAATTGTAGCCCCTAAGGCAAGTAGGACCCTCTTAAAGAGGGGGTATACCCATAGGGTGAGGGGAAAGAAGTAAAAGCTACCAAGGAATAGATCATCCAGCCCCTATGGGAAGCCTCCCTTTCATATATGCAACATTAAGTCATTGCAGGTGAGAAATAGGAGGTGGAGGAGGCCAGGGAACTCATCTTTAAGAGCAATGAGTTAGTGTGAACTGGTGAATTTAGTGAGTTAGAAAGGTTGAGGAAGAAAGGGCTGTAGACACAAAACATACTTACTGCTGAACAAATTATCAGTAGTAAGATACCAGACTGAAGAACAGAATGAGGACAGAGGACCATTCAAATTAATAGTCAGTCTAGATTTACACAGATGTAATTGACAATATAATTGAGCTCTGAATTTCCATTTTGTTCTTTGATTTGATTTCTTTTTCTCCAAGTTGTCTTTCTCAGCAATGGATTCTTTTCCTTCTTTCTTTTTTCAGGGCCTGATCCAGCCCCACTGATTTCAAAGGACTTTGCATTAGGCCTCCAGCTAACAACTGTATATTTCAGACTGTATTATTTCAAAGATTTGAAATAATTTTATTATTTCATCTCTTTATTTCCAGAGCACAGGAAACGGTAATGATAAGCCTTATTCACAGCTTGCCTGATTCATGCAAACCATGTATTCAGGGAAACCTTAAAAAAGCCTGAGTGACAGTAGGTATGCATTTAAAATACTCATAAAACCATGTACATGTCATTCTAGCAGCTGGAAAAATGGAATAGTCTTAGATTTATAACAAGGAAAGAAAAATATGGTCTTTGTATGAACTTTAGGAGATAACTGGAGGCTTCTACTTGTGGAAGGGTTAGAAAACCCTTCCTTGTAACAGAAGACTTATAACAGCAAAGCAGGTAGTGGACCTTTCAAGGCTTCCATCTCCACCCTCCTGGGGACTTAAAAGATTGCAAACCAGGGAGGGAGAGTCAATCTTTTTTGGGAACGTCAGGCAGCAGGTGCTTCCCAGCTAGCTGATGCAGAGCTGGACAGCTCCTAAAAAGGAGAGAGAGTCTTCCCAGGTAGAGGTGATGTTGAAGACCCTGACATGACAGAGGTGCTTCTAGGGAAGGAAAATGAGCTATCAGGACAGATCAGAGACTGTTGACTCTGGAAGACCAGGGAAGGACAGGCCCCAGGGAATTTGTGACTGGGGTTTGCATGAGGTCAGTTGAGCCATAAGGTCAGTTGAACCTGACCTGGGACTGATGTTCCCTACTTCATTCCAGGTGGTGAGAGAGGATCTGTCTCCATGGAGGAATTGGTGACTAGGGCAGAGGTATGACTAGATTAAGCTGAGCCTAGTTTCAGACAGAAAGAAAACTGGAGGAGGATGATTGCACAGGAGTGTCAATGCAGTGAGGCAGTCTAGTATGGAGAAGGAACCCAAACAGCAATATCCTGCTTCTGAGAAATTCTTGAATCGGCATAGTTAGAGATGTTCCTCATTTTAGTGATACAAAACATTCATTTCATTACCACAGTAACCATTATGGTTTTAGTTATTATGCAGAAAATACTATATAGAGTAAGTCTAAATTACACTATGTCATTGTATATTACTTCATTTTACGTAATTAAAAAGATTGGCATTTTCCCTCAGCTGTATTTCCTTTTAATTTTACTAATTTTTGCAATGATAATTTACTTTCTGGGTTTATCTTCTAAAGGGTTGAGGCCTGACCTCCCTCATTTGCCTTTTCAGTTTTACACCCACAGAATGAATTAAATGTGCAAATTGTATTCTGTGATTTAGAAGGCCAGTCAGATAATTGGGGTTTGCATCTGATGCTGGGATATAGCAAGTGCGCTTGATGTCCTTGTCACTGTACTGTGACATAGCTGGCAAAGCTTCACTGAAGAGCACAGCAGCATGGTTTGGAAATAGAAAGCACCTTTAAACTCCCCTCTTGTCTAAGATAGTTTGTATTGGGAACTGTAACCTGTGTCTTGAGGTGTTGCGGTCCCCAGTATTTTTCATTTAACACCTTCAGCTTGTTAAGTTTGCATATATTTGAGTTTAAAAAGTACTGGATGATGAACTGAAGGGCTTGGTTTTTCCTCAAATCTCAGTTAATTAATTCTGTGCCCCTCTAGAGCCAAATGTACCTGTCTCTGAGTCTCGCATCAATTAATTTATTCACCTAAAGACCCCAGCTTCAATTAATTATGTACTTCCTGGTTCCACATTAGTTAGCTGTAACCCAGTGAACTTCACCTCTGTTACTTTTGTTCACCTTCTCTAATCCAAATTTGACAGCACTCAACCCCAAAACATCTAGCTTGTGTTTCCTCTAAATGCACATCTTTTCCCTTACCTCAAACTCAGCATCTCTCAGCCACATGTATTACACCCAAAACAGCTACACTCGTTCTTCAGGTCATCCTTCTGCCAGACATGGGAAGATCCAGCCACAGGAGCATTTCTGTCTCAATTTTTTCTAGGTCTAGACTTGAAGTGAGAGGAGCAGAGAGGGGCCAGCTAAACATTTTCACAGGAGGTTTTGGCAAGGAGGGAGCAGAGCTGTTGGGGCTCCCTATTGTACTCTCCCATCATGTAAAAAATAGTTAACACTGTTTATTCTCCACTTCCTTTCCCTCTGAGATCCTAAGGGTAGGACAGAAAGAATATCATCTGTGGAGCTGGCTGGTGTGAAGCAGGCATACTATTCTGTTTAATTTTAGGATGGGTAGAGAGCAAGCTGCTGTGTCTTGACACAGTGCTTCAAAGCTTCTACAGCTTAGCTTTGTGGCTTAGCTGGGACCTGGAAATGAGTGGTTCTACAGCTTCTGTTCTCTTTCCTGTTTGCATGACTCCATGCCAACAGGCTGTTGCTCCTCTGTCTGATGGCTGTTTTTCAGTTGTGAAGAGGGATAGGCTGTTGTAAGGAGGGTTAAGTTATATCCACATACCAAAATTAGCTCCTAATAGGCATATGTGTCTGCCTATATGGAGACAGCTGTGGGAACTGAGATGGCATCCTCATTCTCATGGTCTCAGAATTTAGCTCATGATGTTTATTATTTTGTTGTTCAGATCTTGATTTCTTGGGTTAAACTGAAAATAAACCACAGTCTTATCAAAACATCAGTGACCTGAAAAAATAGAGGGTATAAGATGGTGGTTTTTCTTTGAGGGAAAATATATTGTAGCCAGTATCACTTTCTTGCTTGCAACATGTTTTATGTTTGTTGTAAAAGTTATATGCCTTTATTCACTGTCATTTTGAAAAATATTCTGGAAGGAGCTGTCTAATCAGCTATCAATGTGTCTGGGATGCAAGGAATCAGTAATTGAAATTTATATAGCCCGAGGTTTTCAAAACAGATTAGGGGACTGGTTAGGGACACACAGTTAAATAAACAGGAATTCAGTGCCTAAGTCTCTAAAGCAGCTTTGAAGATCTCAGCTTCATCAGCAGCATCTACATGTATGCTTAACTACATAACTGTAGACTAATTAGCTGCGGAGTAAAGCATCACCATCTACACGTTCAATGCTGTTAGGCTACAGTAAACTAATTAACACCACCATAAAATCTTACAGTGGAGACAGTACTATTTTATGTCAAGGTAATTAACTGTGATTAAATGCACATATAGATGCTTACTGTGGGCATAAATTGCACCTAGTCAGCCCAGCCAGCATGGGTCCAGAGTTCTGTCTGCCTCCTGGTTACATGGCCTCACACTTAATACCCTCATGCCCCAACCAGCCTCAGTGCCACCCAACACCACTACTTGGAGCCCAGAGATGATTCCTGCCCCCCATACCCTCAGCCCTGTTATAAATTGCTTGACCCTGACTCAAATTGCTGCTGTCCTTGGCACATGTGTAGATGCTGATCCCAGGTGCAGTTTACTCCAGTTCAAACTGCTCTGGAGTTTATTGATTTGAATTAACTGTTCATGTAGAGTCATTCCTTGTGTCTCTGATTCAGCTGCATACCAGACTCCACTCTGGAACTTTTCCATTTTCTCTCATTCACCTTCCAAGGAGAATTATTCTTACTCTCTTTAAACCTGATGTTTTGAAATGTTCTATCACTGCTAATTCAACACATTTTTAATGGTTTTCCCATACTTGACTTTATGCTTTTTGGTCAAAGAATGTTTAAGGTCAGGGGGATGTTTTGATCTCTGTGAGTATGATTTTTAACTACCATCTTTTAAATTTTAATGTATATCCATTGGATCATACTCAAGGAGCTAAGTATTATTGATTTGTTTTATCTTATAATGTACATTATGTAAAAATTCTCTATTTTTAGACTTCCCTCCATCCCTATTGGTTTAAAAGCAACTGGCCAGTTATTAGAAGGGAAATTGAGTTCTTCTGGACTGAAGACAAATCTCTGATATATTAAAATTAACCTAACTCAGTGCCTGTCTGGTAACTGTTGCTGCCAAGTTTTATTTTTCCTGTATTATTAATCAGGATTGATATTATTCAGCTTCTTTAATTATGTGGTAGTGCTCTTTATTGTTGTTTTGTCAGATTTTTTGAAGGCTGTCTCGTTGTTGTTGTGGTTGTTAAAACCAGAAATGAAACAACACTTCAAGAACACATACAGGACTTTTAATTCTAAAAAGGTGTATTATGCAGTGGCAATGCATAGGGGGTGCATGTACACCCCCTGAGAGCACCAGTTCACTCCCCCAATTGGCCACACTCACCACTTAGGCAATGGGCAAGGGGGGCAGGCAAGAGCGCTGGTGCCCCCCTGCAAGTGCCAGCCGGAGAGTGGAGCGCCGTTGCACTCCCAGAAGTGGCTGCAGCAATCAGGAACAGAGATTGGCCATGTCACAATTGACTGCGGGACTCCCCCACCCAGTCTGTGAGATTGGTCATGGGGGAACCCCCCCAGTTGCAGACTGGTCATTGGAGGTGCATGTGCCTCCCCAACTAAGGAGGCACCAGTCACCCATGGTGTTATGGTTTGCCCCTCACCCCCCCGGGCAAAATATCTAAGTGATTTTGATGTACATTAGTAACTTAACTAGGGGTGGGCAGGTGAGGCACAAGCTCCAGGCACCAAGTTAGAAGTGGCCCTGGAATGAAAGCCCTCATGGACCCTGCATCACAGTAGAAGCCAGGATCTGGGGAGACCACAAACCCTCAGTGTGTGTAGAGAGTGCTCAGCACTCTTCCAGAGACGCTTGGCTTCTTCTTGGATGAGACCTTAGTATTTTGAATTCTGGTAATAAATTTATAAATGCCTTTCCCTTTTCTGGAATAATAGAATTCTGAGAATACCCTTTGCCTTCTCAGATTACTGCAGTGTCTTCTAGTGGATCATATAAAATGATCTGAAACTTAATCCCTACTAAACTTAGTTGACTTCTTTTTAAACTACCGCATAGCAGCAGATGAGAATAAAATCCAGGTGTTTCCTTGGTTGTTATTTGGGAACCACAACTGCAATTTTCAGGGCTGAATTAACACTTTAGTGGGCCCTAGGCAGACAAACTCATGGGTCCCTACTTTTTTCGTAATTTTAATATGTAAAATAAGCACAACTGAGCCCCTTCTTCACTTAGGGCCCTAGGCAAGTACCTAGTTTGCCTATACATTAATCTGGCACTAGCAACATTGCAAAGTCTGTACCAACTGATTGGTCATTAGGGCTGCCTATACACATGCTGGTTCACGTTCTAATTAGAACTCATCAAAGAGACTCGATTAATTGAATCTGCTCTATGTTCTAATTAGAATGCTCCAGTGTGGGTTCATTGTCAAGTGTATAAGCCCTTGTGGGCTTAAAAATGGCCACTGGGATACTTTAGCTAAACCTCATTGAACGAGTTTTAAATAAAGCATCCCACTGCCATTTTCAAACCCACAGGGGCTTAATGACAGTGAGGCATTTTAATTAGAGCGGCTCTCTGGAAACCATTCTAATTAAAACACTCCCCCCACCACTCACCCCAAGCACATGTATAGGTATCCTAACTGACATTTACATGCATTCTGTATCCTGTCGAGGCTTGATCATGAGTATTGTTTCAAGTATTCTAAAAACCTCTTTAAAAAGTCTGTAACAGCTGTGTTACTGCTAGTGAATTTCTGTTGCTACTGTTATTGAGGTATTACCAGTTAAAAATGTTTAGTTGTTCTAGTGTAAATTCTTTATTATAGTGGCCTTATATTTTAATTCATACGTGCTTTAAAATTACAAGGGATCTTTTCAAGTATTGGACTTTTTATTTATATACTTTATTAGATTGTATGCTCATGTATGCTTTATGATACCTCGACAAGAATTTTTTCTTAATGCAACTTAATATAGCATATATTTAGCATGTTTTAGGATATTTTTAGTTTATGCAATCAGGAAATCAAAATTCTAACTTGATGTGTATTATTGAAAATATTTTTTCAGATGGGTTTCTTTTATAATTAAACTGTTACTCATTACCTCTGAACATATATAGGCACATATTTTATGTTATGCTGCTTGCTCACATACTTTTGAGAACTTAATGACATCAAATTATAAAGTGAAAGCTGCATTTTCTCTCAGGAATAGATTCTTACCTAATGCAAATCAACAAATTTCAACAGAAGACTACTCCAATTAATAGTAGTTGAGACTCTGTCCCCCATTTCCTTTCAGCAAAATCTGAAGACACAGCTTTTTGTGTTTGTTTTTAAAAGCAATATGACTGCAGTATTGACTAGGACAGAGTTTGTGCATGAATACAGACCTGATGCTGTAGAGCTGTGTGCAACTATATCTAGAATATCACATCCAGCATTGGCATCTCATTAATAAAAGTATACTTGATTTGGAGAAAGTTCAGAGAAGAGCAGCAAAAATGATCAAATGAAGTTTGAGAATTCTCAAGCAGTGTGAAAGATTCAGGAATGGATTCAAGAGGCATTTTTACAGTATATATTTGATAAATGATAACTTATTTAGGAGGAATAACTAGGATTAAGAAGATACTATTCAGAAAGGGAAAAACTAAATTCAGTTAAAAATCACATGAGCAGTGAGTTATGTATTAGGCTGTGATAAAGTCTCCCTAACATTGGCTTCAGATATTCCTCTTTTGATTTCTAAAATTAAAGGGGACAAAGCATTTGCAAATATACCAGAGGGACCATTTCCTGTATTATGAGAATGATGGAGTGGGCAATGTAAGTTTTTGTCCCCTGGCAGATGTTAATTTAATGGCATGAACTGTTCTCCAGTCCCAGCATTATGTGCATGATAGGATGTGCAATTTTGAGATCAAGGATCAGATTCCAATTGTGTCCTTTCTATTTGCCAGCAGAGATGGATCCCAGTATCATGATCCTATGTTCCACCTGCACCAGAAGTTCAAAACCCACTGGCATCCCACATGCAGGATTGACAGCACACAGCTTTGAACTTGCTGAGTATGGCATGCTGTCAATTTTGTTCTTGTTATGCATCTTGTCATAAATGTAACATCTGCCAACGGCAATTGTTTAATTGGAATTATAACAAAAGATCCATTTTAAGTACTTTTTTAAAAAAGTGAAATGCACAATAATTTTAAAATTAACATAATACACAAACTATCTATAAAATAATTCGTCATTCCATATATTTAGGTGCTCAGTAATACAAGTAATACTAATCAACCTATATCCAGATATCTTTCAGTTCCATATGCTTCAACTGATCTATTCACGTCCCAATTCCTTCTCCAAATACCTATTGATAGATTAATTTTACAATTCATTGAGAAGTTTCACATACCTGGGGGCTGGTGAACCAAGGAGAATATTTAGTTCTTGAGTCATGATAAAATCTGAAACTAATCTGAAACCTGTTCAGGAATTATTTCTGCATGGAGTTTTCTATGGTGTTCATCACTATAGATTCTGAAAGTATCAAAATATTATTCTTTTATCTCTTAACACATACTTCTAAGTAGATAGTATCCTCATCTTACAGATGGGGAACTTTCACATACTACAGAGATTAAAGAAAAATATTGACTAATTTTGGGTCTCTGATTTCAGAAGCCAAGGCTTGATTTTCTTTTTTTTTTTTTGAGAGTCAAAAAGATGAAAGGATTTTCTAAGACTATCTGCCCTTTGGGCTAGTGTAGATAAGGCATACATACCAATTTGTCTAGCTGTGGAAGAACTATGGAATGAAGTGACCAGCATCATGTCCAGCTGATTTTGACACCTTAGGTGAATAACAATTTATAGTTGGATAAATGGGGGGAGGCTTGGGATGAATCTAGAACCAGGTCTAAATTTATGCTGTAGAGATCAACTTTAACTCTGCTACTGTTCCCCTTAATTTTTCATAATAGTTGGCTTCATATGGCACTTGGTATGCTCCAAGTACATCACTTTGACAGTGATTGCAGTTGTGAATGCTTAGCATTTATTCAAGTCTCAAGTTGTCCACTCAGCAAATCATGAACATGTGACTAATAACTATCAATGAGAACTAATTGAATTCACTGTTATGACCTAGGAATGCCATGGCAGTGACAGGGAAAAATAGAGCAGGAGTTGTGTTCTGTTACTCACAGGAGTGTGAGCAAGCAGCAGAGAAGCCTGCAAGTGGCTGCACTCCCAATCAGGCACAACTGCCTGCTTGGAAATAGGGCCCAGCGGTTTGTAATAAAAGCAGGCCCTGAGCCACGGAGCCAGCAGTTTGCTGCTAGTAGCCAAGGGGAGAACATCACCAAGCTTGAGCTGCTGCTCATGTAACATCTTGGAGGTACAGGGCAGGAACTATGGGGATGGCAGGAGGTTCCTGGTCCTAGGGCATGACCTAAAACTACACCCTGATGGGGCTGGATGGTGTGGTGGGACTGGTGATGGTGAGGCAGTGTCCAGAAAATGCCACACCCATGCATCCCCAGTGAACGGTGAGTATGGAGCACCAAAAAGCCTCAGCTCCCACTGCCTTGTGGGGAAAGACTAGGGGAACACACCCTGAGAACAAAGCAAGGGCCCAGATTACTGTATAGAACCTGAGGCAAGGTCCTGGTCATGTGAAGGGGCCAGAGACAGCCAAGGTCCACACTGAGGTCTGAGGCACACTAAGGGATCCAGGTGTGAGGCTCCAGAGGGGTAGGATTTTGAGTTCCAAGAAGGAGCTGGATGTGAGGCTACAGGGGCATAGGGGATTGAGACCCACTGTTGGGCAGGGGGTGAGGCCGCAATGTGGGGTCATGAGGGGACAAAGAGGGGCCCAAGCCAGGTAAGAAGCCCAAGGAAAAGACAGGGGCTGGGAGTCCTGAGTGGGAATGAAATTGAGAGCCCAGTGTGAGGACACAGGGATTGAGAGTCCCAACATGAGGGCACAGAGATTATGAGCTCCAGTGTGATGGAGTGAAAGTCCTGACCTGAGGCAATGATGTGAGAGCATGGGAATGAGAACCCTAGTGTGGGGCACTGGATCATAGGCCAGATGTTAGGTCATGGATTCTATCTGCAAGGCATGGGACATGGTATAAGGGGAGGTTTGGAGCTGTGTATCAGGGAAAGTAAATGGGCAGCCTCCTGCCTTGTTATCAACTTTCAATTGTTGCATCAAAGGCATGGTAGGAGAGGTAGGCAGGTGGTTAGCCCAGAGACAACTGGGCAGGCCAACAAATTGACCAGCCCTGGGACACTCACTTGTTACACAGAGATACATTCTATTTCTTCAGAGCAGCATACAACTGCCTTGATCATGAGACTCTCCTTTCGCCTCCTGCTGTTCCATGCCTCATTGCCTATATACCTTTAAACTTCTGCTGTTAATGAGGCAAGGGTTCTATGGACAACATCCTCCTTTACAACACAATTTCATGCCCAGGTGATGGGATATTACAAGTACATTTGTGGTCACGTGTGAAGGGCTGAAACATGGGCCACTACTCTATGGGCATAGGCTGATCACCACTAGGAGTTCTGAGAACCTCAAGCAGCAGTAAGCGTAGGAGTGGGTGAATGGGACTTCAGCCCTGGGTACTGATTTAGAAGGGGTGCCAAACTGGCAGCTCACACTGCAAGCTGCTATATCAGTGTGTGGTGAGGCCAAGTACAGCCAAAGCAACCCAGGCCTTCACTGCCACAGCAAAAGCCATAGCAGTAGCAGCGGCTGCTGGAGTACAAAGAACCCAAGTCATGGAAGGTGAGATTCTGCTCTCCTTCCCCCTGCTTTTTTAATATTGACATAATTTCCCCATTCTCCTTCCATCTTTCCCTAGGGCACCAAAGGAGCTCACTATGCTTCTAGCCTCAGGGAAGTTCAGTGACTACAGGACAGTTGTAAATGTAATCTTCTAAGTTTAAAGAAGTCTCTACTAAGTATGTACCAAAATTAGATGGATTTTTGTGAGGATGGCAAGACACAAAGGAATAACTGACACAAAGGCTTTTATACAGCCAAATTTCAAGTCCCTGCTTCAAAGTCTAGTGTTTCCAGAATTTCTTAAACTAAAAGTTTCCAGAATTTTTAACATGGAAAAAAGAGTCTATTTTTTCCTTGCACTCCTTCTTGGAAAAACCTGAATTATTTAGTCTGAAAGTTTTCAAAAAAATCAAATCAAGGTTAAGTAGGACCTATCATGTAAAATTTCAGCTTAAAGTTTGGCAACTTTTCCAAGCAACTGAAAATTTGATCTTATAATCTAAAAGGTCAGGCAACTTAAGTAATAGTGCTGTTAGCCAATTGGTTTCTTCACAAAACTTTGCAGATTGGTCAAACCATCAGCCTGCTCCAGGATGAAGAGAAAAATTCATCCAACCTGCTCATTACATTTGGAGGCATTTTGAACATTTTCTGACTGTTGTCAGACTACACCATGAAACAAAATCTTCACTTTTAACTATGTACTTGTCGTACTTGGAGTGAATCAAATAATTTCTCTAGACACTGGAGGTCAAATTCTTCAGCACTGTTTTCCTAAGCCTGGAGAAGAACAATTTTAAGAGAGTAGAAATTTGGCTGCTCTTAGTTTGATTGTTGTATTTTGTCAGCAGTCACTTAAGCAGATCAATCATGTAATTTATTATTATTATTTTTAATGACAAGTAAAGTGAAGAAATAATATGATTTAAGAAAATAAAGGACTTAAACTGTGGCTGTGGAATTGAACTGAGGGACACTTTATATTTGCCTTGTACTGAAGGGTTTAATCAAACTTTTTGTTTTGAAGCCAAGAAAAGTTAAATAATATTTATCTGATTTAATATGTTTAAGCAAGAACATCAGCCAAGACACAGTATTTCATTTAAAAGAAGTACCCTGGTGGCAGTAACAACAGTATCAATTATAGAAATGTTAGTAACAACAAAAACATTCAATTTCCCAACAAAGGTCAATAGTAAATCCATCTAAAATATGTACAGCTCATAAAAGTAATGGGTTTGCAACTGTGATTGAAACAGATGTTCACAAAATCAGCATTTAAACATGAAGACACTATAAAATAAATGAAGACAGGATTAATTTAACAAGTTATCTCAAGAACGGAATGAGGGAAGTGAATGAACAGTTACTTTTGCAATAAAAATCATTCTGAATTGTATGGGTAAGTAAAAACAGAGCTGAGAACATTGGGTCAAATCCTTCCATAAGCCTCCTGCATATGGCCTTATTGACACAGGCACAGTTCCTTTCTGGTATCTAAGGGTACAATTTGGTGTTATGGGAGAGGAAGGGATTATAACACTAATAGAGTGGCTTATCATCCTAGAATAAGACAATGGAAAGCCAGGAGACCTGATCTGCATAAGTTTTACCTTGATGTAACTCAGTTGATTTCTACTGTTATGTTCTTCCTGACTTACGCCAGTGTAAGAAAGAATGCTGAAGTAAGTGGTAGCATCCCCACATGTTTTAACAGTACAAGTGCAACATTTTTTTATTCTAAAATTAAACCCAGATACATTTCCATCTTAAAGGTGCTTTGTATCTATGTGCCAAGCAACACATACTAAAAATTCCTAGAAAGGTATTTTTCTATTTCTTCTTACGGAAGAAACTTACTGGAAGCAGGATAGAAGCAGCAGGACACCACAATGGCAGCTGATAGTGGCGCAAGTGAAACCACGGTGGCTGGAGCCACTGCAGATGAAAATCGAAGGAAAAACCCGTGGCAGAGCCAGGAACAGCTCCCACATCTGTTTGGGCGTGCTTTGTAAAAGCATGCCGGGGGCAATTTGGCACCAGGATAAAAAGCACGGCAGGAAGGATGCCAGGGGGACTGGAAGTAGCATCCCCAGCTGGCCCAGAGGACCCTGAAGGGGAGGGAACATGGTGGTGCCTCAGAGGGGGGAGCACAGAGGGCAAACAGGGCTAGTGGAGACCCAAGGAAGGAGTCACTTTTGTGGCCAACATGGACTGAAGCCAGCAACAGCAGTGACTGGGACATTGGCAGAGACAACGGAGAAGGAACCTGGACGCAGATGCCAGATGCCGGGTACCAAACCTGGAGAGGAAACAACATGACAAGGGAGTTTGATGCCTAGGCAGAGTCAGGAATCGCATGAACTGGGAAGCACGGAAGGGCCGCAGTGGATGTTTGGTGCAAGTACCACCTGTAGACCATGGCTGCAGCCCCTAAGAAACTAAGCGTTAGTGAAGGCTCGAACACCAGCTCCGGTGGACAACATCACGGCTGGTGTTAGGCAGGATGTAAGGGAGGTGGAGCTCCAGGAAGCAATAGCCTCAAAGATGACCAAGGGAGGGTATGAGGGGAGATGGGACCAGCCACCATCCTCCCACTAGAATACCATTTACCAGCAAAGACATGGCAGGCAAGAACTGACCCAAGGCCGCTACCAGCAGCCTGGCCATACAGCCCAGGAGACTACGGCAAGGTTCAAAAGAAACCCAGATGTGCAACGCTTAGGGAGAGAGGCACAGAAGGTTACACAGGCACAGAAGGTTCCTGTTTCAGGAAATGTAATAAGCAAATATTATTTATTTCTTTTAAATTTTTGTCCTAGGTGTTCCCATCTGCAATGAATAGCTTATTTGTCTTTTTCTATGTCAGATGTCTGTTTTAGAGAACTGATGACATGGTCAACTCTCAAACTATGAAGAGCCTTATAGCTTAGACCCAAGATTCTAACTGAGGTCATATCATTTTTAATATGATATCACATTATCTTTTTGAGTGAGGGCATATCATCATGCTGGATTTCCTTTATATGGAAATAATTATTCCATATGCAACGATGTGAATCTCAGAGGTAAAAAAAGACTGATGTGAACAAATTACATTGCTACTAGCTCCCTCTCATTTCAGCACTAAAATCAATACTGTCATGTACTTATCTAAGAACACATACATTCATGTGTTCATGGGAAAGCAAGCTGAATGATGTAGATCGTGTCTCTGCTTGTGCACATGTTAGCCAGTGCTGGGAGCCACACCTAGAATACAATCTAAGTAAGTTGGGATAGGGGGGAGGAGAAGGTAGGATCAGTTTGGGTAGGTGGGTCTGCGGGGTGGGGGGAGTTGGGTGGGATCAGGAGGGGCTGGTGGATCAATGGGGGTTGGAGGAGTGGTGGGGTTGTGTGTCCAGTGGTAGGGGGTAATGGGTCTAACAATAGCCCAGTCAGGGTGGGCAGGGGGGTAGGAAAAGTGAAGCCCCAGGGTTGAGCTGAGCAGCTGGGCTTTCCCAGCCCCAGGAATTCACTCTGAACATGTACACACACTAGGTTAGATAGGGCATAGGTTAGCCCAGTCTGTGTAGTGCACCTCCTCAGATGAACTAAGTTAGATTGGGCTGGTTATTTTGCCCAATCTAAAGTCCCTGATCATATGTATAGTTAGGCACTTAGACCAAAGTTACGTAGATATTAATATAATCGCTCCATGTACCTATAGTTAATATTTTTACTCTTACAAATGCATCCTAAAATACTGTCTGGGACTGCCTCCCTGTCAAACTCCAAACACTCAATTATTTGGTTCTAAAATTATTTCATTTGTCAGACCACTAGGAATAGTTTTCTGAACCAATAGCAGCCCACAGAACATGGCTTGAATCACTGATCCATGGTATCATAGTCAATAAAGTAGTTCCTTGTCTCAGTGTATGATTAGGGTTTTCAGCCTTAATGACTTGGCAGTTCATCAGTATGTGCATTTGTCCCACATATACTTAGCAAGGATAACAGTCTTAAAACAACATGGTTGGTCACACAGACATATTTTCATGAAATGCAAAAGAAATATAGGGGGAATAGGAATTTTCTTACCAAGGGGGTCAAATATTAACAAATATCAGAATTATCATGTTAAACTGTTACAGAAGAAGGGAAATTGGCAAAGCAAAGGCCTTCTAATGTGAAGATAAATTTGTGGCACCAGATTGACCTCCTTACTGTTTTCCTCTCCTTCCTGGAAGAATGTATTAATATTCAGTTCTGGTTAAACCTGTTCTGAATATATATATATTTAAGAAGTGCAGTCATGACAACCAAGGATGATGCCAATATTGTTCTCGAGACATGGTCAAACAAATCTTTATGGGCTTAGTCCTACAGTCTTTCTATTCGGGGATTTTTGCTGAAATAAAGTTCCATATTACCATGCAGAGTTATGTTTGCAGGGCTATGCTCGCAGGCCTGTGCTTATAACTGTCTGTACAACTCATTGAAAATTAAAGATTATGTAAGTTACTTTTTCTTTTTAACCCTGACATGTTTTCTTCTTTGGGGAATTTTTTTTTTTATCTAAAAGGGTTTTTTTCCTGATGTATTTTCTGAACCTACTGTTAGGGAAGTTTAAAAGTATTTCTTCATTAAAAGACTTTATATACAAGGTAGACCCTTTGAACTTGTTATGAGGTATTGGCAAAAAAGAACCTGAAGTAGCAGAATATACAGAACCAAATGACAACCCACTAATATAAAGAGCATGAAAATAGGTTAGGTAACCATTCACTGCTTCAATATTCCAAGCATAAGTATAGTAGGGGACACTATGAGGTTGGGGCTTTTCTCTAACTCCAGCCTGGAGTTCTCCAAATCATTAACTTCCCTCCTGGAAAGACTGTGTGTACTGCTGAAGGTTGTGCTTTTATTAGTTCAACTGGAGTGAACAATTGGTGTTTTCAAAACTAAATAGCGTGAGAAATGTAGAATAGTCTTGGTTTTAGTAAAATAAAGCGAGCCACCAGTTACGTTTATAAGCCTGGAGCAATAATGTAGCATTATACTTTTAGGATACAGTTTACCCCTGTGAAGAGGTTTCATACAAGTCTCACCTGCAATTTAAGTCCCATTTCTTCCCTGTTTTGAGTTCTTTGTGCAAAAGCCTTATATAGCCCTTCTGCAGAGGGTTGAATTTCACCTTTAATTTGCACCACTGTGTATACCACTTCCTACCTTCAAAGTGATTTATTTACTAGCATTAATTAAATGGAAGACTCTTTTCAATGGCAAAACATGTTTTGCTTTTGGTAAACCATGAGGTTTTGTAAAACCTGCAGGTGTGCGTTATTTAATTCCATTCCTTTCCTCCCTCCCACAAAATTCACATGATCACAAACCTGGAATAATGTCAAACCTGTTTTTGAATGTGCTTTTCTACAGTAATAATAATTGAGTACCTCCCTGTATTCCAGGTTTTATGCATCCTGTTTTTCAGCAGAATTTGTAGAAATCTGTAGCAATTCCTGGTGAAGAACTACTTGAATATGTTTGACTGCTAGGTAATAATCTCAAAGGCAAAAATCCTATTGTGCTGTTCTAAAGCACAGGCTTGGTTTTAAGTCGTAATCCCATCCCTAACAGCAAAACGCTGAAGCAAGTGCTTAAACCCCTTAACTTCAATGGAACCTAAAAGCATGCTTAAAACGTAAACTTTGATCTTTGCTGAATATGGATAAGATTCCTCAATGCCTAAAGAAAAGCATATGCTTAAGTGCTTTGCTAAATAAGGACCTTACTAGCATGTTGGGCTAACCTGGCCAAGCTACAATTGTATTCCCTTGCCATTAGGTGCTGCTCTGCCCACCTGCTGAGCAGTGAGAGGTGTCCTGGAGCTCCATCAGGTCCTTCCATCCCAAGGTTTGAGAGCAAAGCAGATGGATTTTATTCACCTTCCTACCCAGCCAGCCAGCCACAGCTTTAACCAGGAGGCAGGCTGAGGTCTGGCTTTTGACACAGATCAGCTGATTCTTTTTTTCTGCACCTGTGTAAAAGGCTTCAGGTATGTAGACAGGCAGACAAAGGAAGGATGCACGCTCAGGGAAGGAGTCTTCTCAATGGAGGGAGAATTTGGTGTGTGGAAGGGAGGAGGGCTGGTGGCACCTAGGGGTTGGGAGCACAGGACAGAGCACGTCTGCCTCGCGGGCAGCACTTGGGTATTCTGATGCTCTGTGTGCTTTGCCCCATCTCATCTTCCCCACTACTCAGTTACTCTCCTTGGCCAGAAGATGGTAGAAGTGCTGTGCAGCTAAAGTATACAGGCTTGGAGGGCCTACATACTGCTCACTTCCCTAAAAGGAAACCCCTTGGCTCAGAAGAAGAGAGCTAGGTTTCTATCTTGTCTTTGTTGTTTAGGATCTTACTGCAGTGAGGTTAAAGTGGCTGGGTTTGGGGGCTTCCACACAGAGGACCTCCCAACCATGGCAACAAATGATAATCTTGTTAATCAGCAGAGTGCTTTGTGGGCTGAGTAGCAAAATGAAAGCCTGGAATGAAAAGCCCATTGTTTGTAAAGCATAGGTTTTAAAAGCTACTATACCTCCCTCTGTGTTCTGAGAGTTCAATAGATTTAGACAAGTACATTTTGACTTTCTTGGCATTTTGCTTTCTCCTAGACAGAAATAAAGGAATGAGGCACAACAATGTCAGTTTATTTTATTTCCAGTCACGTAAAAGAATTATTTTTGTCTATTCCTGTTGGAAGTTTTCTGATTTGATCCTGTCTTGTTCTTTCCTTATTAGCTTTATTACAGTGCTAGCTGTTTTCTTTATCAAAATTCACCTCCGGTGCAAACACAGACTCCTGTGACAAGCTTCAGACATGCAGCAGGTCTGCATGCCTGCACAAAGAGGAGCAGTGCCATCCCTGGATGACGGTATGGAGCAAAACTGGGTAGGAATCCACTTTTCCATCTCATCCAACTTTTGGAAACTGCACATCAGGATGATGTGAACACTTTTTAAATTTCTTTTTCTTAAAACTGGAGAAAGTAGCAAATATCACAGCAAAACCCAAAAAACCCAGAAGGCCCAGGTTCAAGGCCTTAACTTAATTCAGGCCATGATCTTGACTCTGAGGCCCCCTCTGCACGTACATGGCAGGAGGCATTATTGTGGGATCACACATTAGATCCCTTTGTGCCTTATTGCAAGTGCAGGGGGAGCCTGATCCCAGACCCTCCCTCCATGGGCAAGAAAAAGACTCCTGTGGCTGGCAGTGCCCTCTGCTGATGGGGCTACCCACCACAGGGACCACATGCTAATGTGGCTACCCACCACAGGGACTATCAGCTGTAGGACTCTTAGCCCCAGCAGCTGTGGGATGCTGCTGCAATTTCCCAGCCCAGAGTGGGTGTGTGGAGCACCCTGTGGTGGGGAGATCACAATGGTTTGGAGATCACAGCTGCTACAATTGCCAAGCCACTTCATGGGGCACCCCTGCAGCTGGGAAATCGTAGCAGATGTGATCTCCCAGCCTTAGTGTTACACTCCACAGTGGCTGGGAGATCACAGAAGCTGCAGACTGCCTACACATGCAAATTTAAGCTGGATAGAAAGCAGCTATAAAGTACATTGAGTGACATATACTTTTTGGGGTTTTTTTTGAGCAATAACTTTATAGCTGGTTGGATTTTTTAAACTGCCATAGCTAATTTACGTGTGTAGCCAGTCTAAATTTAATGCACAATTAAGAAGCCTATAGCTATAACGTGTAGAGGGGGACTAAGTCTCCTACATGCCTAGAGAATGCCCTAGCCACTGAACCTTGGCCCACTGACTACTAAGAGAAAGCCATCCCAGAAGAGCTAATGGTCAGGGAACCTCAATTCCTGTATTGGTGAACCAGTGTTCATCTTCCTGCTTTGCGTGATTTGAAGCAGAACTTGGACATAGGTCATCCCACTCAGGCAGCCTAACCACAGGATCATTTTCTGTTTAGGGTTTTATTTTGGATTTTCTGATTTAGATCTGCAAAGACTTTCTGGGCAAAAGATTGGTTCATAATGATATGCTTTTATGAAATATTTCAGTTCTGTCAAGCTGACATTTTCCAGTGAAAACTGTTTCATGGAAAAAATCCTCAACATCATTGGTGCTGAGCTACGCTGAAGCACAGGTTTGGTAACCATTATCTTCAAGGATAAGGACAAGATAATGAGGGGAAATAGGGTCTGTTCCTATGCATATTTAATGGTATTTGGAACTGTGTCAGCATGGAGTGGGAACACCAGCCCAGGAGGAGCTGCCTTGCACAGAGTGAAGTTGGAAATCCCACCAGGTTTCTAGCTTAGTGCCTAACAGAAAGCCCTATTACATGGGTTTGTGTAAGAGTATTGTGTTTCACCCATACAAGCTAGTATGATCTTTATAATTCTGAATTTTTCAATAGAATTAAATATCTGTTTTCTGGTACTGATTCACTGTACCATTCAGGGTGGTTTGTCACAACGTCAGCATTATCAGCTGAAAAAAGTAATGGACTCCTTGATGTTTTTCAAAAATAATGTCACTGAAGCAAGATTATCCTTTCTGATAAACAACACTTAAAGCTTTTTGGCCACTAACATTTTTCTTCCTCTTGGTCACTCTTCATTTAAACATTTCATCCTAGTAACACAAGTATAACTCTATTAATAAAATGAACCTTTTGTATATTTGTTAAACTGGATCCATAATAGACTCAGCCTCTGTCAGGGACATCAGTGCACCAGTAGTTGGCTTATTATAAATTGCTTTCAGATAATTTATACAGTTTTGCCTGCAATTAAAAGACTGCTTGTTGTTCTATGAGTAAAGGAGCATCCTAAAGTTCTCAGAAATTGGAACATATGTACTTTCGCAGTATAGCTAATATAGTAGACTGAGTGGTAGCAACAGTCACAAGAGTATTTAACAAATGTTCTCTACCCAAGAACTTTTTAACTGTGCTGAATCATGGTTTTTGCCTTGATCCTTGATACAATGGCTGTGCTGACTTGGCATCATAATTTGCCTTTTAGTCCCCCTTTGCTCTGGCAGTGGGGAAAGTACCCCGTGCCTGGCCTGTCTCTGAGCCAGACTACTTTCCTTAACACCTAGCCCCAGGTATTCTGACCCCTGAACTGGTAGCTCTGCCAATTTGTACTGGGTAAGGTGATGGCTGAAGCAGAAACTGCTTCCACTTCCACAGGTACTTGTGGTATGACTAGCCTACAAATGAGGTAGGAGGGTGTCTTAAGGCCCCTTATTTTCCTCCATCACTATGCACGCTGGGGCATGATGGGTCCCAAAGACACTATCAAATTGCTTAAGGAAACATTGGTTCATCTGCTTCTGAGTCATGCTTTCTTTGCTTTTTGAGCTTTATCTGGGTTGAGCTCCCAGTCACTAATACCTAGACTGTGGGTACTGAGAGCATTTCCAAATGTTTCCTTCACTTGTCACACTGTTTGTTTCCTTATTCCAGATGCTTGCTTTCTGTCTTTGCAGGCTTCCATTGGGATTTATCAAAGTACCCTATAATTTCATTGACATCAGTGGGATCTAAAAACACTTTGTTAAGGTAAAACCATGATGTTTTTTTTCAAAATATTATTACAAGCCTTCACAGTTTTGTAAAAATGTAATGTGATACTGGAGAGACAATGAATTTATGCTAGCATAATTGGCATTTCTCCAGCATAAAAAAGCAGCAGAGAGATGACATAAAGCACTAACACAGGTACCTTACCTCCCTCAGTGTAGGATTACCCTTGAATGAATCAGGAGTAAAACTCATGTAGTGTAAAGTATGTCAAACTAGGTTTCATCTGTGCATCACCCATGGTGACTGCTAAATGGTAAATTGTTTCCTCACAATCCAGTGGGGAGGCTAGACAATACCCATCTCTACTGCGCTTTTCAACCTGGGATAGATATACATGTCTGTCTGTTTCTGATCCTACTTTAATATACATTGGCATACAAAAGTCATGTACATTGAACTGAGGTATGTGATCATCTGTCCAGGGACAAAGAAAATTTTGAGCACATCTAGGCAAGGTGTTTTTAACACATTTTTAAAATCTTAGCGTAAATAGGTTCAGATGTGTGGAGATAAAGCATAGCCTTCTTACAGTTTATGCTAATCAGCAAACTTATGTTGAAGGACATCTTGTCCTGTCCTGTCTAAATCAGGATTTTAATCTGTGGGCAAAATGGTTGTGAAAAACCTTATTCTGGTCATACCCTCAGTGCAGGGCATTCTGTAAAACAAAGTTCTTGTTACCAGCAATAACAGACTGTGGCAGGCTTGTGTCTTTTCAGTCTTACTTCCAAACACTTGCTAAAACTTTCTTTCAAAGCCAGTGGACCTACAACTGTAACTGTATGAATGAATATGCCCTTTGTCTGAGCGAACATGCTTTCTGGAAAATGCTTCTTATTCTAAAATGTGTAGGTGCCTACGTGGATTAACACCCAGGGTCTGGGCCCAAAGGCCCATGCCAATCAGGGGCTCTCCAGATGCTTGAGTTCCCTCAGGAAATAGTGGATTTCCCTTTGCAGGCAAGCAGCATTCTCACCTTCAAGGGGTCCTGCTTGGGACTACCAGGATGTATGCGGCCAGGAATTCAACTGGGCAGCATGGAGAGCAGCTCCCTGCAGGTAAACAAGGAAGGGGCATGGGGGAGGGAAAGGGCATGTTGGGGGAAGATCGGGGCCCTAGTGGGGAGAGAGGGAGAAGGGACTGGGGGCGCTGCCCAGCCTGGGTGGTGCATGGGACCTGGGGCCGGCGTAGAGAGCGAGACGGAGCCTCGGGTGGCTCATCCAGGGTGTGAGGTGGTGAGAGCAGTTCCCCACTGCTGTGCTTACCCCCCAGGGAAGGCATGGGAGGCATGTCCCTCCCCCCCACCCCATTTGTGCACAGGGCAGAAGCAGGCTGCTCACTGTGGGCTCAGGGATCTCCACTCTGCTGCCTCTCCCTATTACAGGTTTAAACCAGTTTCTGATGACTTAAACTGGTTTATGTGTAACTTCTGTCCCTGGCCTGTGGGGAAAGAGTGACCCAGTGTGGGGAGGGTTTTTGTATAGCTGTTGTGCTTGTGTTTACATTCTTAGGCTAATCAGATTACTGGGCTGTGGCTATGGGGGAGGCGTGGAGACCATGCCTGTTGGGGCGTTCAGTAGCAAGCAACCTAGCTTGAGATCAGGCACCCAGAGGGCTGAGACAAGTTGGGCTGAAGCTGAGAGTGCTAAGGCTAATGCCAGGTAGTCTAGCCTGGGGTTGGGGCCCCACAAGGCTGAGGGCTAGAGGCACCGTGAGCAGCCTGGCCTGGAGTTGAGGATCCTGAGACCTGAGGACTCGAGCACTGAGAGCAGCCCAGCCCAGGATCGGGGGTCCTGAAGGCTGGGGGCATTATAAGGGACCCCAGAGGACTGGTAGCTGGGAGTCCACCAAAGCAGCCCGGCCTGTAGTCAGGCACCATGGAAAGCTGGGGGAACTGGGCCAAGGCCACGAGGGCCCAAGGCCATGGCAGTAGCACAGAAACCATAGCTAGCTTAAACTGCTAAATCCTGGTGGAAGGGGCAGAAGCTAAACTAGGGATAGGGACCCAGGGAAAGAGAAAAGTATCGCCATGGCCAGGTGCATGGCAGGCTGATAGGAATTAGGGCCAGCGGCCCATGGAAAAGAGCCTTGCCAGGGCCAGAGGTTTGGCAGGCAGACTGGAGTTGATGTATGGGCCAGGGGGCCCAGTGTACAACTTAAAGCAACTTCTATGAGGTATGGACATGACTAGAGGGGTGGAAGGAGACCATGAATAGCTCATAAGGCAACTGGTGCCTTGAGGCACTAATTGGGGCAGGAGGGCCATAGCATAATTTCTGAGGGGCAGAATACAACTAGACTGGGATCACTCTGGGGCCCTGATGGCAGTCTCCCAAAACCTTATAAATAACATCAAAGTGTGGCAGGCAAGGTTGAAAGGGAAGATACCTTGGGGAGCCTGAGTGGGGACAGTGGTCAAGTGGCCACCAGGGGGCATGGTGGCCACCCCTGAAACCTGATCCTGTCACACACCTAAGTCACATAGGCACTATTAAGAATCTCACCTGCTATTATTCTGTGAAACATTTAACAACATAAACAGTAATATTAAGCCACATATTTAATCAGAAAAACAGCAACAGAATGTGCCACATGTGTGCAAGATAACTAAATCAGCAGTTCTCTGACAACAGGACTTGGTTGAATAATATTTAGTAATTACTAAAATCAGCAAAATTTGCCCTTTTTTTAAAGTTTTGTTAAGCACTTGTGAGCCAAGCTGAATATATTCAACAGATACTGTGAGCAAGTAATCAGCAGTTTCTTAAGTGTTCATGAAATCTCATGTGTTGGGTTTTGGTTCTCAAGTGGTGGTCTACACACATCCACATTCTTGTATATGACTAGAGAAACTGAAGTTTGGAGAAAGCACTTACAGATTGAATACTTTCTTTTCATAGCAAATGTGTCTACATGGTTAGCCCAGGCAGGCTACCTTCAAAGCTCTACACGGACACAGACACTAAAGTCTTTAATAGTACTTGAATCAAAACCTCATGTTCATAAATAATTGTGATTCTATGGCAACAAACAGAAGTCACATTTGTCCTGGGGTAAATGAGTTTATCCTGGGACAAGAAGCAATCATTCAGACATGTATGTTTGTTTTCTCCCTCAAATGGTTCATGGGATAGAAGGTGCTAACAGTTTGTCTCAAAGTGTGTCTGAATGGTTGTCCTGGGGTTGTATCATTGAATCAAAAGCAGAAAAGCAGATGTCCACTGTCACTTACTAAACCCTGATTAGAAGGGTGATATGTGTACATGCCAATCCTAGGACATTTCTGTTCTGAGATAAACACAAGCACAACTTGTCCCAAGACAAATGAAACGTCTGTTCCTAGCCTTTAATATGGTTATTTGGCTGTTGCTAGTAGAAACCTTAAGATCTGATGCCATAAACAACAGACACGCAACTTTACAGATGTGAGAAATCCTACTGAGCCCAGATTAGGTGCTTTGAATTCCTTCAGATGATTTATATATAGGAAGTTGTTACTTAAGTGTAAAAATTTTCAGGATGTGGGGTCCTTAATTTCTGTATTTCTTGCCATTTTCTTCTTTCTGAGTAAATTTTGGCCTAAATCCTTAGGTTCTTCAGAAAGAGCCATCACTGGCTGACTTAAGCTTTGTCTGAAAATGAATACGGCCCATATATGAAATATTGTTATATGTAATAGCATTATCCTGTAAACTCAGTCATTTATCTGATTTTTCTCTTCAGTAAGAAAACTTAAGTCTCATAGAGTGGAGACATTATATAAATTGTTCTGTTTAGTAATAGCAATGTTCATTATGAGAAGCTTAATTATGGTCATCATTTATAAAAAAATCAAAGTCTTGTCACAGAAAGCATAATAATGAATGTCTCTTGTTTAAAAATTAATGAACCATTTATTTTCTGAAGGTAGGAAGCCTGCTAGTCTGCAGGGTGTCATCATTTTTATTCTCTTGTTTAAAAGAATTAATATTCATGCAAATTAGATTCCAAATAATTGCAGAATGTGGGTCTTTTTTTATATATTACAATTTATGTATGTATTTGTTTATTTACATATACGAGCCAAAAGCAGGACATTGATAAAAGAATGTAATTTGCAGTTTTGCTAGAATTGTTTTGAATGTAGGGCCAATTTGCTGTCTTACTTATCCTGATGTAGATAATTGGTGACTCTGTCTCTACCCCAGCTTCACACTAATATATAGCTAAGAGCTAGATTCTGCCATTCTTACTAACAGTGAGTAGCATCAAGAAGCGTAAAAACTCACTGGGCATATCTATGTGAAATTAATGTGATGCAGTGAACTCTGGTGCATACTGCACCTGAGTTTATTGCTCCCAAGCTCTGTGTTTACACATGTGCCCAAAACCACAACATATTGAGCCACATTGAAGCAGCCACAGCTGGTCCTAGGAGTAAAACTGTAAGCCTGGGGCTCCTCCAGCCTGGTTCAATGTTCTGCAGAGAAGCTGACTTGGGGCATGAGAGTGCTCCAGTATGGGGCTAGCCAGCAGGCAGCTCCTGCACTGAACTATCCTCATGCCCAGCAAGCCCCATCAGTGTCCACTCATGCATTGCTGCGCACTAAAGAACACTGTCATAGGATAGTACTTGTGTTTATAAGTACTTACCTATGGTGGAGTTAATTAGTTCCCTGTAGCCTAATAGGGCCACATGTGTAGATGCTGAGACTTTACTGCAAAGCTAATTAGGCAACTCTGCAGTAAATGTTTCGTGTAGATGTACCCACTGTGTTTTTTAGCTGATGGGAAATTTCCTCCTGGGCAGAGATAGAACACAAGGTTTGCAGATGTGACTTAAACTGGGTTTATATGGTGCATAGACCTTGTAGTAGCTGTCTGCACAAGAGTGAATTTCAGCCAAGTAAGGCTGACAGAGTCTGGTCTGTGGCCCTTAGTGGTGGGGGTGGGGATTGTCTTCTAAGGGAAGGAGGATCTGGTAAATGAAATCTCAGCATTTCAAAAGAAAACAGTTTATAAAAACAGTTAATGGGGATTTTGTTGGCATTTTGCATGTTATTTTTGATCCTCTCATGGAATTTCATGGCTTGGAAAAGTGTGTATCCTTCATTGGGTAGGCATTTTGTTAGTAGCTAGAGCTGTAAACAATATCAAAGGGAGGTAGTTTTTGAACTGCTTTAAATTAGCTGGCAGTGTTTGCTTTCTGCTGTCAAAAAAGGGGAAAAAACCATGTGGGTAAAAACCTACTCTGCAGAGTGCTGCCCTTTTACACCAAGAGAACAGGCTGGTTGTAACCCGGTTTGACTGCAAGGGTGGCTGTGATTCTCCTTGAGGATCAAAATTTTGTCATTTTAGAATATGACCTAACTAAACCAAGAAATGCCTCACGCACCCAGAATAAATTAGCAAATAAAAACTGCTTGCAAAGAAAAGATGTTAAAAGCTAAAGTGCTAGGATAATTAAATGCATATTTCAACAGTATTTATCTGGCATTGATTGGCTGAGGCCACTTACTGTGAAGAGTTGAATAGTTAATTCAAGTGCTGGGCATCTCCTAAAGGAGATGACCTTGGGGTCATATAATTGTAACAGTAATTTATTTAGTTAAAGAAATGAATGTGTTCTCAATTAGCTTGGCAGGCATTATAATAACACAAGTGGGATTTATATTTGCTTATGTCACTCTGCTGTAAGGATAAAGTTATTGGATTTGTTTGCCTATATTTAGTCCCCCAGTTCATGATTCTTCACAGTAAAGATCTGAAGGTTTGTTCATTCTGATTAATAGGTGTCCAACCCTAATGCTGCAGATATTGGCATAATCACTCAAGGGACCTGAGGGGCATATACACATCATTACAACTGGCAGAAGACACAGTTACCTACTTAGCTGCTGCTCATGCTGATTTTTCCCATTGCAGATTCCAAGGCCTGTTAAATTTACCCCATAAATTGGTGCCTGATCTTAGATTATACCACCATTGGGGCTCTTGGAGGTTTATCACAGATATGTTATTCTGCTGGGATTTGTATTTTTTTCCACTGCTCTAATCTGCTGTCACTATAAGACAGGAAAGCAGTAATTCATTTTACTGTGCTCTGCCTCTGTATTGCTGCAATCCTCTGATCTAAACTTCTTAATATTTCTTTTAATTTTAGAATGTTGACACATTTGCACTGTTCATTGGTCAAACGAAATGTATAACAGCTATAATCCACCTGATCTGCATGACAGAACGGGATTTATGAAAACTTGTGTTCTGGAGGAGTCCATTATCAACAACTTCAGTCATACCTAAAGTAACCATCATGATTTGGAAGAAGCAGCATCCTGTTGAGACAGGGGAAAGAAAAGTATCTCACCATAAAAAGATGTTAGATGTTCATAAGAAAGCAGAAGAGTTGCTCTGAAAAGAGTTCACAATAAGCCAGTAGATACCAGACCAGAAGTCATACAAGCATGGCTTTCCATTCCTAGCCAGTAGAGGTCTCTGTTACCCTCACTACTGCTGGAGGTGCATGTTACACCCCTTCTGTGTGGTCCTTGCTTTTCTGTCTGTGTTGTGCCAGAGAGAAGAGCAAAACATGCTCATGATACACATTTCAAATGAGCTGTATTTGTCACTTGGAGGCTGCTCAAATTCATCACATGCTACCATTTATACAAATTAGAGGCAGGTGAAGACATCCTTTAGTGTTAAGAAGTAGACTAATCAAGTTGTTGAGATGGGATGACTGAGTTGGTTTGTTTTTTGATTTTAATAAGAAAAAGTCATGTGCCTATGGCGGTTATTTAGTGAAATAAAATGCAGACCTCGATCTGGCCCTGATTTGGTAGTCCGTCCTCACTGTATGTGCTAAAGTCCCATGGCTTTAGTTAGACTTAAGCATGTGCTTAAAATTAAGGACACGCTTAAATTTTTTTCTAACCAGGGACAGACTCCAGCTTAAACTAATATGCTTTTCTGAATTGGAAATTGTGTCCCCCCCGGATGACTTAAGGAAAATGCCCTGTTCTGGCAATTAAATGTATGCAGGGAATCCTGTACTCTCACACATGGCTTTTCTAGAAGCATTTGGTTGTCTTAAATAAGAACCTTAAGTCTCATTTTGCTGTCCAAATGTATGTACATACCTTCAGTAGATACAGATTAAAAGGGTGAGCCTAGGGACTCTGCTCACTGGGGTTCCATGACAATACAAAAGTGACTGCAGGATTAGGGTATAACAGGAAGGGTCAGAATAGCATTGATAGTTGGTAACAGAGGACTAAGGGCTAAATTCAGCAAAGAACTTGGTGATTACAAATGAAGTGCTGCAGCACATTAGCAAATAATTAAAATGGAAAGTTGTGCAGCCCAGATGTTTGTTGGAAGGGACACTGAAATCAAAGATCAATATAGTTCCTCTTAGTCTCCCTATTGACTAGCAGCAAGTTCTATATTGATAGGAAACAAAATTTGAGAGGGAGTTGTGTGTACAGTATTTTAGCTGCAAACTATATAGCATAGACTCTGATTTCCTTGAGCTCTTGGGGAAATCAACAGAATGTAGGTACCTCTGAAAAACCAGGCTGCTTGTTTAGGTCCCTAAATATGGATTGAAGTAACTAACTTTAGGTACCCAATTTTGAAAAATTTGGCCACAATTTGTAAAACAAAATGGTCCTTTGTCCTGAGTGTGTTATAACGCTTAATTGTAACAAAGGAGGTTAGTGATAGAATGCCTATTTAATTCAGAGAAATGTTCATTTTAAAAATTCCCACCCTCCTATTGACACGGTGTCAAGACCACCACTCATTCAAACACAGCACAATGTCACTGGAACCATTTTGATTCAATGTCTTAATTCATATGCTACACTATGTGTGAGGCTCTTCTGTTGATGATGTGTCAGGTCCTTTGGACTCAATACAATGGATATAGAATTGTTACAACATAAATTAGCATGCACATTCCCACTGAAATCAATTGACTTGGTCCTAGCATTGCTACCCTACATGATCAGCCTGGCATGTAGAACAGAACATTTTATTTCATAGGGTACTGATACATTTATCTCCAGTGTCCATTTCTTAAAATGAACCCATTTTGAAAGAATATTCCATTCAGGTTGTGAGCTCTATTTTAAAATAAATGCCAGAGTATTTTACAGAAGTGATCCCAAACATTCCAGATGACACTGTAGATACTGCAGTGATTGTTATAATGTTCTGTGACATCTTTTATGTATGCATTTTCAGCCCATTGTGTTCAATGTCAATTTAAATATCTAAGTGATATTTATGTTTCACATAACATAGCAGCAATATTTGTTCCCAGTGTAAATGGTTATAACTTCACTAACTTCAGCATGTACTGGGTCTGAATGCAGTGATTGTTTCACACTGGGGCAAATCCTGTAACTGAATATTTTAGTAGGATCTTGGAGAGATTGGTGGGAAAGAAGAATTCTTTGCAGGAATCCAGGTCCTGGCAGCTGGAGAAATCTACAGAGTATCAGGAGTAGGACCACCATGGAAAAGCAAACCTCACCCACTAACTCTCACTCTGTGCCAAAGCCTGGCAGGTAAAGCAGTATAAATAGCTTAGAGTGGTCCCAACTACTCACCTCTGCATTACTCTGAGTAATGCAGAGCTCTAAGCCAGCTATCAGTTGCTGGGTGCATGCAATCTGGGAGCACGTGGCCAGGACTTCTTTCCCAGGAGCAGTCATAGTCTGGGCAAGGAGACAGTATAAACTGGGTCTGAGCCTATCGGCTGAAATAGGAAATAAAAAATAGGAAGAAAAATTCTCTGAACAGAGCTATTTCCTCCAGTCTTCCATACCTCTGGCTTGCTGTCCAGGTTCTCCCTGTATTGGGCTATGTAGGGAGCCTCTGGAGAAAGTCTGTGCACCATGCTGAGGGTTTATTGTATAGCTTTGATTTCTCATTGTATAATAAACATGCTTTCCTGTTGTAGTAATGGGGGGCAGGGTTTGCCTTATAGCAATGCTGTTATGTCTCAGTATAAAATTTGTGAAATCGTTCATAGGTATGCAATCCAAAACCAAACGTTTCCAAAAGTTTCACTTAAAATTAATTCCCAAATAATAATAATAATTTGACTAATTATAACAAGAAATAGCTGTTTTCTTGTCCTCTAGATAAGTGCAATGCTGAGAGGGTCAGAAGAGTAAAGAAATGATAACACAAAAACCTTTCCTGTTTTAATTTGTAAGTTGAAAGGAGCTCCTTGGAGACCAGATTCTTCTTGATGCATGTAATCCCTTATTAACAGTAAAAAGCGTTTATGTCTTTGTGGAAAAAAACATAGACCATCATGTCCAGATGCCTGGCCAGTGGCCATATGAAGAATTTTCATAGATTAAGCTTTGAAGGTGGATCCTAGATTTCCTACAGACAAAACAACTCTGTATCCTGGTAGAAATGAACAGCCTTCATCCATATAGTAAGACGTGCCTGAGATATGGGAATTCAACACAGCAGCCTTGCTGAAATGAAAGTGTCACAGGTTATATCAGTACATTTTTTAATAAAATTCTCTTACCTTGATCAATCTATGCCCTTCAATTTAAAGCTGAGATTAATTCTCCAAGACACATTATGGTACTGTATTAATACTTGAAATCATCTTATAAATGCTTGCTTTCATATTTGGCATAACTATTGTACCAGTACAGAAACTGCTTCTATTGACCTTTAGATTAAAAATATGTTGGATTATCATGATTGACACATTTAAAATGACTCATTCTTGCCAAACACAGCATAACAACTTTTTAACATTCCCTTTTCTTTACAACTGCCTCCACTTTCATTATATGAAATATGGCTGTATTATACACCACCTCTCATTGCCTAACATGCTTTTTTCAGAGTTCAAGAAGATTTACATTTGGAGCTAAATGTTTCAGTGATTGCTCTGTTGGATTTCATTATACCAGTGTAGTTAATCAAAGCAAGTCTGGCCTTGCAACCATGATTCATTGTATGGTTTTTTGAACTTAGTCATTTACACTGAATGAATATACACATTATCACCAGACTACCAGATTTTCTTTAACAGCCTGCATGACACAGTACTGTAATGCCTTAGTAAACTGCTTATGCCATATGAGTGCTGCAGATGCTTTTTTATTATTTTTGTATTTTTTTAAGGAATTAATTGATAGCCACCCTTTTAGAATTAGTTGAGGAGGAGTCATAGGAGGGTGGAGTCCAAGCAAGGGCAGAGGGTTTGACTGTAAATGGGAATATTTTTGAGATTTATGCACTTTGTCTAGGCAGGCTGGGTGGTCGACACAATAGTCATTATGAAGAAATCCCAAAACAGGCATTATATAGTCAAGTCTGGGTACAGCTTACCCAACCACATATTTGAGAGTGGATTTCAATTATAGCCAAAAAGAATCACTATATCCATGTGGTTGGGGATAGGCTTTGTGGTTTCTATTTCTTTTTTTCCTGGAAAACCTAAATGAGCATGTCATATAATTACTGAAGAGCAAAATTCCATTAGCTTTTAATGCCTTGGGTAGACTATAATTTAAGATGATAGAAGCATGTGTTAGTTAAACCGTGCTAACTAACGTGTTTGAAACGTCTCATGTAGACAAGGCACAATGCCCTTAATATATACTAGCTGTGTTAAAACCTAGGGTCCCTCGTTTAAAGGCTATGAATTGGATTTACAAAGATATTTTGGTGTTTATATAAAGACTAGCCAATTGCCTGACAAGAATGACAGAGGGCAGAAGAGGAGAGGTGGCTGGGATGGAATGGTGCCACCTAATGCCCCATGCTGCTCCTGTTCTGCCTCTTGCAGGGAGCGGCTCCCCCACCCTCTGTCCGGTCCTCAGCACAGCTTCAGAATAACGGCAGCACTCTCCAATGCTTGGAGCACCCTGATTGGCTGTTTCTGTCAACCAATCAGAGCATGAATAAAGTGTTATGGACAGACAGATGGACAGACTTAGGATTTTATAATATTAAAATATTCCACAGTGTAGAATGCCCAACTCTCTGGGTTCACTATATGGACCAACAGCGCCTATTGTAGCATCCTAGTGATTAAAGGTGCTTCAGTGACTAATAGTGAAACAAGGAATTGTCTAAAATTGACAACTTCTTTCCCTATAATGACAAATGGATAACAGGTAATAAATGAAAATTCTATAAAGAAAATATGGAGAATTAGAATATATATATTATTCCTTTGTGGAGAATACACTGTAAGCCAGGAATGTAAAGTCCTTGAGACCTTCAGGCACTTTTACACATGCTCTGGAGGTGGGGGGACAGGGCAGTTTAATTAGAGCAGCTCCAACAGCCACTCTAATTAAAGCGCCGCAGCATCTCGTGCATTAATATCCCCCTGCTTCAGAATGGCAGAGGGGGCATGTGAACTAAAACTTGTTTGATAAGGTTTAGTTCAAGTAGCCCTGCCACCATTTTAAAGCACAGGGAGGCTAATATACAAGATATGGAGGCTGACTAGAGCACAGTAATTACCAAACCCCGGGAGACTCAATTAATCAAGTGTAATTACAGCACACTGGAGCAGCCCCCCAGCATGTCTACAGGCACCCTTCTAGTATTCTGTGTCCGTGACACGGAAACAGGAAAAGCAACGGCTCCTGGATACCCCTACTCTGGTTTCAGGTCTTATTGGTCTATAAACAACAAAGAATAAACAGATAAGTTCCTGCTGTGGTCACCCCTTGGCAGAAAACTGCTTCCTTATTCACAGAGGCTTCTGCCAAAACTCAACTCTGGCCCTCAGCTGCCACAAGGCTTACCCGCAACTTGGATAATAAAACCAGGAGTTACAGCTAAGTATTCTCGTAAGGGTGGATCTCAGGAACCCAGCCACAGCACTCGGCATACATTATTATAAATAATAGTACCTACAATATTAACATATATGTGACCCAAATATTATACTTGATTCCACAATAATTGCTATTACTAGCTTATAAACAACAAAGAGTGAACAGATAAGCTTCTTGCTGTGGTCAGTGGCATAAATCTTTCAGAAAGCTGCTCCCCTTTTCATGGAGGCTTCCAGTAGAACTAAGCATCTCTTTCTCCCCTGTACTTATAGGAGCTGGTTGCTGGGAATGTGTGGTATACCCAATGTGGCTGTTCAGGATCTGGAGCAGGGATTCCTACAATTACAATACAACCCTAAAACTGTGGTCACTCACCCCTGCAAAGCCAGGTTCAGACTCTGCTCTGACCTACTACAATACTAATCCTGAGACGAGAACAATAGAGTCTCCCTGGGGGTCAGCTGCAACCCCTGCATTGAACATTATGATATGATACACATATTGATCTCCAACTCCTCCTTCAAAAGAATAACCATCTCAAAGTAGTTGTGGGGGACAAACCAGTCCTGGCTTACAGACAGCCCCACAACCTAAAACAGCATCTCTCAAGCAACATGTTACCTAACTCACTCTCAGCAAGACACCAGGCCTTGCAATGGACCCAAATGCCTTCTGTGCCACAACACCAATACAGACCACAACATATCTGGGCCAAATAACTTGGATAACATACGAGTTTCATTCACTTGTAACCCACCAATGTCATATATGCTATCACCTACTTATAGTGCCCCTCTGCTGTCTACATTGGACAGACTGGATGATTTCTATGTTACAGAATGAATGAACACCACTCTGACATCAGCTGCAGAAAGACACTCCAGTCTGTCCACTCCAGAACACTTTAACCTCCCTGGACATTCCATTGCTGAACTGAGGGTAGCTGTTCTCAGACAGCAAGCAAACTTAAAAACTAATTTGAATGGGAAATTGCAGCATAAGAAATCATCTACAGACTGGTTTGTGTTAAGCATAGTTTAAATAGATACTATGGGTAGGGATAGACATTCAAAAAGCCTGAGCCTGAATTGATTCAATCATTGCAGGTTAGTCTAACCTGGCTAGGCTAAATCAGTTTTGTAACCGAACAGACATCTCAGAAATGCAGGCACATGCCTGCAGTGGCTGAGGCTAGAAGCCGTGGGGCGCTAGAACAGCCCTCCCTTCCTTCCACAGCATGGAGCTGAGGGGGATTTGGCCCAGTTCCGGCAGGAGCTCTGATTATCCCATTAGGGAATTGATAACCGTGTCTATCACTCCATTAAGAAAACAGCAGAGGGACATTACCAGCTACTTGTTGATTCTGCCTGTTGAGTCTACCTGTTGAATTAGGACAGACCATAGCCAACATGTGGTCTGCTAGCTAATACACAAATATTTCCTCAGCAAGGCAGAGGGGAGGGGTGAATTCCTGTTTAGCAGGGAGTGGTGAAGGGAGGGGAGAAGCAGCCTGCAGTCTCTGGAGCTTCAACCAGGGAGCAGCAGGGAGGAGCAGAGAGCACCTGCTGTGGAGCAGAGAGCTCTGCCAAGGCCAGAGAGCATGCCGGGATGCTGGGGAAGTCTGGTTTATCTTAAACTAGCAAGGGGTTTAGACAGACATTGTATAAACTGGTTTGACCCATATCAGTTAAGTCTGATACTACATTCAACCAGGTTTATCTTAACCCAGTTTCCGCCATTTTCAAACCAGTTTATGTGCACTGAACATCTGTTCTGTTACAGTTTTAACCCAGTTTCTGATCACTTAAGCAGGTTTATGTGTAATGTCTGTTACTAGCCTGTAGAGTCTTATCTCATTACCTAGGTTAACTTTGATGACTCCTTTGTTCTTAAGAGCTTAACGTCTGTTTGCTTGTCTCTCCTAGCATTGCCCCACCTCCCTCTCCTGCCTATATCTGCCTTTCCCCCCGCTTGTCTTTTGTATTCTAATATTTATCCTTCTTATACTCTGCTTTCTGCAGATCCTTTCACAGCATCTGATGAAGTGAGCTACAGCTCATGAAAGCCTGTGCGATAGATAGATAGATAGAGATGTATCTACTTTGGTTAGTCTATAAGATGCAAATCTACTCTGCCATCTACTTGACTTCAGACTAACATGGCTCGCTATGTCTCCCTACATCCAACATGGCTACCAGCTATCACCATTTCCCCACTGAGCATGTTCAAGAGAGTCTCACTGCCCTTCCCAAGATGAATGCAGTCTCTCCCCATTATTACACTGGGCATGCTCAGGTTGCATTTTGAAATGTTCCCTCCAACAGTATGGGGTTGTGGTAGGCAGGGACTATGTTTAGAAATACAGGTGGCTATTAGGATTTGCCTAAATGCCTAAGCAGGTTAGGCACCTAATTCATTGAGGTCAAGTCTGGGTGAGGTTTATCCAACACAAAATTAGTTTTGTTAATCTGAACCTGGGTGCCTTCTGGACAGAGGACTTTTAAAATATGTTAGTGGGCACATCTACACGTGAAATTAATGTGATGCAATAAACTTTGGTACATATAGCACTGGAGTTTATTGCTGCCAGGCACTGTGTTTACATGTTCACCTGGGACCGCAATACATTGAGCTGGATTGGAGCAGCCTTAGCTAGTAGGGGTGAGGACAGCCTGCCCGCCTGGGGCTGCTCCAACCCTGCTCAACATGCTGCAGAGGGGCTGGCTGGGGCACAAGGGTGCTTCAGGGCAAGGCTAGCCAGCAGGCATCTCTGCACTGAAGCACCCTCATGCCCCAACCATCCCCATCAGCATATACATGTGCATTGCTGCACACTGAAGAATGCTGTCATAGGATAGCACTTGTGTTTACAAGTACTAACCTATGGCAGAGTTAATTGGTTTCCTGTGGCTTAATAGGGCTTAACAGAGCTATAGCAGGCATGTGTAACTACTGAGACTTCACTGAAGAGCTAATTAGGCAGCTCCGCAGTAAATGTCTTGTGTAGATGTAATAATAACACATTCGATAATAAATACTGGCCACATTTTAAATCCTGCTTTGGACAAAGTTTGAGAAACAGAAACAGGCAGCATCTGTAGGGCAGAGTGCAAGAAAACTGCATCAGCAAAATTGCTTTTGATGGGTTAGTGACATTGCTAAAATGCTGTTGACTTGCTAATTGCTGCTGTTGATTGGCTGTCTCTGCATACTCTCAGGTGGTGTTTTATGGGACATCCTTTGATTTCAGTATGATCATAAGGAATAAACAAAACTAGCTGTCAGATCCTAACTGTAGTTAACAGAATACTAAAGGGGAAGCCAGTCCAGAGATGGAGAGGAACCCAGAGCACAAAACATAGGCAAGAACAAATGCTGCTGGGGAAAATGTCTGATTTTTCACAAGTTTCATAAATAGTATACCTGTCTGAGTACAGTCCTACAACATAAGAAAATATGGGCCAAATTCTCAGCCATGCTACAGCCATTTTGCATCTATCTAATGCAGTAATTGTCAACATTTTTAGACTCAGGGCACCCTTTATAAAATGCTAGCGCTTAGTTTTCACTTGTTCTTTTTTAATATTTTTATGAGTATGGAAAAGTAATACAGTCTTGCTTTTGCAAAGAACTCAGAAAGACCACCATGGGTCAGAGTGTTTTTAACACCATGGATTTCTATTTGAAATCTCTGGATTTATCTTGTGAATCACATGTGCATACCTAACAGTACTAACATTGCTGGGCACCCTTGAAAGAATCTCAAGGCACCCCTCTATGGCACCCTCATTGAGAATCACTGGTCTAATGGCTAAAAAGAATCATAGAATCAATAAGTCACAAGGGACCTAGACAGATCATCAAGCCCGACCCCCTGCCATGGGCAGGAAGGAGCACTGGGGGTGGCAGGGGTCATAAGACCCCAGCCAGGTGCCTATCCAGTCTCCTCTTG
>NW_017728950.1:69157381-69179282 GCF_001723895.1 Crocodylus porosus
CCTTCACCTCTAAGCTTTTTGTTACCTGGTCATAGAAAGAGACCAAGTTAGTCAGGCAGGATCGGCCTGGCATGAACCCATGCTGGTTACTCCTCAACATCACTTCCCCTGCAGGGCTCTCACAAATGTGGCCCTTGATAATTTTTTCAAAGACCTTTCTCAGGATAGAAGTGAGGCTGACTGGCCTGTAGTTGCCAGGCTCTTCGTTCCTCCCCTTCTTGAAAATAGGGACCACATTGGCCCTTTTCCAGTCCTCAGGGACTTGGCCTGAGCATCAGGAGTCCTTAAGCATCCGTGCCAATGGCTCCGCAATGACACCAGCCAAATCCCTCAGCACCCACGGATGAAGGTCATCTGGGCCCGCCGACTTGGATACATCTAAGCCCTCCAAGTAATCCTTAACTAGGTCTGAACTAACAGTCGGGGGACTCACATCCTTCCTGGGCCTCTCTACGCTAACACCTGAGAGCACCATTGTCAGCAGACAGGAACACAGTGGCAAAGAACTTGTTAAAGAGTTCTGCCTTCTCTCACACATCTGCCACCAACTGCCCTGCCCAACCCCGTAGGGATCCAATATTACCCTGACACTTCTTCTTGCTACCTATATACTTGAAAAAGGACTTTTTGTTATCCTTAATCCCAGAAGTTAATCTAAGCTCCAGTGCTGCTTTAGCCTCCCTTACCAAATCCCTACAAGCTCGGGTCAGGGAGGTGTACTCCTCCTTTGTCCCTGCTTCCACCGCCAGTACGCTTTTTTTCTTTGCCCTTAGGCCAGCCTGGATATCTGCGCTCAGCCATGAAGGTTTCTTGAACCCTTTTCCCACCTTCCTGTGCAGTGGAATTGCATCCTGCTGCGCTCCAAGGATAGCCTCCTTGAGGAAGAACCACCTTTCCTGGACCCCTATACTAGCTACACCCTGGGCTCTGAGTGCCTTTCTGACTACTGCCCTGAGCACATAGAAGTTGGCTTTCCTAAAGTCAAGCATTTGCGCTGTGCTAATTACCCTCCCCACCTTTCTCTGAATAGCAAACTGGATCATTTCATGATCAATGTCCCCTAGCCTCCCTTGTACTAGCACATCCCCCACCATGTCGTCCCTGTCGGGGTAAACCTAACAGAATGAATCGGGCCCCAAGGTCACGGTGGGCTGGGGTGGCAATCAGATACAGACAGGTGGGATTATTGGTGTAGAGTCAGGAGATATGGACCCGGAGTGGATTGAAATGAAGATGAATTTATTTAACTTACGCTTTAGGCGTAGGCAGCGATATCTTCAGTTACAGTTACAACAATGAACAACGAAGGGGTCTGTTGGCCCACGAGGTTCAGTCCGAAGACCTAGTCCCAGGGCTGGTCAACAGCTCATTAAATGGGTAATACAAACAACGAGACGAAAACTGTAACACGTTGTACACGGTACGTCGCGTGACGCCAGTCCCGTAGGACAACGGTGAGAAGCAGTGCTGTCGGAAGCCGAAGTCAAAACCAGGTGAGTCGAGCCGAGATTGCAAACAAAGTCCAATGGATGATCCGGAATCGCAGTTGATAATCAGTGCCAAGGTAAGTCGGAAGCCAGGTGAGCGGAGTGAAAGCTGTAATACAGTAAGTAATACGAAATGCCAAGCGAAGGAGATGAAGGAGGAGATCAATAGGCCCTAAAGCCTGACTGGACGACAGTCCCTGGAGCACCAGCCTCTGTCTACAGTTAACATGATCTCCCCCTGGGGCGGGGGCTCACTGAACTTTTATCTGAATTTAGTGGCCAATCAGAATGCTCTCCGCAGAGAAATTTCTAGTCAGATTACCTCATGTCAGGTTCTGACTGAGCATGCTCTCAGTCAGAAGCTGACACAATCTGAGCATGTCTGTGGGGAAAGTAGGTCAACAATGATTGACAGGTCTGCAGGTCACCCAGGGGGCAAGGGCTGGGTGAGCCTTGGAAGTTTCCACTCACAGAGTCCAATATGCATGTCAGTCTCAATCTTCTGTGTTGGCAGCATTTAATCAAAACTTTGCTCTGACAGTCCCTAGAGGCTAACACCAGATCCAGTATGCCGTTTTCCCTAGTGGGGATGAGTACCTCCTGCACAAGGTGTAGGTCCTGTATGCACATCAGGAACCTTCGTGAGTGGGTAGATCTGGCCAACTGCTCCTCCCAGTTGATGTCAGGGTAATTCATATCACCCATGACCACAACATCCTTTGTACGCACAGCTTCCCCAAGCTGCCTGGAAAATTCCAGATCCAGCTCTTCCTCCTGATGTGGTGGCCTGTAGTAAACCCCTACCACCAGATCCCTCTCCCCCTGCCCTCCATGACCATCACATGTATTAAACCTTTTCACATTTTAAAATGGCTGTGGGATGCTTTATCTAAAGTTCATTCGATGAGGTTTAGATAAGGCGCTCTCACGGCCATTTAAAAACTGTATAGGCAGCCTGTGTCGCTAAGCTCAGAGGTGTAACTGGGTGCTTCAGTGTTTTGGGCAGCAGTTGTGCACAGAGCAGTATCAGTGGCTGTGCCACAGCCAGAACAGTTGTATCAATGCCAGCATCACGGCTCCTATTCTTTTCATACCCCCACCCAGAGTCAGTGCCTAAGACTGGTGTTGTAACAAGCTTATATCAGGGCCCAGCTGGTCCCAACTGAATGATTATAACAACCTAGCTCCTGAGGCAGCAGAGAAACAGGTCCCACCTGCAGCAAAACCAGATCAGACCCCTAGGCCTCCTTGTTGGTCCTAACTGGACAATTAGGGCAATCAATCCTACCTGTCCTGGCCAGCAGTTCAGTGTGGAAGGAGACTTTGGTACTTGCTCCTGACCCCTCTGTGCTTCCCTGACTTGCTTTTTTGAACTTGGTCTCTAACTATTAGCTCATCCTTGCTTCTGCTCAGGTGCCTGATCTCAACTCCTGGCTAACGGTGACCCTAGCCTTCACTTTTGGCTTCCTCTGACCATAGTCCCAGGACTTGCCCAATTATCAGGTGACCTTTCTCAACCACTTATGCCCAAGTTCCTAAAAATGTTATACTCTGTAGGCAGAATCTATTCAATACTTTTATGAGTAACTGCTATAGTTCCTCCAAAACAGTTGTAGCTTCAATATGATCTCTTATTTAAATGTGTAATGAAATAAAACAGGAAAAATGGAGGTCTAATTAACTCCTATCCTTGCTAAAGTGAGCTTAAGAACACAGTGCTTAATATTGTTGGAACCTGTTTGTTGCTACTGTGGGAGGTCTATTTTCTAGTTTTGTAAGGGCTTTTCTCGCGTTAGTAGAAGTTTCTTACTGTAAAAAAAATAATTAAAAATAAAGTGGGGAAAGTAGCATGCAAATGATCTACTATTTTGCCTTGTCTTTATGACCTTGACTTCTCTTGCCACCCCTACCAATGGCATATTGTTAATTCATTCCACTGTTTAAAAATGTGATTATATTTTGTTGTGGCTACATGATAATCATAATCACAATCCCCTTTTGTGTTTGCTTTCTAGAAGCATTTGAATGATTGACTTTTACTGGTACAAATGGTCACAGAAAGCAAACTTCAATATCACATGCATGGGTATTCATTGAAACTAAATGTTACATTCTCATGTGTAAATATTTCTGCCAGAAGTATTTGCCTGTTGTTCCAATGAGTGAATAGAAACAATACCTTGTGACTTATCTGTCTTATCACAACAAACCAACCCAACTCAAATATTAAATATTTGCAGATAACCATTCTTGATTAATCTACAGGGTTAAATGTTTAAAGTAATTTTGAATAACAGATGATTCTGAGGAAATTGCAATCTGTTCTCAGATATTCTATTTGTGAAAAAGAAACAACATCATCAATTAAATATTCATTGTGAATTATCTGTTTGTCCCAAACCATAGTAAGTATTAAGATACCATATTTCTAAACTTACTAAGCAATGAACAAAACTTGCCAGGGAGGGCATGTGTGCGTGCATGTATGTGTACCCAATATATACATATACATGTATATACATTACACACATGCACAGATATTTTCATTGGTACTATTTCTCCCCATGGAAATATATTAATGACTTTGGAAGCCAGGGGAGACCACTGAGAAGTAGACAAGGAGATCTGATTCTGAAGTCCTTTCTCTTTTTCTTGTTCATTGCCAAGAAGCTTGTATTGCATATATCTAATGCTGCATAGTCCTTCACAACTGTATTTGCGCTTCAGTCAAATGAAAAGAAAAAAACCAGCAAAATATAATCAGAGTATCTAACTCTTACTCAGATTCAATAAACAATGGTCAAGAAGAAGACAAGCAGTCTGTAGCTATTAATATTTATGCAAAGTATGTCTTAATCTTTTTCAGATGAAGTTCACCTTTGTAGAGGACTATTCCAAGGCATATGTTCCACCTAAGTCTCAGTTAAGCCCTATTTTGGCAACTGAATATATGAATATTGCCAGGAGTTTGTGTTGGCCTTCTATATGGAAGAGAATTTATGCAAAGGTGCTGAACCTTAAATTCATAACATTATCCAGGAGCTGGTCTCATGTACAGTCTTACCTACACAAATAATAAAGCATTGAGACAAATAGGCTTACCAATTTGTGTAAAGATTTGTATCAGAATCCACTTTAAAGCAATTAGAATACAAAAATGCTGAAGTTCTAGATCTACAGTAGCATCCATATATATGTGTGCATTTTCCCCTACAGCAAAAGTTCTTTAAAAAATGGCCAAGTCATTTTTCTAAATTTCTACAGTGAGGGAATGCCATTTGATAGTATAGAAAATAGGGTTTCAGGGTCACTAGCATTTCTCCACTAGCATTGCTGAAAAAGGTTTCAGTACCTTGAAAAAAATTCTTTAGTAAGAAAAAAACAAATTATGCGCTCTGATGACACACTGGAAACTTTTAGTATGGATGCAACTGAATTTTATTATAACTTATGAATTAAAAAACACAACAAAACAGTGAAAACATTTTTATCCTGTGTTTACCTTCATGATTTGCTGGCTGAAAATTGTGTGTTGCCAAGTCTAGAAATATTTAGACGTGTGTATATGTATGAGAGAGAGAATACATGCAGGGAGGAGGAGGGGAAGTTTTCACCTGGAAATTTGTAAGCATGTGGGGGGAAAACTAAATCTAAATAAAGGTTGCAGAAACTGCCAAGTTGAAGATACTCATCCTCTGCGACCTTAGTGGGTGCAAACAGGGGTCAGTCTTACTTCATTGAAATGAATGAGAATTTTGCCATTGACTTCAGCGGGAGCTGGACCAGACTTAAAATTCAAACCTTTGAGTGTTGAGGAAACTTTTTTTAGCTGTTGTAGCTATGTAATCAGTAGGGTTACGTACATTTGAGCAGGTCTTAACAGCCTTTTCTATTCAGAATAAGGCACTTTTGCACACTCTTCCCTAGAGGTAGTCAGACATATTTATATGCAATCGGGCAGGACAGATTTGCACCTTACAGACTAATCCAGAGATTCTGAATTTTGTGCAGAAGATCAGCACAAGGCCTAAGCAGTACTTACATACTCTTTTGAAGACTTAAGTTGCACTTAAGTGATGTTTATGCCTATGCCTGGCTTCTCTTGAACAGAAGAGGTAGATTTCACTCTAGTTAGCTCACATGACATTCTAGATCAGTTGCTGGTCTTTTATTTTCCCAAGCAGTAAAATTAATTAAACCCACTATCACTGAACAAAACAAACAAACAAATATTGACTGGTATTTTGGAATCTGAAATATTCACTGAATACTAATTTTTACTCTATTCCATCATCTCAGGGTTTTTTTTACTTGCGTTATGATAGTAAAAAATTGTAAACCACACTTATGCAGATGCCATTGAAGACTGGAGATAATAATATACAGAAAATTTTTTATTTATAAATCAGAGATTCTAGGGACCCACCCAATATATGGGGGTGTGAGGTTTGTTATCATTGGAGCTGAACCATTCTAGCAGGACTAGAAAAATATTTAAAGTTAAATGTAAGAAATTTCAAGGTATATTTGGCACTAACTGCACTTGCTTCTTTATTCTGTAAGATACTGAAAGACATGAAATTCATTGCCTTGAAGGTTTAGTCATTGAGAGGGTAAAAAGATTACATTTGCTGTTTGCGGAAGATATATGTTGGATGACAGATAGCTAGGAGGTCTTTCTATGCTATTTCTAAAGGCTTCATGGCCAAGCAGATAAAAAAGTTGCCTTTTCTGTTTGTTGGAAAGGTTATCTTTCAGAACATACCCTGCACAAATCAAGCAATGTTTATATGAACACCTCTTTAGTTTTATTTATTTTATGATATGAAAACCATTTCCTTTGATCAGTCATATTTCAATGCACTACAAACTGTTCACTGTTAGTGATGACTCTAGGACCTGAATGAGCGGTAAAACGCCATTAAAGCTTTCATCAAACCTTAAACAGAAACCCTATTTAACCTGAGGAGAAATGGGCCATATTGGTGATATAGGACCCAAGTCACTTAAGTACATGACTTTTGGCCAACGAACCAATGAAATCCTAAAATATTATATGGTAACTTTATTTGCCCTCTATAGAAATAAATTCAACAATGCCTTTTTTATCATCATTAACATCATCACTATTATTTTCATTTTTTTCCATGGAACACAGTTATTTTTTCTGACTCATATGATAATAAACTCAGAGCTAAGATATTCTGACAGCATCTAGTCTATTCTAGCATGGGTTACAGCTAAGTTAACATTAATATAAATATGTAAGAATTTTAGCAGCAAGCAAAAGAAGTTTCCTGGAATAGTGTTAAAGGTGTCTCAAGTTTCAACAAAACCAAGCTAGACTTTCACAATGGTAAACCAGACCTTTAATGCAGAAATTAAATATCAGAGCCCTCTGCCCCTCAAAGTAACTTAGTTCTTATGAAACACAAAAAGGCAGAGAAGAAGAAATATCTTACTTATTATAGGCATAATCAAGCTGCCTTACTTTCTAGTTATTTATTTTTCTTCAAATGTCTTGGGACTTGTACATCATTATCTTCTGTGAACATCTTTAGTAAACAGGGAGTTTAAGTGTATTTGTGTTGTTCTGGTTTGTTGCAGTTGTTGACCTGATTGGATCACATGCTGCTTTGATCATTTAAAAGTATGGAGGTTTTACAGCTAAATGTTCTGGAATGGTTTGCAAAAGCAAACTAAAAAGAAAGAAGTACTTGTTCTGTTTGTTTTCTTCCTAATTCTTCAGATTTTTAAAGCATCTTCGAGGTAAAAAAGGTCCCCACCACAAACTATCACTTGTCTTTGAACATTTATATTTAATCAATTCCATCTTATAAAAATGAATTATTCCTGATGATGAAGTTTCTGAGGTACATTTGAAAAGGCAGTTGGGTATATCACCCTCCCTCATGGTTCCTAAAACATACACGATCTAATCTTGAGCTATTAATTAGGCCTATGTGAAGCAGCTAGTATTCACTTTGGATTCGGATTCAGCCAATTTGGGGGGACAGTGATTTGATTTGGTGATTCGAATCACTGTCCTGAATTGCTTCGGCCAAATCTGATTTGGAGATTCGGCTGCTGCCAAATCAGCAAGTCTCCTAATCCAACAGACCCCACCCCCCTCCCACTCTCCCAGTTGCATCAATGGCTGCCCCACCTGGCCCCAGCATCCCGGCTCTTAAAAAAAAAAAGTGCAGCACTCACTAGCTAACTGCCAGGCAGGTGGGTGATCCCCACTGCCCCATGCTGCATGGGGGGGCTCTATCATGAGCCCCAACAAGGCCTGATGGCAGCAGCAGGTGAGTGTAGGGCTTTTATTTTTTAAAGAGCTGGGATGCTGAGGCCGGGCGCAGCAGCCATTGACAGGGCTGTAAGAGCAGGTGGGGGATGGTGGCTCATGGCAGAGCCCCTCCATGCAGTGCAGGGCAGTGGGGGGCAGCAAGGGTTGACACCCGCCTGTCAGGAGCTGGTGAGTGGGGTTTTTTGTGTTTTTTTTAAAGAACTGGAAGTGGCAGCTGTGTGGGGAAGTCATGGGGTGGGGCTGAGAGTACAGGCAGGGGTTGTGTGGCACTCAGGGAGGCTGGGAGAGCAGGCAGGGGATGGGGCCTGACAGGGGTCCCCCCATGGTCCCCTTCCCCCCTCCTCCAGCCCCACCCCTTTGCCCCTACTTACCGTCTTGGAGTCCAGGTCCCGCTCCCTGCGGTGGCAAGTGGGGACTGCCTGGATCTCCAAAGTTCTCTGAATCTTTTCCAAATCAATTAAGACTTTTTATTGATCTCATGATTCAAGCTGGATTCAGAGATTTGGCTGCTGAATCGGACCAAATCTCCTCTGAATCGCATTAGTACTCAAAGCTTCACACAGCCTTACTGTTAATTGGTGGACATTTTGCTGTTAGTGCAGGATGAAGTCATTATGTGACTGAGACAAACAGACAGGATTGGTGTTTTTTGTTGCATGACAATGCCAGTTTGCTCTGTTGGCTTGAGTTCATCAGCTGCAGCGACAGGAATGTGTAACCCCTTAGCAGTGCATGAGATTATGAACAAGAATAAAAATGTCTCATAGAAAAAGAATCTTCCTGTTGAGGGTACCAGCATAAAAATAGTATGTTAGTACATAATTTCATCTCCATGTTCTTTGATCATCTTAAAAGGTTGGCATTACATACTTTACAAGAACTCAGTATGTCACTGTTTCTTTGCAAAATTTTCTAATTATTATCCATCTTTTTTTTGTCCTCTAGGCTATGTTTTCTGAAAGACTCTTGTGCCAGTCTCTGTATACCAGCTTGCAAAACCTGTCATTTGCATATACAAAGAGACACCTGTACTTTCACTTACCCATTCTGGTTGTTTAAATGTTCATTGTAAATGTAAATCTATGTATACAAATGCATACATGTATAAGTTAGGATAGTCTTTGACAAGTGAATATAAGAAGTGATTTAGGAATTTCTTTAGTTGTAGATAGAAATGGAATAAGTGCATGGTTAGGGTTTTTTAAGTCATACAGCAAGCTAGTGAGGAAGGGAACCTTGGTCTCTTGACTAGTATTTTCTCATTCTGGCTACTAGATCTGTCCATTACTGAGCTAAACATATCATATCATACACTTCATCACTCTGTGTGATGCAGAATGAAGTCATACCCTCTAAAATTAAACTATATAGTACTAAATGGCATGATGTTATACTTCAAACTCAAGTTTTTAATGGAAAATTGCCCTAAAATCCACGTTGATTCATTCTTGGAAGAACTAGTGTTAAAGACAAATATTCAAAACTGGGGGTGTTATATACCATATTCATGCAGTTGTTCCCCTGCATATGCACACACAGTTGTTGTAAAGGAAGTGACTTGGTTTACCTGTACCTAGTTAGGCAGTTAATCAATATTTCTGCATACACTCACCCAGTTTCCATTGACACATACAAAACCGGGTCTTTATTTTTGCACAGGCCTCCCATGTTGAAATTTTGACGAGAATAAAATTGTTAAGAAAAGCTGAAAGTTTTTGCTGTCATTTCTACATCTTGATATGCAGCTTTTGTTAATGATGAACTAATTTGCACTTTAAGGGTAGAGACAGATATTACACATAAACCGGTTTATGGGATCAGAAACTGGTTTAAACATGTAACAGAACAGATGTTCAGTGAACATAAACCTGTTTGAAAATGGCTGAAACTGGTTTGAGATAAACCTGGTTGAATGTAGTATCAGACTTAACTGATTTGGGTCAAACTGGTTTATGCAATGTCTATCCCAGACCCCTTGCTGGTTTAAATTAAATCAGACTCTCCCAGCATCCTGGCATGCTGTCTGGGCTGGGCAGGGCTCTCTCATCCTGCTGCAGGGCTGGCCCCTCCCCTCTGCTCTCTGGCTCAGCTCCAGCAGAGACTGCAGGCATCTGTCTGGCTTCTGTTCCCCTCACCCCCAACCAAAGATTATCCTATCCCATCTGCCTTACACAGACACACAGCATTAGCTAGCAGACCACATGCTGACTACAGTCCATCTTGTGGCAGATGGGACAAAGGCAGAATCAACAGGTAGATGGCAATATCCCTCTGTTATTTTCTTAATGGGGTGACAAACACTAAGTTAGGGGTCATAAACACTGTGTTATCAATTCCCTGCTGGGCTGGTCAGGAGTGGGGAGGTGGGTGAGGTGGTGGAATGCTCCCTAATCAGAATGTCCTGCCAGGGCCTGGCTATGCCCTACCTCAGCTCAGCATTGTAGAAGGGGAAGGAGGGCTGGTCTAGTGCCCCCTGGGTTGTAGCCTGAGCGAATGCAGACATGTGCCTGCATTTTTTCAGTCCATGCCTCATGGTTACAAGCAGGTTTAGCCTAGCCAGGTTAGACTAAGCTGCAAAGATTGAATCAATTCAGGCTCAGGATTTTTGAATGTCTGTCTGCTGCCTTATGGGTAATCTGTGCGAAGTGAGGCTAAATAATGCTACAAAGCATTTTACATTAATTTTACTTCAATGTAAATGGTTTCAAAAGATGCCAGGCAGGGCAGAATTAATTTGCACCATCCTGCTGTGAGTTAGATTAACATCTGATTGCCTTTCTATCAATACATAAATGAGCCACAGAAAGGTTAAGTGATTTGTGCAAGATCACATAGAAAATTAGTAGCAGAGTACGAAAAGAATTAGAAATCCTACCTCTCAGTTCTTAGAATACATGGCAGATCCATGAAGTGCTTTCATCTGAGAACCTTTTCCAGGCTAGGTCAGATTACAAGAAGGTTTCCCATAACTACTTAATTTTTTCTACTCCCTTGTCTGTGTTTATATGTACCATTCTGGGCTAGATTATGCCTTTATTTGAAGTGGCTAAGCAGGGGAATAAGGCCCTATATCTCTCTTCACTAGCAAGATATTCTTAGAACTTGAGTCATGGTGTAAGCCTGGTACCAAGTGCAACCCCTGTTCTCTGGATGCTCTCAGCTATGAGGAGGATGGGACAGAGGTAGATGCTTACTTAGCTGAATGCTTGCTTGGCTTTATGCCCTCTCTTCAGTAGCAGAATAACTGACTGAGTCAGAGGCACAAAGTAAATTTTACTTTTCAAGAGGTGCTGTGTTGTGCAGCCTGACCCCAGTCCCATTGAAATCAATAGAACAGTCTCTGTGGAACAGCTGTGACTTCCTGAGTTACAGTTCCTCTGTAGGGTGGCTTCTGAAGCAGAACAGTTGCATGCTATTATCAAGGTTCATTTTGGCTCACTATGTTTTGAAAATGTTCATGCACAAGAGATAAGGGATAAACTAATCAACTGGAGTCAAATGGCAAATATATAGATATAGATATACAGTATATAGATAATCTAAAACGGTCTTCTCCAAGTCCTTGAGTGATCATGAATGTCCTATGTACAGCAGAAATGAACTATTACTTGCAGGGCCCACAGTAAGGGATTTTGGAAATCTCAGAAGTCCTGCAAGTAGTCAAGGAAACCTTCCACTACTATAACTTTATTTCCTGCAGTTCCCAGCACTAAGATTCCTCAGGCTGCAGGAAAAAAACCCCATGGCATTCTTGGGCTGTCCCCACTGCATAATTCAGCAGCACTTTTACAGTTTTGGGATATAGCTTATACTTCTTGTTGCTCCTGCTTGTCACAGAATAAAAAATGGGCCTATGCTAAATGACACGGCCCTGACTGGGCTAGCAGTTGTGGGGTGGGGAAAGCATGACATTCAAGGCATTCATTTATGAAGAAGAGAAATTATGTTTGTCGGTTTCAGATAAAGCTTATTGTTTCAACCTTGAGGGAACAGACATGATACAGATCCTTAATAACTCAGCAATTTAAAATAAAACAAAAGGCTGGGCAGTTTTTAAAAAATAAAGGGGAAAGAAAAGACAAAACAAAACAATACAAAAAAGGGGAAGGTTTTATGGAATTTTAAATTAGTAGCACATAGAGCTGGTTGACTGACTTGTTGCAAATAATGAGTCAGATTATTCCATCCCATTATTAATCAGAGTTCAGTGATGAGTATTCTTCTTATTTGTATTGTTGTATCACTATAGGACTCGATCAAGATAAGGAGACAGGGGTCCATTTTGTTAGGTGCTTTGTAAAGCTCAAGGAATCAAAACTCATGCAAGAGGTGATATCTTTTATTAGACCAACTAGATATTTGCAAATTATTTCATTTATTTGCAAGCTTTCAGGCACACCCTTCATCAGACATAGGAGAGAGCAAAGAATGTAAAAGTTCTTCTAGGTAGAAGTGAAAACATAAAAAGTAAAGCTCAAAAAGGCAAAGAAGAAAGACCTAAAGAAGGGGCACAGAAAAAAAGAACTGCGGGTCATGCCTTGTTAGTTCCATGTCTTCTTTTTTATGGGTCCATTTATTTTATATTTTATTTTGGAGAAAGTGACTGAAGAAAGAGGGAATGACAGGTAAAGACGAATACAGAGAAGGAAAAGGAAGAGAGGAACTGATGGTATGATACTGCTCTGCTTCCCTCAGCACATGTGGCTTGGAGAAGTGAGGGCAGATGGGAACTGCTACCTCTGAAATAGATTTCCATGGCTGAATGGCCAGGATTTTTCTCTAGAGCAACAGACAGGGAGAGCAACAAGAAGTCTCTTGGGTACAGCTATTCTACTTTTATTAGCCCAGGTGTCATGGCTGGGCCAAACTACTGCAGCTCCCTGTCCCTGGAATAGGGTGGCACTAATAAGAGGCTTCTCCTTTGCTATGTAATGTAGGGAAGTCCAGGTTGGCCTCTCCATTAACCTGATTGTGACTTTTCACATGAGAGATATGAGCATGATTTGACCCATTAACTAATGAAGTTTGTATTTTGGAGGACATTGAAAAAACGTGGATATTCAAAATGAGCATTGGTCCTGATGATGGATTTGTTTTCTAACTTAAAAACTACTATAGCCTGTATACTATACACACTTACAGTGCAAGGCAAAAGCATTGCCCTAAATCATACATTTTCATTATTTCTAATGTTTACAAAGATATCCTATTGTTGAGATGATTTCATTTTGTTAAGCGGATTTGGTCTTAAATGTGAGATTTTTTTGGTGCAGAGAGGGAAGGGTGGTAAGCATTTAATATACTGATGTGAGACCTGTAAGATCTGAGATAAAGCACTACCATTACCTTCTCATACCTTTGCATTACTAGCCATTACTGAATGACATGGTGCAGAAAGGCTGTTAGAGAAGGCTAATGCCTATACAGCTGGTGTAATGAAGAAATGGGAGGTTTAGGCACGGGAAACCACAGCTCCAACAGAAGGAGCTGAAAAGATATAGATAAGATTAGTGACATATGTAAAGGCACAGATACTGTGTGACAAAGTCTGCCCAGCTGAATAGGCTGAAGCCAGCAGTAATAGGAAGCCCATGTTCTCCCTAATCCTCCCAGATAAGCTGTTCCATCCAGAATTATCAGCCAACAATCTTCAGGGTATCAGGCTGAAAATGAAGTTTCAGACTGCTTTGATTCCTCATCCATAAATGAGAAAGTGCCTGAAGGATCTTTATTTATTCTCGCTCCCACCGAAACACTCTTCAAAAAGTGCCAATATACTAGCAACAGATGCATAAAGCCTCCCTTACTTTGATTGACAGAACATGATATAAAGCAACCCTCACTTGACATTTCAGTTTCATCAGGCTCCTAGCAAGGGGAAAAAAAACCCTTAAAAAACTTCACGAGGAAATAAAGGGGGATTTATGCAAACTCACAGTGAATGTTTTCAGAATGGAATTTAACTAGTTTCTTGTTTCAGGTTCTTATTTAACACCTCGTGATGGTGATGAATAATTTTAGCTATGTGCTTATTAAATGCTTGTGGTTTCTTTCTTTGACAAGTTTTTAAATGTTAATTTTGGACAGTTGACTTCTGTGCTTTTAGCTGAGTTTCGAAATAATTGGTATATTTTCTCTAGGGAAATGTGTTTAATTTGGAGGAAAAAAAGTATTTAAAATATAGCCTTGAAATGACAATATTAATAGGAGCCAAAAAAGCATTTTGTTTCCTTCCTGTGAATTATAATTGTCTGAAAACTACAGAGTGGATATTTTGTAGGTTTTTATATTTCTTATCATGACAGTTCAAGCAAAGTGGAAGGGGAAGAAGCCTCTAAAAATTGATTTTGCATGACTATCTTTCTGATACGATAACTAATTGAGTATAGTTCTTCTTGAGGAAGTCAGACTGATAAATGGTCTGAATGAGCACTGAGGATGTGCACTAATGTTTTTCTTATTAACTTGTGTTTTAATGAATTTTTCTACTATGATATCTGGTTTGCATTACACTTGGAAAGCCATTACAAGCTATAGATATAACACTCCTGGCATAAATAATACTTGAGGATTAAAGAAGTATTTTTTCTTGATTAAACACTAAAATGAACTCCTATGTTCCATAGGTTAGAAAATTACAAGTCAAATATGAACTGTGGCAGTGCAAGTGATTACAAGTCTGTGTGTGGTTAGAGGGGAGTGGAAATGGGCATTCTACAAATTTCGTAGAGATGAGGGGCAGTTTTTCATCATTAGCTGAACCTACTGATCAGTGATCACACAAACCTGTCCTGGGTTTTTTTTTTAAACTTTGAAACAATATTGAGAGTGTTCTACCAGGTGGGTGTGTTCTTTTCTTGCCTCGTTTGTAAGCCATTTGATTTAAGAGGAACAAATATACAGTACTCTACATAAGAAATCAGGAAGGCAGAATGGTAAGTTGACTTAACATTGATGTTTGTGCAGGCAAGCTGACTGACTCTTCAATAGAAGTAGGAGTGGCATTGTGAATTTGCCCTTTTTGGAATGAAAGAAGGCTGCTTTAGTGAATCTGCAGACTTCAGCTATCCATGATGGGATGCATCTGTTTTCTCTAATGCAGAACACTTTTCACCTCAGAAGAAAAAAAAAAAGAAGAAGAAGAAAAAGTAGATCTGAATTCCTCTAGGGGGAAGGAATAGAAGCAAGATCAAAAGAAACTGGCAGAACATGTTAGCAAAACTGGTGGGATGTTTGTAAAAATCCCAGGGAGACTTTCTATTTTTATTTACAAATGAAAAATGCTTTGCACAGACAACTAAGGGCCTTGCTACATGGTAATTTTGGGTGGCTCCTGGGGCTCTTAACACCTGGATTGGCTGCACATTAGCACCTGAAATTGGTTTTAAGCACTCATTAGATAGTTCAAATTTATGGTAGTCCAGGGCAGATTGTCTCTAAGCCATGTTACCCAGCTCCTGTTAAACTAAGGACATCATCTGGGCTATGCCAATTTTCCTGCTAGAAGGAAAGCTAGAGAGTCTTGTCCCTCCACTTGGCTACACCTTAGCGTAAGCAAACCCACCCATGCACCTTCTCTCCTGCTGACCAAATCAGTCCCTCCTCCTGCTCTCCCCAGCATCCCAGATCCCTGCTCACAGTGCTCCCTGCCCACCCCCACTTACTTGGGGCTGCCTCTGCTTTCTGTCCCCAGGAGAGCAGGAAGAAAAGGGTTAATTTACCTGCCCAGTCACTGCTGCTGCTCTCTGGGCCTGGCTCAACCCAGAAAAGAGCAACTGCCTGCTACCCTGAGACAGACAACATAGGCAACCACAAATAAGCTGGGGATCAAGCTCTGGGTGCAGGGGGGAAGCCCAGAATGGGAGGGGATGGGATTCTTACTTTTCAGTCCTTCAGGTCCCTGGTGGCCTGAATGTGTGACTACTCCAAATTCAAACTGGGATTCACTCTGCAACATTTGTGCAGCTCCCAAAGTTAAGTATCACAAGGCCCTAACGCTTACCAAAATAGGAGTGGATTAACACTTGACTTAAAAAAAGAAAAATAGAAAATGAGAAATGTACCCCAGTACTAATGAACGTCATGCATAATGGTTAAAATGCCCTTGGATTATGTAAAATAAATCTCACAGAAGATGTGCATTATCTGAATACCTTCAAAAATCTACAATAGAAATTCTCCTTCCTGGTAATCAGAATCACATCATGACATTATGTCCAAGGGTGTTTTTATATTGCGGGGGTAGGGGTGGGGGGGTGTTTTGCCAATAATGTATTGTGAATTTTACTTCTTATTACTGCTCTGTGTAAATAAAACAGCAACAACAACAACAACAAAAAGATCTTTTTGAAACATCCGAAGTGGGGGTTTTGCTTTTTTTCTGGAAAAAAATGAAGGTTGAAAAAAGTATTATTATTGTTTTCCAAGTACTTGAAATTCACCTCTGGAAACTGTTCCTTTCTGGTTGCTCCCACCTCTTCCCTCCACCCCGCTTTTTTTCCTGCTATTTTTCTCAGGGTATTTTTAAACCTCCAGAGAGGCATTGAGTGTTGGCTACAGCTAAGGCTTAGGACATCACCTGGGCTGTGCCAATTCTCCTGCTAGGAGGAAAGCTAGAGGGTCTTGTCCTTCCACTTGGGGTCAGACTGATCACCATATTTGGGGTCAGGAAGGAATTTCACCCTGTGGTCAGATTGGTATGGACTACAGGAGTTTTCCCTCTTCTATAGTGGGGGGGCATAGCCCTCTACCTGGTACTTATTGAGCATATATTGACAACATTTTATGGAAGTGGGACCTTGGCTACTGTGGTTCCCCTGCTTTACCTGTGGTTAGGGTGTTAGGTCTGTGTTATATCAGGGTTGGGGGTAGTCTTATGTAGAGTTTAGATTATGGTTGTATGGGATGGTTTGAATGATCCTGCCTCAGGCAGGGGATTAGACTAGATGACCTCTGGAGGTCCCTTCCAGCCCTACTTCTCTATGACTCTGTTTATCTCCCCAGCATGGTTTGGCCTAGAAATTCCCAGTTTACTTTGTTCTCTTGGTCTCATTATAAAGAAACCTTTTTTTCCAATGTCAGGCAGGTCATTAATAGGAAAATTACAAAAATAAGTAACAAAAAGTGTCCCATGCTAATGTAGGTATAGACCAGGAAACTCTTTAAAGCAGGCAGAAGGTGGGGCAAGGTAAAGAGAAACCAATAAAGAATTGAGGGAGGACCCCTGAAGTGAAAAGGAAGTGTTTATTCAAGCTCAGCTATGCCACAAGGTTAGGAACCTAAAGAAGAAAACAGGACATAATTTTAAAAAGATATAAGTTAAGAACTTTACATTGTGTTGATATAAAGAAATATTCACAGATGTATGTGTAACTTGCAACCTAGCATATGTTATTGTGCCTTCTTCCTTCGTTGCCTTTTCCCTTTTTTGTCACCGGCAGGTACACCCTGGGCCAAGAAACACACAGGTCTATGAATTCCTAAACGTTGTCTTTGTTCTATATAAATACATAACAAGATTTACATAGAATAAAGCTTGGTTGCTGTTTGATTTAAAAAATTAATAAAAAGAAAACAAATAATGTAGACTTTTTTTGTATGTTGTACCACTGTTCAGCTGGTCCTCAAACAAATCAGTAGAATCCCCTATTGCATGCTTAGATTGATGGCCTTCTCCACTGATGTGATGGGTCAAATTCTGTCCTCCCAAAGGTAAGTTGTTCTAATTCACCTGAAGGTTCATTCAGCTTTCCTGCATTTGTACAGTTTGGCACACTGTGCCACCACAGCTAGGCTTTGAACAGAGAATGATTCCTAGAATCCACGGGTGGCAGCACTTCTAAGTGGACTAAAGAGAACCCTTTTGGTGCTTGAAAGTGGAAGTAGATTGTATGTCTACTGCCTCTACACATTAAAGACTTATGGGGATAGAAAAATGCCTGTGTATTCTGTACATATTTTTGAGTGGCTATGGTTCCTCCATCATGCTACGAATTATTTTAAGCTATTTACTGTGCAGCACATGGTTAGAAGATGCTTCCTCAGGAAGCAGAGGTTCACTCCCTTGCTCTTACTTAAATTCATGTACAGGCCTATGTAAAGGTGCAGGGAGGAAGAGAGAAAGCTAGAAAATGTTGAACAAGTATGTTCTGCTTTTTAAAGTGAGGCACTGCAATTATATTCCATCTTTTGTTCAAAAGTGTTAATTGAATTAACTGATATGTCTAACACCTTGTGAATAAAACAAATGTACCTCCACGGTAATCCCATATATGAAGAAAACCTTTTCCGAAGTGCTGCTGCTCTAGTGAAACCTGTATACCAAAACTAAAGAGGAGCTTCAGAAGGGAGCAGCCCCTACAGGGTTAAAATAATTTGAAATGCCATACCAAGTAATCCCACAGTTTAAAAATGTTAATCAGTTTTGAAAGTCTAAGTCATCCCCTGCTGATAAAGAAAATGAACACAGGAACAGAGAAAAAATTGGAGTCTCTGAATTAAGAATCTGTGGGGCTTTTCATCAACACTTGGTAGGCAATCCAAATACTCAATCTTGTCAACCAGTGCACTGGTGCACAACTCTGCATAATTTTTTTTCTTAGAGCCATTCTGCTTTCCTGCGTTTGTACAGTAGCCAGGTTTAGATGTCATGTGCCGTGCACCTGCATGACAGAGGAAAAGGCTGGGAAACTAAAAAGCTTTTTTGAAAGTGTCTAAACCCACTGATCCCTTTCATTGACAATTACAAAGATCCTAAAATAGATGTCCCAAAGGAGACTATCACCTCCTTTGCTCTGGCTGATTTAACCAAAGCAGAAGAAGAGGGGGAGGAAAAGAGAAGTTGCCAAAAATCCCTGGCTCCCAGTCTTCCCACAGTTGCTCCCAAAAGGAAGTGAAGCGGTGGCCTTCCAAATGAAACATTCCCAAATAACTCCAGCAGGAGGTGAATGAGAGCCCTGTACCCTATTAATGACTACCACTACTCTAAGGATTTTCTTATTTATTTATTTGTGTTAGATGGGCCCTCTTCTGGTAACAGTTATTGTCTGTTTACAAGACTTAACCCTGCAAGGTGCTCTTGGCCTTCTGTGAGGACTTCATGGGGCAGAGCCAAAAATAACATTCCTATTTGGGGAAGAGAGTGGGAAATCCTTGCAATAGGAAGAGTCTACTACAGGGTTATTGTAGTATTATTATTATTATTATTAACCACAATAACAAAAAGAAGAAGAAAAAAAAGCCCTACGGGGTCAGTGAGGGGGTGCTTTGACTCCCTTACACACAGAATAGACAATGTCTAGGAAGCAGATGTTTTGTTTTAAAAGGAATTTGCCTTCTGTTTGCTTATTTTAAAATCTATCACATCTTATATATTCAGAACTTGTAGGCTAAGAGTAGGATGCTTCCCATGGCCCCAAGCAAACATCTCTGATTTTAGCATCCTATTATGCATGGATGAAAAGCTAAGCTAATAACTAATTTTCATCCTCCCAACACAGACACCCCTGACAAGATTAAAAGTGATTGTCTTTAACGGATGTTTACTAACATTAGCCCAAAGTGGACAAATGGGCAAGTGAGGGAACTAAATATGTTTCTGCATTAGAACTAGATAATTTTGCTAAAGCACATAAGAAAATACACCACAAGCAAAAGAGAAAAGACAGGCAGAGAATATATCATGTTCATGCCACTTAAAATCCACTGAGAGTAAAGGCACTAAGGAAAGTTATAATAAAGAAATCAAAAGGGTTTGAGGCAGAGTACAGTGTTTTTATACCATTTATGTATAGATTTCAGGACTTGAATATTCTACAGTAGTCATAGCATATGTAATAAATAAGCATGTAAACACAGAACTTATGATATCCTAAGTAGTAGTTGAATCCGATCCAAATTCAGAGACTATCCTCTTTGTAGTAAAATAGTATAACCTCTATTTTTTCTCATTTCCACCCTCAGTTATATTGCTTTAGGCAGGAATCATTGGAAACTCAAGTGCCAAAGGGTTGCTGTAAGTCACATGGTCGACCTAGTGTTTCACTCTTTTTGCTGAGTCCTATGGACTGGGGGGTGCTATTTTTTGGTGAAACCAAATCAATTTCCTAAACACTTTTGGTCACTAAAAACAATATAGTAATTTTAAAGAAGAAGAAGAAGAAGAAAAAGGGGAAAAAAATAAGGGGGAGTGTCCTAACCCAGCGCCAACCTGGGTACTTACTTTGAAACTAGCTAAGGGTGCATACAAACATTCAGATGAACCAGTGGAGGTTTAGCGGTTTGGTGTGAGTGGCTGGAAACTCTATTGGTACAGCAGCGTACAAGCATTGCAGTGCCCAGCTTGGTGCTTTGCAGACAGCCTGTGCTGCTCATAGCATCCAGTCAAGAGGCCCAAGGACCTGCATCCCAGCATACTTTGCAGGCTCCCCTGTCTGCCTGGAGACAGCTGACAGCAACCAAGGGCATAGGTCAGGGCTGATTGGCTGGCTGCCCCAGGGACTATGCTCCCTCACACAACCCTCTCCCTCCCTCCCTCCCTCCCTGCAGTCAGGCTTTGAGACAGCAGACCTAGAGCATGTCTTCTGTCTTTTCAAGCTTGTTAATTTCTCTTTCAGCAGCCCGCAATACATCGTTACTCCTCTGGCAGCAGCTCATAGATGCAGTTCCAGCACAGGTTCGGGGTGGGCATATTTCAGGTGGAGGGCCGCTTGCTGAGTTTTGGCAAGCCATCAAGGGCTGCATGATAGGCAGCTAGGGGCAGATAAATATTAATTTTCTAAATTTTTTAGTGGCCCTGCAGGCCAGATAGAATGGCCTGGTACATCTGACCCACAGGCCGCATTTTGCCCACCCCTGGTTAGATGCATCTGTTTAAAGTCAGGTGCTGGTGGGATGAGGCTGGTGGTTTGAGTGCTGCTGTGGGTAATAAGTCTGATGGCTCTCAACAAAGACTTGGGCCATCCATGTTGGTGGGGGGATTGCTGGGCTCATTTCTCTGGGGGCCATGTCTATGTTGTTTGGGTACTGGGGTGGTAGGGGGAGTCTGGCAGATCTAGGTTCACACTCTGCCTATAGTCAAAGAGCATAGACATGCCTCCCATGCCCCCACCCATAACATGGTAGGGTCCAGGTCTAGGGATGAGTTGGTCAGGGGGTTCCAGAAACAGCAGGCGTGGGTCAAGCCAGGCTGGGGGCATTAAGGAGGGCATTGGTTGGGGGGGCGGTGCATCTGGGAATGAAAGGGGTAGGGAGTGCTAGTGGGTTGGGGTCCAATGCTGATGAGTGGGTTTATCCTACCTGCTCTGGGCTGTCAGCTGAGTGGGTGGTCAGCTGCACAGCCCCAGGGCTGTAGATATAGGCTTGGGTTTTCCAGCCTCAAAACTGTTGGGGAGAGGGAACAGTGGAATTCAGCCAAGTCACAGACTGACTCTCTGGAGGAGGGAGGAATGGCAAGCAATGCATGCTGGGATGCTAAAGGGCACTGTGGAGGTTCCTGTCAGAGATGCAAGTGCACAAGCATTCAACTTTACCAGAGCTCACTTCTACCTTGGTGAAAGTAAGAGAAGTTTCTATTGGGCCTGCCATTTTTTGTCAGGTAGACAATGCTTGTACAGTTAGGGTTTCTGCCAGTGGAACTGTGATTCCACTGGTAGAAATGTAATGCTTGTACACACCCTATAATACCCAATATTAGTTTTCTGATGAAGAATTTTATTTCATTACCTGTCCTTACTGGTTGTCTAGTCTAGCTTTGTGTCACTCTGCAGTTGCCATGTTCTGTCCTCCAACACAGTAGGCTGCATTACTACAGCAAATGAAATGATTATTAATATCCCTTAGCAAAGCATGGTTGTACGTTGCACGGTCCTTTGAGATTCTTGGATGAAAACTCTTCTTGTTCTAATTATTACTCATTGCTATCATGGTTTCATAGTTTCTAGGGTCGGAAGGGACCTGAGCAGATCATCTAGTCCGACCCCCTGCCATGGAAGGAAAGAATACTGGTGTCAAACGACCCCAGCAAGATGTTCATCTAACCTCCTCTTAAACACCCCCAGGGTAGGAGCCTGCACCACTTCTCTTGGAAGTTGGTTCCAGACCCTAG
>NW_017728950.1:69179382-69245194 GCF_001723895.1 Crocodylus porosus
TTAAAAAAGGACTTCTTATTGTCCTTAATCTGGGAAGCTAGTCCCAGTTCCATCTCTGCCTTGGCCTTCCTAACTACCCCCCTACTTCCTAACTATCCCCAAGCAACTACAGAATAGTCCTCCCTGGTGATGACCCCTTCTTTCCTTTGGGTGTAAGCCTCCTTTTTAGCAAGGAGACATTCCCGGATGCTTTTGGTGAGCTACGGAGGCTTGTGTGCTCTCCTGCTCCTGATCCCTTTGATCCTCGTTGGGAATACCTTCCTTTGGCCTATCGTCAATAGAAAGTTACCACTTACCTAAAAAAGCACAACTAAAACTCTGAATAAGACAAAAGGATTCAAGAAAGCCCCAAGATATTTAATGAAAACTACAGCTACAATTTTAAGAATAAAATTTTCACATGTAGTTGATACAGGCATTGCTATGTACTTTACAAGCTGTGATATGTATCCTGGTGCCTATATGGATAATAAGATTGATGACAGCCAAAGTGACAGGAATAGTCTTGAAAAAGATGCTAAAACATACCTGATATCCAGTATAGTATCTATGGCAGCTGATATCCAGAGCTAAAGTTAAAAAGTGGCCTCCTGAGTTGAAAAGGTGACTAAGGGGATGTATGCAGTGCAATCCCATATCTAACTGCAATTTCCATAGAAATACCCATGCTAGCAGTTAGCTGTTTTGGCTACTGATAGTAAATGAGCTGTGACAGCATGGAGTTTACACCACCAGAGTATTTACCTAGTTTCTCAGGCAGGTTTTGAAGCTTGCACCAAGATCTGTGCCACTCAGATAGCACAAGTTACTCAATATAAAGGTAGCTTTAGCAGCAGTTAGTCCTTGACTATACTGTAGACATTTTGCTAGAATATGTATTTCTTACCCTAGTTTCAGTGTTGCAAAGCATCTGGGAAGACAATCCAGTTGGCTGCATGAAAGGTCCCTCTCTAGGAAATTTTCTGAGAATATGTAGATCGCAGCTGATGGATGATCCCAGTGGGCCCTGGGCAGATGGGTAAAAGATAGAGCAGCTTTCAGTATGCTCTGATTTATACTGGAACCAATTTGGTACCTGCCAGCTCCAGGATTACAGACTGCAAACAGGGCTTAAAGTCATATTTGTTTCCATCCACAGTTCTGCATCAATAGCACCTCAGCCAGACCAAAGAATGTTGCTAATAATGAATATACCTGCAGGATGAGGGAAGGGTACACAGCAAGAGAGATCACTTTTTTTTATCAAAATCATGAAACTTGGAATTAACAAGCACTTATGAAGCAAACATTTGAGAGTTAGAGCAGTATAGTTCACAGCATAAATGTCAGATTGCCTGGAAATAGTTAAGGCTCAACACTTGCCTTAAATCTGCCCTTTCCTTTGTTTATTTTCCCATTACCAAAAGAAGAATAATTTCTCAGGGAAATACACTTATTTATAACACGGTGTGTAATCAGCTCAATCTATCCCCTACTCTTAGCAACAACAAAACTTCTACTCAGAACATTGAACAGGAATACATTAAAAACGTGACATAACCCCTTCAGAGGTTTTCAATTATTACTTTTTCAGCACATTACAAAGGTACAGGCTGTCACTGTATAGTGGCTTTTAAAAATGCAGGTTATAAAGTAGACACTTTCTATATATGAGACATTTAAACATATCTATTGTAAGTTTTAAACCCCTTCTCTCTTTTTTTTTTGTTACTAATGGATTCTTTAATACACCCCAAACTACTACCTACTGGATAAACAGCATAATTTATTAGGCATGGGAACAGTAACAATAAGAGGCAGCATAGTCCATTGCATGGATCATGGAACTGCTATTCAGGACATCTGATTTCCCTTCCCTGCTATGCTACTTGTTCACTGTGTGACCCGAGGTAGGTCATTCCATTTTTGTGCCTCATTTTCCTAATATGTAAAATACTAATAATTATGCTTATCCACCCTTGTAAACTGCTTGTAAATCTACAGGTGAAGTATGCTGTAGTCATAAGCCAGTACCGATTGAACTCAATAGGAGTCTTTCCACTGGACTGTGTTCCAGCTAAGTTCTATTACTGTCAATATATATTAAATACGTGTATTTAATAAAACACTTTATTTTTAGCTCAGTATTTCTGATGATTGAAGAAAAATGTTACATTACTTTTTAGTTAGCTTTAGTAGTAAAGCCAAATAACTTAAGAATCTAAAACTAGCTTTTCTTACTGAAAGCTGCATTATTTAAACACAGAGAGTATAATGATGGACACCAGAGAAATACTTTTAAGTAAAGTATGTTGAATCATTGGTGACATATTCCCATATCTGCATTCATTTATTAAACCTTGGGAAATGGATTATTGGTAATCTTTTCATTTGAGAATGATCTCTACCACGGCTGATTGTTGGGTTTTGAGGTGACATAAGAGTCCAACCCTTGAGCCACAGACCCATCCATGGAAGTTGCAGGTCTGCAGGGAAGAGTAGACCATAGGCTATGATTTCTCTCCTTTTTTTTATTTCTGTTCTTTCTTCTCTGCCTTGAGGGCAAGATCATGGGTGACGGTGTGTCCCAAGTCTGGGGGGCACCAGATCTCTGACGGGGTGGGGGGAGTAGGGGGTCCAGTGGCCAATCACCAAGGCCAGCGGCAAAACTGGAAGTGCAGCTCTGTCAGCACTGCCCGTTTCGTGACTGCTGTTTCCAGGGGGTGCACATGCATTCATATGCACCCCTTACACGTCACCAATGGGCAAGATGCTTTACCTCAAAGATGGACTGCCACTTGGTTGAGTTTGCAGTGCCACTGGAATCAGTCAACAGCCAACTCCTCCCAGCTCTTGATGTCAGCATCCATTTTCTTGAGGATTTTCTGGAGGCATGATTGGTGATACCTTTCTAGGTGATGATGATGGTAGCTCACCCACATTTCACATCTATAGAAGAGAGTGGGGATGTTGACTACATTGTAGATCTGGATCTTGGTGTTTTTCTGGAGATTGTGATGAATGAAGACATGCCAAAGCAATTTCTCAAAAGAGGCACTTGCGCTCTGGATCCTGTGCTGGATCTCCTCATCAACTTTCACTCTCTTAGAGTGGTGGCTACTAAGGTTGGGAAGTGTTCAACTACCTCCAGGGTCTTTCCCTCAATAATAATTTGGGGACAGGGGTCACATTCGTGGCCTGTGTCAGACTGATAGAGCACTTTAGTCTTCTTGATGTTGAGAGAGAATCCCAAAGTTCAGTAGCCTTCTCTGAGAAGATTCATTTATTAAATCTAGGAAAAAGGTATATTGTAGAGGAAAATCTTTCTAGTAACAAGGACTAAGTGTTATGGGATTTTTCTTGAGAATTGTTGGGTACACTCAATTTTCCTTCATTTCAGTGGGCTTGCACTTCTCAGCATCAAGTTATTGGCTATTAAACCTCCAGTATGTGGAATTTAAGTAAACTCATCAATTCTGTTACATGTACAAACACTATTTACATAATACATGAATAATTGATAAAGTCTCATAAATGACAGGCATTAATAGCTGTTACTTAAATTAGTGACATAATATATTTACTAAAAAAGATAAAGACTTAAGGCCTTGTGTGCTCGAGAGGCGAGATCTAAAGCCCATTCAAATCTAAAGAATGACATCTATTGTTTTCCATGACCTTTGGATTAGGTGCAAGGAAACTCAGTGCTCCTTTTTTAATAGTAATGCTGTAAACATATCCTTCTGATTTTGCACATATGGCCCATAGTTCATACTATGTGTGTGTGAAAGGAATAACAGATCTTTACAGCTTTCAAAACACATGTGGTTGCTCTCATGCTCAAGAGGCTCCATCAGCCCATCTGCCCTTTCAAATGCCAGCTTGTGCAGACAGGAAAAACATTTTTTTTCTTAGAGGACTTTTAAAAGCTATTTGATCTGTATAGGTTGTCTGTAGAGATCTTGCCTCACTTGTTGCAGAACAGAAGATGTGTAGTGAATGAGGCAGAGGATTGCAAGGAGAAACTGGATAGTCTCATGGTTATAGCACTTGTCTCCATGGGACAATAGAAGATTTACTTGGAACAAATGAACTGCTACAAATGCTGAATATTTAAAAAAAATCAGCCCCTAGTCAACCTAAATGGAGCAGTCAACTCTGGACATTGATCTCAGTGTACCTCAATGGCCAATTTATTAAATGGGGATCATAATACCATATTGTACTTTGTAGGGATGTTGTGAAAATAAATTAATTAGTGTTTGTAAGCACTCCAGTGCAACAGTGATGAGTGGCATTAAGATAAGCCCTGGAGAAAATTAATAATTCTGTTTTCAGAGCAGATTTGAATAGAGTAAAATAAATAAGGCCTAGGGCAATGAACTAAAATGATGAGGACAAGAAGAAATATTAAATAACTAATTATGCAGTGAGCACTGTCCATCTTTTGCACTGAATGAGGTAGGGATCCTGTGGAAAAAATAGCATACTATGCCAATGCAATGCGTGTGCTAAACTGTGGTGAATTAAGGTTGTGCAGGGAATGCCATTGCTATCTAACTTAGGAATCTTTGCCTTAATATTGTTTTAATGAAGTTGTGGAGGGGTGGGGAGTGTGCATTTGGGTTTCTTTTTTTTCTCTCTTTTTTTTTTCTTTCTTAATGGAATCTTATTTATGGACAAAAATAGAAATATTTTTAAGTGAATAATTGAAACACTGCAGCCAACTTGCATCACTTTTACAGCATGTGCTGATCTAGGAGAGGAGTGAAGAGGTGCATCTACACCCTCTTTGGCTGTGCAGTGCAAATCACAGCTGATCAGTGTGCGCTCCTGCCTGAGTGTTGTCTTGCAGGCAGTTCTCTGACCTCATCTCTAAGCTCAGCTGGTCAGAGGAGGGTCTAGCTGCAGCCATTGCATTTGCACAGCTCTGGAGCCCAGGGTGGGGCGGGGGGGATTGCCCCCATCCTTTGTTTCCCTTCACATGTTTACCAATGCCGTATTCAGGAATAGGGGAAAAGGAGGGCTGAAGGGCAATGGTGCTTACTCCCAGGGCTCCAGAGTCCCATACAAGCCTTCGCTGATCAGCTGATGAGCGTAGATGGAGTTCCAGCAGGAGCCTGCACTGACCAGCTGAGAACTCAGAGAATTCGTTATGCATATGCACAGCAAAAGGAAGATGCGACCAAACCAGCTCCCTCCCATCCTTGCAGGATTTGACCCTGCTTTACAGTGATGCAACTAAAGGAACAATAACAGAAAAAGCTGAGTACATTTTGAAATTGTAGTCTCCAACTCCACAAATGCTAAGGTTGAAGTTGCATGTTATGCTTAGACTATACAAAAGGCATTTAAATTATGAGTGTCCACAAATTAAAGCGTGCTAACTTGTGCTAAGCACCCTCTGATAAAGTTATGACACTTCAGGTGAGGATCAACTCTGGGCTGTGCTACCTAGCTTGTGTTAGGTTAATGCCTGTTTGCTTCACAGAGATAAAATGAGCAATTTACAGTTATTCAGCATCCCAGGATACACCACTACCCCCCCCCCCAGTGCAGGGATAGAGCCAAGCCATGCCCCTGCTTGCTTGTCCATTAGTGGCAAGTCAGAGCTGTGCATGCAAGATATGGTATTAACACTTAACGTACAACTTTAACAACCTTAAAATATTAAAGTTAGCACATTCTAACTTTAACACTGCTTAATATTTCACAGAATTAGTATGTCCTAAGCGTATCATGCAACTTCACCCTAATGCTTGTGCTTTCTTCATGTACCAAATGGCTTGCATTGACTGCAGTGGGACTACTCACAGAAGTAAAGCTAAATACATATGTAAGCATTTGCAGGTGTAGGTCCTACTTTGCTTTTTGTTTATATTTCAGTAGTATTTAAAAATACACTGCAGTTATAACTATTACAGCACTGTAACTTTATCTGAAGGTTCTGGTGACATATACAAATCACTTGCATTTCATTCCCATGATTTATATGTTTCAGAAACCTTTTATATAAGTATGGCCATATGTTAGATTAATTTGCATCTTATTTTTTCTAAACCTATAAACTAGGGAGAGATTAGATAATTCTCCATAAGCACAGAAAAGAAGAATTATGCTGTAGTCTACCACTAAGGTGACTAAAGCAGACTCAGGTATTTCAGATTTCTATGAGAACCAGCTATGCTATACAGACAGGAAAATATAATTTATTTTTTTCACACATGGGTGGATTATTTAATTAGCACATGGGTTTTCATTCAATAAATATTCATGTTTCTCCAAAAATATTGTCCTAGCAAATGTAGGGCACATAGGCCAGAAAAGCTGAAGATGTTACACCCTCATATATGCACAGTAAGAACACACAAACAGGTAAATGATCATGCTAAATGAATGTTTATGCTTTTATGATTTGCAGATGCAATTCATACAATTATTTTAAAAAAAATATGGGCCATATAATGAAGCTTTTGTATCAAAACAATTTCCTTATCAATTGTAAGCTATGAATATAGTATGTTTGGGTGTTTCAGATGTTCAGCGTCACTGAATCAGGTTCTTCAGTACCTCGGAACTGGCAGAAATATTTCATACTATATAGTTACAAGGTTTCCTCTTATTTGTCTAAAAGCAGACAAAAGAGGAACATCACGGTGTGTAAATGAGTATTGTGGTTCTGTAATTTATCATCTGGATTGAAAAATGCTTTCAATATGGTTTTATTCAGTGTAGTGTTGTTTATTTTTTAAAAGCAATGCATATTTGGGTGTATGGGTGTATCATTTTGGAATTAGTGCAAGGAAGAAAGCGAAAAAAGACAAAAATACTTAAAATCAACTACTTCAATGATATATATATATTTAATTATAAGAATATGTTCTTTGTGAGCTTTGCATAATGGCAGATGATTGATAAAACAGACAATCGGCACGTGAGAGTAAAAGGAAGTCAGTGGCACTATCTGCTTTGGAAAATATTAACACTTTGGTTTCAGGCAAAATCAGTGGAAACTGAGGTAAAGACATAAACTATCATGCTGATATTCTTTGAGCCATATGCCATGTTGTTTTATTTTTCAGCACGTCGTCAACAGTTTTCTTTTGAGATGATCCAAACATACACATTCACTCAAATAAGGTGTAAAGAAATCTGTGCTTCTATTTTAGCTTTCAGTCTTTCCATTTTGCCTACTTCCTAAACAAACATAACTGAGTGTTTGTATTTTAAGATGTATATCAATTAAAAATAAGCCTTCTACTACAGGAAACCAAAAGTGTTAGGACCTTTAGGACATACATATCAGTAAGCCTGATTGCACTCGGTAGAGATGCACTTGGGTATTACAGAAGCACTCAGATACTGTACTCCAGTGATTAGTGCAGGAAAATACCTGGACAGATAATTGGATTAGAGAGAAACAACAGATTTTTGGTTTAGCAAACTGTGTGTGTTGCTGGGTGCGTCTACACAAGATGCTAACTGTGCAGTAGCCTAATAACACTGTGCAACAGCATGCTGGGCAAAAACTGTGCTAATACACTATTGCACAGTAATATTAGGCTACTGCACAGTAAGTATCACTAAAAAACCATGCACTGGCAATACTTTGCAGTAGCGCGAGTTACTGCACATTGATTTAGTACTTGGTACTAAACTTAATGTGCCATACCTATAACACATTAATGAATGTGTAGACATAACCTCAGCGATTCAACAATTACTATGTTCTATTTCAGGATTCGCACATAGACTTCGGCAAAACACTTGAGTTAGATGTGTCTGTACAAATGCATAGAAGTCTTATTTGAATCTCAGTGTATCTGAGAAGAAGGATACTTGAGTTTTTATCATAGGGATTCCAATAATAAAAGCTTTCCCAAGAATGTACTGAAACAGTAGGTTTTCCGGACACAACACCTTTCTGTTCAGCACCACCTACCTGTCAGGCTGCACTGACTGCCCATGGGTCTCAAAGAGAAAAAAATGTGGCTGTTGTGTATTATCACTACCTCAAAAGTATAGAATTTACTATTGGAAGCTGTCCAGCTGGCCTGGTTTATCTTTTGGTGTAGTAAAACTTGGCCATCATGTCACCATCTGGTGTTTGTAGAATAAAATGCATGGCACACCTTCCTTTGGAATAGTGATTTGGAAGGCACTATGAAATCTCTCAGGATCCACAGGTGTAAATTACAGTGTTAGATGTGATGGTTTCAAAGGGTGGCTTATCACTGCACAGTACCAGCTTTGTTGCACTCCTGTTCATTCATAGTTTCATAGTTCATAGTTTCTAGGGTTGGAAGGGACCTGAGCAGATCATCAAGTCCAACCCCCTGCCATGGCAGGAAAGGGTGCTGGGGTCAGACTCACAAGGGTTCTCTCTCACAAGATGGGAAGACCTATATTAAGTAAGTACTTAAATAAGAGACTTCAAGAAACATTTATGGCATATGGCATTCCTTAGACATGTTATTATTGAACCCATCCCTCAGCATTTTACTGCAGATACATACTGTTTGAGAGAGACACCTACAGTATTGCCATCCCTGAATCCCCCAGATCATGCAATTAGTTTGAAAACAATTAGATTAAAAAGAGGGTTTGAGAGAGCACATTTTAGGTTCTTTAGATCTGCCTTCTGGGTTTTGAACTTTTAGAGGATATTACTACATCATTGCAATTGTGAGGCTGAAGTGCAGCTCCTTATAGACATCTTCATCTAGGCATTCTACGTGTCTAGAACTTAGGTGCCATGTTCCAGGAAGCTATCCAGAACAACAGGGTAAAATATCATGGATTCTTTTGCATTGAATGGGGAGATCTATGTACCACCCAGAAGTGATCCAGAGCACCTCTGTTCTGAGGAGGGGGGTGTTGCACCCTTCCTGTTGAAGCTGACTCTGACCACTATCCAACCACTATTGGAGCTTTTCCGGGGTGGCTCCGCCTTCCTGTAATGGCCCAACTGCCTGCTTACTCTCCTGCCACGCCTTGATCTTACTTGATTAGAAGATGGTTGTAATCAGTGGGAGGCTGCCCATTTTTCTGCACCCCGGTGACAGGGGGTGCTACCTGCAGCTCCTTTTCCTCCCCTATACCACAGCCCAAGCCTCACAGATGGAGTTGACGTGGTTTGACCTGGGCCCTGTTATGTTCTGGCCCTCCTCTTTACTCCCGGGGCTCCTCACTGCCCCTTTCTCACCCTGGGGCTCCTCACTTCCCCCTCTCTCTCACTCTGGGGCTCCTCACTGCTCTTTCTCTCTCACTCTGGGGCTCCTTGCTGCCCCCTCTTGCTCACTCTGGGGCTCCTCACTGCCTCCTCTCTTGCTCTGGGGCTCCTTGCTGCCCCCTCTCTTGCTCTGGGGCTCCTCATTGCCCACCCCTCACTCTGGGGTTAAGGCCACTGCACCCCACAAATGCTGTGCCTTCTCTAGTGCCAGGAACTCCCATGCTACTGGGGAACCCCTATGAGGCCTCCTCCAACCCCTAACAGCCTCAACTGGTCCTCTGGCCAAAACAGTAAACATAAAACATAAAGCCCCTGGTCTACAACATAAAAACTAGACTGTCTGGTCAAACAAAATCTACTCCCTACTAGAGAGTGAGGGACCGGGGGGGAAGGAGGGCTCCCCAACCCCAGCAGCGACCATGAGATGCTCTCACTGCCAGGGTCTTCCTCTCTGTCTGTCCGAGCTGAATCCCTACTCCCACAGCTGCTGGAGAGGGTCTGCCCGCCTGGCCTACTACTGGGGCTTAAGAAGGGATAAGCCCTGCCCCTTCCTGTCAGCTGGTTTTACCAGTTGCCCCGGCAACCAGCACCTGTGCAGCCCTGATGACTGGCAACTGAGCCTCCCCCTTTCTGCCACTAGGGGTCTCCCCAGAGCAGTCTCCGCTCTCAGGTGCAGGGCACCTGAGTACACTGCAACACTGACCCACTGGACAACCAAAAGTGCAAGATTAAGAAGGCTTAAGGAGAGCAGGCAAGAAGCCTGTAGCCCAATAAGGAGACCCTGAGTCCAGGATCTGGGACTTAAATAAAAGTACTAAATATTACCAGGCATCTTATAGAATTGTGAAGCCTGGCAATACTGGGGGTAAAGTCTTCCTTTAATTTGAAGGCAATGGGAGTTTTGCCATATACTTCAGTAGGCTTGGGATTTCTTAGTGTCCTTCAGGAATGACGTAAAATGACATTTCTAACCACTTCTGTATATTGAGGCCTGCCTGCAGTTCCACTTGAACATTTTTCAGTGGAGCTGTATTTAAACTGGTTTCACAGTTTAAATACAGGTTGCTTAACCCCTGAAGACTGTGCATACCTATTTTTAGACTTTTATGTTTGACTGAAACTAGCCTGGCAGTCTGCTAAATGATCAAAGAAAATGATCTATTTTAAAAATGTCCTGTAAAAAAACAAAAAGTAGCATCAGAAGCATAGGCAAGAGCTTAAAAAGATATGGATGCTTTTTTATTAAATTATGGGTGTTAACCCCAGTTCCTTAGACAGATGTCAGTTCTAGCAGTTGCATTTTGCCTTTCTCAATTCCTTCTGTAATTTCAGTTGGGTAAGGAATTTTTCATTTCCTGTCCTAAACTGTTGTGTACATTTACTATCCACTGATAAACAAGGACTGCTTTTCACTCCAATGACGGCTTAACTCATGGATATTTATAAATTATAACTGCCTTGTTAAAGAGATGAGAGATTAATTATGAAGAAAGAGATATGATACATTATTTAAGTTTAGTAGTATATTACTCTTCAAATAATCTCATTGAAATTAGTAGGCTATTCAAGAAATAAGGTACTATGTATTATAAGGGTAACATTAGCTGGACCTCTCATTTCTAATTAATTTTAGATTTATAATTTTAATATATTTTAAGATAAGAACTTATGATCTTTGGATGAAAGTTGTATTTGACCTATTAGGATTATTGTTATTCAAATCACCATATTAGTTTATGTATCTTACTAACATTCAGAAACATATATATATTCAAAATGAAAGCTCGAGCAGTTTCTTCTGAATTTTACTCTGTCATTTGACTACATTTTTTCTGACGCTCAATTTTCACTGAGCACATTATGGACTTCTCCAGGGAGCAGAAAATGTGTTTTTTAAGTAAACATAAAATGCTTTGATAAATCAAAACATTTGAATGAGCTTGCTATTGGAAAAAAAAAATCTATTCTGTTTTGAACTGAAGTTCTATGTTTAAGATAATAATAATAAAAAATGGTATCCCAGAAGGCTTAAAAAAATTCTTATTCATTGCCGCTATACTGCAGATGATTTCTAAAAACAAAATTGTCATACCAAATGTAAATAACACATTCCAAAACACTAATCAGAAAGAAGTAAAAATTGCCTACAGCAAACTGAAGTATCAGTATTTTAATGTGGTTATTAAAAACTGTGTCATCTTTAAAATGCAGATATTTCAGTGTCACAGATGTTCATTGTTCTTTACCATTCCACAGGAAACAAGGACAGCAAACCATTTATTAAACGTATTTCCTTGTTTTGAATATTGAACTCCAATACCAAATTTCAGTTGGAATAATGCTGGATAGAATGCTGGATGATTACATATTTTACCTTTATGTGCTTAAAATACTATACCCTATTACCCTTAAATGGCCTCTAATTCCACCTCAGAAATCATATGGGTGACCAAAGATTTTTATTTACCTTTATGGAAGTAAAAGTTAAATGTTTACAACATACCCTAGTTTTTCACTGCTATTTTACAAATAACACATATGATAGTGCAAGGCAGTATGCACTGTTCACCAGTGCCTGTTACCTGCAATGGTCTGTTTGCAATTTATCTGAGTACAATGAACAATGCATATTTCTGTGTATGTCTCACGTACTAGATTGGAACATTACAACTGCTAACACTGACATTTCAAGTAATTACGAACAGTGGGTCAGATCCTCAGATCATTTAAATTGATGAAGCTCCAATTAAATTGATTGGGACATCCCAGTTTACAGCATTGTGGATTTAGGTCTATATTTTTGGAAAGCATTTAAGCACATACTTAACTTTTAACTTTTGAGGAGTTCTATTGTAGTAAATAGAACTTCTTGTGAGTTTGAAGTTAGGCCCATTTGAATCAGTATATTGAGCTGGGATCTTAGAGTTAGTGTCGTAGGTGGAAGACAATGACTTCCCATTGAGACTATCCCAGGAAGTTTGATAAAAGCTGTAACTGAGACCAATCTGAGGTCTTCACATGGTTGGTATATATTAGACTTAGGACCCCTTACTGAGATGTAATAAATAATGATTGATAGTTTTCACAGCCTTGTAAAAATAATAAACAGAGCTAGGTAAGTGTTATTTTACATTCCTATAGTGGAACTAGGCAAGGAAACAAAAATTGTCCAAGGTCATTCAGTGAGTTAGTGTCAGAGTTGGCAATACAGCTCTAGTTCCCATCCATCTGCCTGCCTGCCTAGACGCTAAACAATGCTTCCTCTCTAGTTAAATATTTAGACCAAATCCTCAGGTAGGCCAATCAGATGGTTCCAGGGGGCTGCAGATTTATCAGCTTATCTGAACCTGTCTTGGATGGAGGATTTTTATAAGACTTATCTTGTGTAGGGAGAGGGTTGTAAATATAATTTTCACCTAGTGAAAAAAAAAAGCTGAAATGGGCTGATTATGTTCTCCGTTAGCTTTCCAGAACTCTCCCATTATTAGAACAGCTGTGTGCACCCACATTTCTTTCAGCTCAGGATGTAGTGTTAGTCTTGGATTGCTACCAGTGTGTAGGATTTTCTCTGTACCTAGTATTAAGACTTATTATTAAATAACATAAAATGAAATATTAGGCCATTAAAACCTAAAGCACTTCCTTATGGATTAATTAGCTCCACAGCATTTGACTTTCTAATAAGAGAGTGGTCTGGAATTTGCGGGTTATCATTAGCAGCCCCTATAAAATTGATACAAGATATTTGTGAACATGGCCCTCTAATTGCAATTAAACTGTTACCCCTGTTTTGTTTGTTGGATCTGGGGACTTTTTGGGGGGGCAGAGGTTGCCCTTTGGATTGGAGGAAATGCGTCCTGAATTACATAGTTATTGAATTGTTACTGTATTGTTTTCAGTGTTTTAGCCTCTACTTTGCTATTTGGTATGAAGGAATATAGAATATTCCTTGGCTCTTTACTTCAGTAAAGACCTAGGTGTAAGGCTGATGTCAAAGATAAGGATAATGACTTTTAACAAAATACTATCTGAAATGTACATGCTTTGGTAGGTAAAGAGCTTTTTAGAAACTGCTGTTTCTGCTTGGTTACTGTATTAGCAGTCTCAAAGCATTCTCCATTTGAGGTTAATTTATTGTTTGTAATAGCTCATATGCCTTAACAATCTAAAGAGCATTTCCCACAGATCAGTTAATAAGATGCAGCATGGAGAAAGGGCCTATGAATCTGTTTGTTACAGTCTACTTAGTGAAGCTGTGGCTACAATACTCCTGTGCTGAAGTCAGTGAAAAGACACCAGCACAACACAATCCAAGGAAAATGCAAGCTGATACAGCACAAAGATTCTTTGTTTAAGAACAGCAGAAATTTCCAGCAACTATCTGGACAAAAATGCAAGATAGAAGGGAATGTAATTAAATAACAAAACAAACCCAAACTAAAAGGGAATCATTATAAACCAGCACAAGGACACTTTGTTTTTAAGTGCACACAATGAATTTTAAAGATCTTTGTTCAGAAGGGAAATAAAGTATTATGGAGGAGTGACACATTTGATGGATGGGTGGGTTTTGAAAAACCACATTATCAATTACTTTTTCTTGTTTGGCTTCAGTCCAGTAATTTTTATTTGAACAAGCCACATGCTAGCAGGGTTTTGATTGCAGGAAGTGACTGACTGTTGTTAAAGGATACTATTTCATTGACAATCTTATGCTTGCCTCTATCCCTCCCCTTTCTGATAGGGGCTCAGATATGGCAGGCACCGTTTCAGCTGTTACAAGCAGAAAGAAGGTTTGTTTAGTAAACTGCTCCCTGTTTTGTTTTCAGCCCTCTCACATCCAGTCCAACCCAATACATTTGTTCAAGGTTTTGAAAACAAACACTTGGATTCCCCACGGGTTTATTACCCAGTAACTCGGACACTCAGGGCTGTATTCGTCTCTAGCTTATACTGCAGCATATGTCCAAAAGTCACTGCAATTATTACAAATTTATGCTAACTTGAGAACAAAATCTGCCTGACTTCATTTAAATCTGATTTTTTTTATGAATATCTCAGAATACTTTGTTATCCATAACAAAATCTCACTGCTTACCTTTAGGATTAGTGTGTGTCACCACTGCTGTAAAAGTATGCAGAGTAGGGATCATTATACAATGCGTAACCTAGCAGGCATCAGGATCTTCTCAAATAACAATGCATTTCCTACTCTTTGCTTTCTTTCATTTTTATTTGTAAAATTCCATAATCCAAAGGCAGTGAAGGCAATAGTAGAGTTTGGCATTGACTTCAGTAAGATAAAGATATGGCTCTCGCTATAAATCACAGCTAAATATGGGCCAGGCTTTTAGCTCTTCCTAAGTGTCCTGTGCCACTCCAGTATAAAGCAAGCTAATGCATTATTTCAGAGGACTCAGAATTTGTAGCAGGCTCAGTCTAAGGGCAAATCTACGTGAAGCACTAAATGAGCAGTAGGTTAATTCTACTACACGTTAGCATGACGGGCAGAAATCATGCTAATAAGCTAATGTGCAACAGAATTAGTCTATTATGCACTAGCATCACAAAAAAGTGTGCGCCGGCGCTACTGCCCAGTACTGCTGATAACAGCGCATTAAGAACAGGCACTAAAATTTAATGCACTGTAATTACAGTGCATTAATGAATGTATAGATGTGCTCTACTTCTGGTTCCTTTTCACAGCATAGGGATATTCTGGAGGGAGGAGGAAAAATGCACCAGGGTCAAAAAGGGCAAAACTGAAGCATGAGGTGTTTCTAACTTGTGCCAATGATAGGTTGAGCACTAAATTGCCTCCAGAACAGTGGGGAATGAGGCTAATGGTAAAGTGGCCTAAAGTACTGCTTGGCATATCTGGGGATCTGGTACTATACCACATTGCAACATACACATGAAAGAAACAACTGCCTTAAATTTAACATTTTCTGATGCTCACCTCTCCTCGTTATTTCTAGGTACAGAAAGCTGCTCATTACTTAACATGTTAATGAACTTGGCATTCACCAAAATACAATTGGAAGAGCTTGGCAATTTTAAAAAATATACTATAGAATTGAAAGTTCCTGATGCTTTTAAGATAGAGTTTATTGTATATTTGAAATATTTACCCAGAAAGCTTTCCTCTTGTTTTGTTTTAATGCTAAATAATAGCTAGAGTGTGATTATTCTTCCCAGTGCTAGAGAACAGAGCGTGTGTTAGAGAACAGGCATCTGGTTGTTCAAATGAAGACAATAGGTGAATTTTCCCTAGCTTTCCCTTGCTTGCTGGAGTAAATATGTATTCAGCAGCCATTTGTTGAATCGCTCTCTCTGCTTTGTATATAAAACATTTTAAAGAATATCTCTGTATCCACCAAAAGAGGCACGTACATTTTTTTACAAATGAATCTCACTCCTAAGGATGAAATAGGGAAAATAAAACCGTTCCACAATGCAACTATATCCAGTATCTAAACTTTTTATTCCCTGAACTACTGTACTTGCTGAGTCTGCAATACAGTAATAGCATGCAAGTCAACTTCAATGTGTAATTGAAGATTAAAAGAGAAATGGTGTCTTTACCCTTTAAGAGAAGCCGGGAAATTTGCAGCATGCAGTATGAGAAAGAGAAGTTCAAAATCTTATTTATACTCCCAGAATGATTTCCATATCTTTTTGAATTTTTGCCCTAGATAATATTTTTGTGCTTCTCACTTTACTCACTTGTGCCAATATAAAGAATCAACATGAGGCTGAGGAACTATTACATTTATTTAAAAATATGTGTCTTTATTTCAACCTCTTACCTTTTGGTATGGCTTTCCTTCTGCACACTTAAAGCATCCTGAATTTGTAAAATGCCATTAATTGTGATATGGCAACCTCTTACAATAAAAAAAATAGTTTTAATTAAAATATTGTTGGTACAATGCACGGTCTAAATTATGGTACAGATTTATTTCTCAAAAAACATTTTACCCCACTCCCATTTTATCTTACTGCTGTACTTTTTTATTGGAGGTGCCAACTTTTTTGGAGCACTAGTCATGGAATGTGAAAATGCTTGAGAACTAAATCAAGATTTCATTCTGAAGTTGTATATGATTATTTAGATTTAAATAGTAACCGATCATCATCAGGGGATAAACAGTGATTGCTAAATTAAAGATACAGTAAGGGCTGGGAAGGCTTCCATTGACTTCAGTGGCAGTTGGACTGATCCTTGTATAACAAGAGGACTGAGAAAGAGCCCTTTTTCTTTGTTCCATAATGATGCAGCTTCCAACACTGGATATGCAGAGTTTAGGGAAAGAGCAAAGTCAGAGTGAGATTATAAGCAACATACTTTGCAACAGAGGCATTATTTCCTTAGCTTTGTTATCCTTGCTCCTGCCTCACGCCTGTAAAACACAGCTGAGGGCATACCACGTGAATGGGCCAGTTCCTCCTTCTCAGCATGATTCTCTTTGGTTAAGACATTTTATGTCTAGTTTTTGTAAACAGTCATATTTTAGAATGACTTATATTCTCAGACAAGCAAACCAGATTTGGCTCCAACCCTGTAATTGAATTGATAAATACAGTCTACTGAGGTTAACCATCCTGTGAATGAGATATGGAGATGTGTGATTGCATCCTTGTTACCTGATCTATTTGCATCAGGACTGTGTAGTGTAGAGGGGGCCTGTGTATGTGATATAATTAAGATGAAGCATTTTCTCATGTTTGCCTTTGCCAGACTGTGCTATATTATCGAAGTCCCACTTTCACTACAAGTTGAAACCACTGTCTAACCAAAATGGAGGTCAAAAACATTTAAAGCTGGGTTCCCTTGCCATTGTAATAATGTAGATAAACAAGTTGCATTATAAATTATTAGCACGTGAAATACCACATTATTCACAACTGAGTACCATCATTTCCTTGATTTCTTTACTAACTACTATATATCCTCAAGATTGTGTATGAAAGCTATGGATAGGGAGCATTTTAGCAATCATTTTTGGCAAGGCCAATTCATAGTACCTGCAAAAATCAGGAATTTAACTGGGATGTTGTACTATGAAACACTATTATAAAAAACAAACAAAAACCCAACATTTGGCCTCATGCCATAATAATTGAAACTTCAAATTGAGAGGCTAGCATGCCTTTAACTGAAAACCTCATTGAGTTTATCTTTTTACAAGCTTGCTACATTGTGCATTTAAATGCATGCACTAGTATAAAATTTTATTATAAGACCTTTTGCACTGATTAATTTATCAAGGCATTTAATGCCTTTTATCGTGACTGACATAGCCAGTGGGGCACATTGATTTGGTGACTTGCTCCCAAAATAAACTCTATAAAAGCACCTGTGCACCTGGTACCTTTGGACTTAAGCTGCAGCCATTACTTACATGAGATCAATAGGGTTATGTATAAAATAACTTCAGGATAGAGTCCATGGTTAAAGGTCCTCTGGCACTAAGAAATCTATATTTGCTAAGTTTATGACTGATATATATAAAAAAATCACCAAAGGCTGATAGTGGATTAGAAAATCTTAGTCTGTAAATGTTTTTTCTTTTTAGCTATCATGTATAAAAATATATACAAATTGATTTGTTCATTTTAGAATGTTAAATGTAATTAAAAGTGGACTAGTTCAGGAGTCACAGGATTCTCAAATGACTGAAATTTATCGTATGAGTGTTTCAATTACTCTTGACATTTAAAGAAATGTAAATGGCTGAGATATTTAACAACAAACCTTGGCTCAGGCATGATATTTCATAAAGATTTTTGCTATGACAGTCAAAACTCTGTACATTTGCTGTACATATAAAGCTGCCTAAATAATTTTTGCAGGCAATTCACTTTTGAAAAACCTTTAACAGTACATACAGTACATTAAAAGCTACTTTCTCTATTATCTCGGTAATAACAGAGGTTATATAACCTACCATAAAAGATTTCTCATAAAAGAAGAAAAGAAACAGGAACCTTTACATACAAAACAATCTATATTTAAAGACCTGTCAGGGTTGTGTCAGAAATGACAGAAGCTGGGAAAATCAAAATGGCACTGACATTTTGATCTTAATTCTCATAATTTTCAAACGGCAAGTTATGATATAGCATCTGTTTAAACTTTGAGTTTCGTGGATTTTCTTACAGGATTAGGGCCTGATCTTGGAAAAACATGCACCTGCTTTACTTCATGCACTATGAACTGTTCCATTAAGCTGAATGCTTCTGATAAAGTTGGCAGTGGCCTATAGAAAAGAGCTCATGTCTTAGTTTATAGGGTGCTGCCCTGTCTTGCCTTTTGGTTATTCTTGAAAGAGGTCCTATTCTGACCAAAGGGTTCCATGTCAGGACTTCATTATGCTTCATATTACAGCACTATGCCTGATGTCACATTAATGGAGGGATAAAGCAGAACAAAACAAAACTGATGTTTGATTTCACACTGAATTTTTTTCAGCTGTTGTCTTCGTTTTATACCAGCTGGAACCCCTTTCCAGATTTTAGAGTCTGATCCTCAAATTGTAGAATGAGAACTTTTAGTACCTTCCAAGAGGCACTAAGAACTTTGTCAATTCAGGCTGTAAGTTCTCCTTATAGTCTGGTCTGCCACTATCAACTCACCTGCTTTAGTCAGGTGACTCTAGGTATGCTTGTCTTTAAAGTGTTTGAATGCTGGGCATATTCTTGCTGGGTATATTCTTGCTTCAAAGCTTGCTCCTGTCTTTAGTGGAACTTGAAGGTACTCAGCATCTAAGGGGATACATTACAGGCCAGATTAAAAAAATCATTTGGGTACCCAATGATTCAGAAAAGTGTCTCAAGCCCATATCTTGAAAAAATATCAACAGAGTTCAAGAATTAGTTGAAAATGCTCAAAATTCTCAAATCACACTTGGGTTCAGTGTTGTGACATCTACCTGTTGGACACACAGTGTAGGCCAGAATAAAAACAATAGCCTGGTATTTGGGAGCTGACCTGGGCGTTCAGGGTTCTACTCCTACTTCAGTGAATATTCATTTTATACAAAGCTTCACCAGGAGATCTTGAGGGATACCCACCTCACCCACCTACCCTGCAGCCTAGTGCTGGAAACATTTAGCTAGGAGGCTGGAAATCAGGGTTTAAAACCCTGGTGAGGGTGAAAACCAGACTGGAGGAGGTGGTATGGGCAATAGCAGGAGCCCACCAGTAACTTTTCTGGTGGGCTCCTACCATAAAAGGTCCAAACCAGTAAGTGTTTTCAGAGCATGCCCGTGAGAAAGGCTGGGGAATGCCTACTCCAGGAAGGTCATTGGGCTCAGAAGTTCAGATACTTTGCAGAATCCAAAAACTTGCAGAGCTAAAAACTTCCTGTCTGAAACCTAGGGAATTTAGGGACCTCGAGGCCTGGGCAGATCCTTAGTGGAAGCTTTGAGAAGTCAGAGACACCAAAGCTGGCTATTAGGCTTGTCTGTATTGTGGCAGCAGTTAATCCTAAAGAGGATGGACTTAAGCAAGTCTCACCCACCCTAGTTGGAAAGCATACTCCGAACTTAGGGCCTGAGGGTGTTCCCTGAGGATGAGCCCAGGGCAGCCTAAGTAGTGAATCTGTGGATTTGGAGGATGTCGGTGAACTTGCATGGACTAGTCCTCAGGAGTAGTTACTGGCCCTATATGTCTTTGGGATTGAACCTGAGGATTTTATCTGCATTTTAGACATTTGAATACCTTTAGCCCTCCTAGGAGACCTGCTCCTCTTTGACCCCAGTAGAAAAATCCCTAACAAACATGTGTGACTGAGTCTTGAAAGCATGCTGTTAAACATCTGAACCTGTAAACTTTATGAGTGGCCCCAAAAAACCATAGCTATCTTTCAGCAAGTTGTCTTCTTCGAGTAAAACTCTTATAAGTAAAAGTTTGCAGGAACAAGCCCTAAATTATGTTGCCCACAGTAGCTACTAACTTTATACGCCTGAACCTGCCGAAGCCCAATTGCGGGCCACTATATAACTGGGTATAGGAAGAAAATAACAGTTCAGGAAGCATTAAATGATGTGGGATTGCTTTCTTTGACATCAATAAGTATTTGTTTTATAACCTCACTTTCAGTTGCTTAGCATTTCTGATGTAAATAATTTACAATAATATAGGATAGAGGGTCTAAAATGAAGCTAGTCTCTGGCAATAAAGCCAGCTGAGAGGTATGGCAACTGGTGCAGTAGTTCAGTACTAAAGACAGAGATGTTGCTAGTAGAATGTTTACGGAATGTTTATGTTGCTAGTAGAATGCTTGTTTATGGTCCAAAATGCCTAGGTAAAACTTCTGTAAAATACGGTGTTTGGGGAAGTTTTTTTGTCTGGCTCGTGTGTGTGTTTTTAATAAGGATACAAGTGCACCAGAAAGGCAGCAGTTGGCATTGGTAATAAAAGGAACCAATGGGTTGTTTTGAACCCAGTGATAGGAATCTGGGTCCTTCCATAGTAGGTCATGATGATGTCTCTCCACCATGCCATCCTTCTTGCAGTCAAATGCATAGGAATCCCACAGGACACCTACTGATAGAGTGGATAGGATGTTGTGTCTGTGTTAATAAAAGTGACATAAAGACCTTTCAACAGCAGGGACAGAAGGCAGCCAAACACCAGCAATACATTTTGGAATACTAACGATGCACCTCAATTCATTTTTCCTCCTTTAGGGTAAAAGATTCTGCATGGGTTCAGTTGGAATTTCCTTCCTGTGACAGATCCGAGATGGGGAAACCAAATGGCCCTCTTCTAACAAGCATCTACATGTAAAGGTACATGAGGTGGGTGTCCACTGGGGTCCTGTGCAAGCTGCATAGGAGCTGCGTGGTTCCTACCTGCATTCCTACATGCTCTCAGCCGTGTTGGATCAGCCTAGTGCTGCCCGAGGGGTCCAGCTGGAGAAGGCTGAGTTACTGGGCTGGACAGCTCTGCAAGTTTGAGCATTGCCGGCGAGAGGGCGGATGAACAAGAGGTACTTTTAGTGAAGCTACCATAGATATTTTTTCCAGCATTCATCAGTAACAGCAAGTGGGAGCTGCATCCCCTGTGGGGATGGGTTGCCTGTCACCAAACCAAAGTGGCCTCAAATCCTTCTTTCCCATGGGCAAAGAAATGAAGGACCCAGCAGTGCCTTCTCTCCCCTCTCGCCTCCCAACCTAAATCTACCTGGGAGCAGGGCATCCCAGCAGGCTGCAGGGGGTGTGTGTGTGTGTGTGTGTGTGCATGTGCTGCAGCCCTTGCCCCTCCTGTTTGCCATGTTGCCTGAGGGGTGGGGAGGGAACCTTACTAGATCCCTCAGCTGCAGGTATGTGCATGGGCGTGTGTGTGTGTGTACATGCATGTGTGCATGCATGTGCATGTGTGTGGGTAGTCACTGGGGTCCTACTGTGTATGTACCTGTGTGCATGTCTGTGCGTACGTGTGTATGTGCGTGTACATGTGTACATGAATGTGTGCATGTGTGTGTGGGGCCACTGGAGTCCTCTTGTGTGTATATATGTACCAGCATGCGTGCGTACGTGTGTGTGTAACTGGCTATACATTAAAGCCACAAGGGAGCGACCAGGCTGCCCCCCCCCCCTTGCCCAGCTCGCTCCAAGTAAGCGCAAGAGCTTCAGCCCCGTTCACATGAAAATTATGCCAGCTCCAGTGGCGCGTAAAATTGATGTGAACTGAAAGAAGTGGGATCAGCGTGATCCTCCCTCTCTTGTCTCAACAGGGGTTTCGGCACGTTACACAAGGCCGAGCTTGTCTCTTTAAGGAGACATTGCCCCCTAATTAGTCCGCCTTCCTCCCGGGGTGGGTGAGGCGGCGGCACGGAGTGGCACGGAGTGGGGCGGGGTGCGTCCTCCCGTCGCCCCCACCCTCCCCTTGTTGTGCCACCACCCCGCACACTAGATGCAGCCGCGGTGCAGCAGCAGCAGCGGCAGCAGCAGCCTCCACCCCACGTTACTTTGATTGACAGCTGAACAAATGTTTCCCCTGTTCGAACGCCGGCGCTCTGGAACGTCAGCGATCTCAAAGCTCCACCTCAGGCAGACCGAAAGGTGGGCGGTGACGGGGGGCGCGGCCCAGCCTCTCGCGGCCTCCCATTGGCCGCCCCCCAGCTGTCGCGTCGGGGCCCCACGTGGGGGCTTAGAGCCGAGCCACCTCCCCCTCCGCCCTTCCTTTCTCCCCTACCTCTCTGCCCATTTGTCAGCGGCGAAATGATGGGCATTAATACAGAACGGCGATTAATGTGCCGCCGCCGCTGATTGGTCGCCGACGACGCCCTTTGAGGGGCGGAGTAGAAGCCGGAGGAGGGAGGGGGTGCGAGGAGGGCGCGCGCGCGGCCTGCCGGGAGCTGTAGGGCTGTGCCGCCTGACAGCCGGGCCCCGCCGCGGGGGGGGAACTACAGCTCCCAGCCTGCCCCGCGGCCCGGCCGCTCTGAATATGTATCAGCATGCAAACACCTCGGCGGTCGCTACATTTGGGCAAAGAAGTCGCCGCGCCTTGCCAGAGCGTGGTGGGAGCGCTGCTCGCGGCGGCGCTGGGCTGGTGCCGCGCGGCTCCTCGCAAGAGTTGGGGGGGAGCTCGCCCGCCCCCAAGCAAGCACAGCTCCGGGGCTCGCAGCAGCCCGGGGGGCAGGCGCCGCGGGGACGCAGCACTTGAACCTGCGAGGACAGAGAGAGCGAGAGCGCGGGGCGGGAGGGGGAACCCGCACCCCGCCGCCCGGAGCGATTCCTGTGCTTCTTGAAGCCTAAAAGACGAGCAGCGGCTTTGATTGATTATTTCTGTTGTTTTTGCCGTCTTATTTTTGTGGGCGCCGCTTCGCCCGGCTGCTGGGGAGCGCCGCAAAAGTTTGCAGCCGCGGGGAGCGGAGTTGTTGCGGAGCGGGGAACCCGCACCCGCCCCCCAGCAGCCCGGGGCTGTGGACGAGGAAACGCCGGGACCGCCGCGGGGCCGGAGGACGCGCCCGCCGGCCCCCGTGGGATGTGGCAGCGGCCCCCCGGGGCCGGGCACGCCTCCGCCGCCTCTCCCTCCCCCCGTGTGCCCGCGCGGGCGGGGGGGCCGGGGACCGCCGGAGACGCTCCTGCGAGCACCAGCGCCGGGCAGCCCCTTCCTCCTCCCCCCCTCTCCTCCTCCTCCTCCTCCGCCCCTCTTCGCATTGTTGCCGCTCAACCCCATGAACCGCGCTGCTCCGGCCAGAAGCGCCCAGTAAAGCGGCTTGGATGATTCGCGATCTGAGCAAGATGTATCCTCAGACCCGGCACCCGGTGAGTGGTGACGCGAGGCGAGGCGAGGGCTTGACACTTGCCGCCGGCCCCGGCCTCGCCTTCGCCTGCCAGGCTGGGGGGACGCGGGGGGCCAGGGCGGGGGAGCCTCGCGGCCGCCCGCCGGCCTCCTCTGCCGGGCGCGGACGGGAAACGAAAAGCAGGGTGAAGGGGGGGGGGGTGCAATTGAGTTGTAGCCATTTTCTTATTGTTGTCTTTGGCTTTCCTGGCTCTCCGGTGTGGGGGTTTTGCTGCCGGCCCTTGCGATCGCTCCCGTCTTTTCCAGCTTTCGAGGCAAACTACAGAGCGAAAGAGGGAGCGAGGCTGGCAGCGCCTTCAGCTGCTTTCTTATCGCCGCAGCCCGGTCCTGGCTCGGCGGGGACCCGGGCTCCAGTGTGTGTGTGTGTGTGTGTGTGTGTGTGTGTGTGTGTGGTGTTCATCCCGGGGTCCCGGCCCCCCTCCCGCTGCCCCGGGCTGTGCCGGCGGGGGTGGGATCCACGCACGACTCTGTCTCCTTCCCTTGGCTTACAGGGGTGATGGATAGAACTGGGGGGCATAAAGAAAGAAGGGACTCTTGGGTTTGAAAGAGGGGACCCAGGTGGGGGGGGAGGGGGTGTCTGTGTGGGGGAAAGTAAGTGAGTTTGATTCTTTAATGCCTAATTCCTTAAGACCCAACCCCCCCCCCCAACACACATTGCTTGGGGTGTGTGTTTGTGTGTTGGGGGAAGTAGGGGAAGGCTTAATAGCCTGCTTGCTTAATACTGTGGGTGGTCAGCCCCCCCACGTACACATTGCCTGGGGGGGGAGTAGGTGAGTTTTAATAACCTGCTTAATACTGTTGGATACTCCCTCCCCCCCCCCATTATACACAATGCTTGGAGAGTGAGTGTGTGTGTGTGTGTGCATCTGTGCAAGAAAGTAGGGGAGGCTTAATAGTCTGCTTCCATTAATAATGTGGGTGACTGAACCCCCTACACATTGCTGGGGGCATATTTGTTGGGGGGGGGGAAGTGTGCAAAAGTAGGTGAGTTGTAATAGCCCGATTCCGTAATGCTGTGCGGGTGACCCCAACCCCCCTATGCACACACGGCTTGGGGTGGGTGTGTGTGCGTGTGTGTGTGCACACGCGTGCGCGCCCCTGTCTGGGACTGCTTGAGATGCGGGATAATTAAAACATTTCATGTTGGTTGTTTTCAGGCTCCTCATCAGCCTGCTCAACCCTTTAAATTCACCATTTCCGAATCCTGCGATCGGATTAAGGAGGAGTTTCAGTTTTTGCAGGCTCAGTACCACAGGTAATGATGTTTACTTTCCCTGATCCTCGTGTTTGCTTAGCTCTTGTCACTTTTCTTTTTTTTTTTTTTGCCAAGGCATGAACATGTGTGGATCTCTTTTTTTCTTTTTGTTTTTTGTTTTTTTTTCTTTTGGTGTCTTGTAGGTTGGGGTTTTTTTCCCCACCCCTTTTTCCCACACGAAGAAAAACCAGTTCATAGCCCTGTTTCAGGGAATCAGCATTTCCCCTCCTTCCTCCTACTGGGACTGTCTTGAGCTCTGACCATTTGAGCGAGGGTGGTTTCAAAATGTTCTGAGCAAGATTGAAAACGTCTCCTGGAAATACGTTGTAACAGATTTGATCAGAGAACACCCAAGCACTGCCTAAGAATTAATCCCAAATGTGTGAGTCTCTGTTGAAGTGAGGGACAGTCCTTCGTTTGGATATTGAGACCTAAATAAAAGGTTGCTCCTCAGAAGGATGAAGCACATAGGCAAATGCGTAGAAGTAGAGGACTTAGAAGAGAGTCAGATGTTGATGGTGCAAAGTGTGGGGGGTGTTTTTTTTTTTGGTTTTGTTCTTTTTCTTCCTGTTTTTGGGGTGGGTCAGGAGGACAGATTTGGTTGGCTGTGATAACTGCGTGATTTTTTTTAATGTTGCTTCGGACTCATGGCTTGCCTTGACCCAGCCCCTTTACGCTGAAATGCTGTGTACTGATGACCTGGAAGTGTAGCTAGTGAGCTATTTCATTATCTTTCGGATGGAAGAGCATTTTATTCTTAAAGTGACAAATGACTTCTCACAAGATTGGGTTGCTTCTGGGAACAGGAAAAAAAAAAAGCCAAAGGTTTTGATGCTTGCTATAGTGGCTCTTAAATGGTGTGCGGTGTTTTTGTTATACTTCCATCAAAGGGAAAGAGGGGTGGAGGATTTCCCCTACCCCATCTTCTTGTTCTTGAGTGTGGCAGTACTCCTTTTACTTGTGTGTGTTTTGAATGGAAGAAAGACATCATTCCCAAGATTGACTTAATAATAATAATAGGAACTAAATTATATGCTGGTAGGGTGATTTTTTTTTTTTTAAATGTTCTATATACTGACCATTGTAACAAGCATTTATTATGACCCAGAATGTTGGTGGATTTTTTTTTCTGTATACTGTTTACAGCTAGTTTGCAAAATTGGGATTTTGCACAGCATCTGTTGTAAAGGGAAACTAATAAAACCGTTTTGTCCCCAAAAGATAACTTGAACTTAAATTTCTTTTATTTTTTGAGAAGATAACCAGACAGGGGAATAAATGTGTGTTCAGAAGGATGTAAAACTAGCAATATGAAGTTCAATTTTTTTTATTTTTTTTTTAATATCTTGAACAGCTTAAAGCTAGAATGTGAAAAACTGGCCAGTGAGAAGACAGAGATGCAGCGACACTATGTCATGGTAAGCACAGCATAACAAATGCAGAATGTTTATTAGCTTGGTTATACTAAGATAGGAATATGTTCAGATTCTTGGAGGCAACCAGGTAGATTAGGATAGTAGTGCTGCTTTGTTGAAATGGCACCAGTGTTTCCGTTATAAAGCTTTAGTTTCAGGGGTCTCTCTCTCTCTCTTTTTTTTTTTTTTTTTCTTGTGTGTGTGTGTGCATATCAGTTAAGTTCTATTTGAAATTTACCTTTTAAACACGTGGGAATTTTTCCTCAAAATTACGGACAAACTGTTAGTCTACAACTTTATTAACTGATCAAGAAAATATTTTCACTTTTGCTAGGTTCTCTCCTTTCTCGTGGCTATTATTTGTCGACCATATGATTTTAGATTTATTCTTTTCTGGTATGTGTATGGGGGGGGGACCAAGGTAGGGGCAAGGGAGTGAACCAGAATGTAAAAAGTCCTAATTCTTAGAATAACTGCTGCTCATGAGCTGTTGATTCATACTGTTTTGCTTTATTCAGTGTCAGTGAGCTGAACTGTAAAAAGGATTTCCTTGACAGTTGTGGTCTGTCTGGTTAAATAACTTGCATAGGAAGAAATCTCTTAAATACATAATTGTATGATGGATCGTGATGACACCAAAGGAGCTATTGCTATCTGCTCTTTTGTGTTTCAAAGAGGGTGTAGTTGCTTTCCATTTGTATATGTCACAGAAGTCTAATATTTATAGAAGGAATAAATAAACCTAAAAACCTACATTTGCTAAAGGACAAACATGTTAAGGCTTGCATTTTGTCTTTTCTATGGCAGATGTGCTTACATACTGGAGCATAGATGATATTATATTATACATTATACACTGAGCTGAGTTTCCTGCAATACTGAGACACAACAGGAAATACTAAGAATGGAATGTCTGCTTTAATTCTGAATTTCCTTGCTCTTTCATTTCTTGCAAAGCTGTGATTTAATTGTAGCTTTGTTTTGTTTTTAATTTAAAATATTGAATAACCGGTCTGGGCTACATGGCAGATTTATGCGAGTGTCTGGTTTCCAGTACTTCGGGCATTTTTGGTATCTTTAATGTGCGCTAGGGAACAAAATTTTTAGCATTTTCCATGTATTTTCACTGCAGCTCATCTTTGATTCTCGTTGTTATTTTTTTTGGTTTGTTTTGTTTAGTCTGTGTGTTTTAAATTTGGCAAGCAGTAATGTCAGTTTTTAAAAGTAGAGGGGGAAATTAAGTGGTGTAAAGTTCTTATTCAAATTTTGAGAGCTTGCAAATGCTGGTATCTCTTTTTAAGTATTTGATGCCTCTATATGTGACATGACTTGAAATGAATTTGGGAATCAGTTCTACGATTACAGATTCTAATGGAATCAATTTTTCTTCTTTCTCAGTATTATGAGATGTCCTATGGGTTGAATATAGAGATGCATAAGCAGGTAGGCAAACCATTTTCTTCTACCTAACCATGTTACATATCGCTCCTCTTTCTAATGTTAAGCTAGATTCTGTATTCTGTGACTTGACTTACTTGCATGTGTAAGTGGCTGAATATTTTTTGTGTTCTGAATCTCAGTGTATGTATGATAAGAACCTAGGGGGCTAGTTCATATTATTCCCATTTTAATAACAGACCTTAGTTTTGTTACTGTGTAATCCCAGTCACAAAATTACTTCCATTTACTGAAAAGAGACTATGAAGTTGAGTAAGTTATTTCAGATAAATAAGGGCTTTAGGTTCAGGCCTGTCTAAACTCTGATCTTTGTCACCTTCTGGAGTAACAGTTACACACTGAACATGTAAGACACCAAGGGAAGAAGCATAGTATAGAAGGGAGTATAGAAAAATAGTTGTTGCCTTTACTTGAACTGGAAGGGGAAGAATTTTAACCGAGTCTACACAAGGGATTGATGCAGAACCATGTGCTGGACCCTTGAATCTACTTTGTTTGGACTTTCATCAGGAAAAGTCTGTTTAGCTCCCAAATGTCTATAGGGTAAATGAACTTGCTGAGAGAATGTTAAGTTTCAACCTCATGCCACTGTTAAGCCAAAAGCAGTGGAATGGAGTGTAGTAGCAGAAATCAGAATTTCTTATTCAATCTAATGTAGTTGGGAGGAAAATGAAGTGAAAATCTCACCTCTTTTTCTGGCGACAGAACTTTTTATTTGTTGGGGATTAATGGAGGCAATCCACTGCAGAAAATGTTTTAGTAATTCACAAGTGTTGCTGGCTAATGTGATCTATGGAATTACAGAAATGGGTGAATGGAAGAGGCCAGAATACAGTAAAATTGGTTTGTACGCATTTCTGTGCAAAGTATGGGATTTTAAACTTGGTTTTTTTTAAATGGGATTTCTTTATCTTGTTGAGAGCAAGGACACAGTCAAATGCTGTTTTATATTTACTTGTCTTGTTAAACATCCTGAGGCCTCCGTCAGGATCACGGCCACACTTCTAAGCATTTGTCACAGAGGCAATCCTTACTCCAAAGAGATTTCAGTCTGAGGTTCCAATCCTACAAAGATTTATGCATGTGCGCAAACCCTATGTACAACTATTCCAATTGAATTCAGTAGTGCAACTCAGATGCGTTAAACATATGCAGGATGAGGACAGAATTTAAGACTCAATAAATGAGCATAACTAACAATTGGAGGGAATAGGAGGACATGAAGGATGAGAGTAGTAACAACAAGGTTATATTTTCATAACTGGTGGGTGGCCTTTCACAGTTCATTGATATCAGTGGAAAGATTTCCGTTGGGTGCATCAGGTTCTGGGTCTGATCCTAAATGCACAATTAGATGGCTTCAAGACTGTTTGTTTATAAGCTAAACTATTAAAATGAACACGTTAAGAATACGAAGAACCTACTGGCCACCTAGTTAGCAATTTCCCATAAGCACCAGGAAGTAATGATTGTAGTTAAGCATGTTGTAAAAGCAAATTTATCTAGAGTTATTTACTTTAGTGTTTTTTAAAGGTGTAAACTCTTTTCCTCGCATCTCCCCCCTCAAAGAAAAAAAATGTATGCAAAAATAGCGAAGACCTGAAATCAGAATTGTACTCTAAATATTTAATTTTAGAAATTATATACAGTTACAGTGTCAGGAGTGTTCACAGTATTCTGGAGAAATTAAACATTTAATTAAAAGTAAAGTTAGGGATTACTAAGGATGGAGTTTAATTAGAACATCATTTTCCATTATTGTCATTCCTATTCAAATTAGTAACATGAATGCTGCACCCTTTAAACAAAATACTTTAATACTCTGGTAACTCAAATAAATTACAACTAAGAATCGTGCTTCCTGTCATTCTGCAGTCTATTTCGGCTCTGTATCAGTTGCGTCTCTCTCCTTTTGCTGGTTTAGCAACCACAAACAATTTCCTATTTTACCTTACGATACCAATGTTTTGACCCAGTTTCTCATATTCAAATGGATTTTGTTCCCTGTGATCCCTGTGAAGGACTGTCAAACCAGCACCTTAAGTTCTCCTCTTCTTCTCACCTAATGTTCAAATTTTGCCCGTTTGAAATTGAGCGATTCGCTTCTTTTTTTTTTTTTTTTTTCCTGGCCTTCTAAATTCAATCACATAAAAAAAACCCAAGGGCAGTTTATCACATTATGAAATACAGACAGCCCTGCAAACCACCTACTTATTATATTTTCTTTCTTTTTTTCCCCTTTAGCACAGAGGCATATCTGTCTTTATTTGTTTTCCTAGGCAGACAGCCTTGGTTCCTCTTAGCTTCTTTTCCAGATGTACTCACTGGATGCCCTTGTAATGGAAAGCAGGCAATAATGCAGTGAAGTTGCCCTGCAGCATAATTGGGCCTAGTTCTCAAGATCAGGTTAGGCTTATTCACTTATTAGATTTGCGTCTCAAAGGGTTCAAGAGTAGGACTCCCTAGAGTCCTTGGAAGTACCCTAGTAATTGGTGGCCCTGATATTTGAAACCTTTGTGCATTTTTCTGTTAAAGCTTCTGTTCTTCTTGGCTGCTCCCAGCCACAGAGTATTTATTTTTAGAGAAATTTTTCATTGGAACAGAAAATGATGGCTGTGATGGAGTCATGACTCTGTGACTTAGCAAATTGATAAAAGGATAAATGCACACAGCAGTGACAGTGTGTGTGCATGTGTGTATGGGGGGGGGGGTGAGAGTTACTTTTCCCGCCCCTCATGTGATGCTCATCATCAGTCATCCTGTGTTGATTTTGATAGAAGACTATTAAAGTGAAACCTATGGGGAATTTGTCATTCTGAAAGGAAAGCTAATGTAATTAGTACCAATTAAAGTACATTTAGTAAATTGGATTTAATCTTAATTAAGCCTGCATAATGTTGCCAATTTTTAACAATTATGTTTGAGAACATAATTAATTTAAATTTTGGTAACTGAGTAAATACATTAGACTGGTTGAATTAGTCATTTGTATTTTTTTTTTCTTTTTCTTTTTTTGAGACAAGTCTGGGGGTATGTTGTGACATGAGGCATTAAAGCCTAAAATATTAACCTAATTTCTGGTAATCCCACCAGAATCAATAGAGCTGAGCAGACAAATTTAAAAGAAATAATGGAAACTTAAAAGTTGTGGGTTGTAATGTGAGCTGATGCTCTATACCTTTAAATTTCAGTATTACAATAAAGGTGAAAAATGGTATGTAATTTGAAAATGTCTGTTTCTTGCTACATTGTCTCAAAAGGGACAGAAAAAAGTTAAGAAAATAATTTGTGAGTATAAATTAATACGCTGTTCTAGATTCTTAGTATTGTTTTATTTTTTGTCGGTCACTTAATTTAATTTATAGCACTAGGGAATTTTATGGTAAGCAATTTATTTAAATTGCTCCAAACAAGCATGCTTTCTGATCGTTTTAATCCAATATTACTAATTATTGCCTAAAGTAAGTGTCAGTTTTTCACTGTAGACGCAAGCATTTATGAATGGATGAGTGGTGAACATAAACAGGATAAAAATTCCCATTTCATTTTGATTATGTTTATGGAGATGACAAATTTATATTATGACGTCTTGTCTCCAGTTAAAAATTTTGCACTGAAATTTTTTTTAGAGAAAATGCTGTATTCCAGCATTTTTAAAGGAAGTTCAGATCTTAAAAAAGCTGGCTATTAAAAAATAAACAAAATGATTTTTAAAAAAATCACAGTAAGAACCCCCCCCCCCCCCCCTTTCACTCCAATCCATGTAAATTTTATTATGAGACTTGGCCAACAACCATTTGAGTGCTGCTAAAATATTAATTGAATAGAAATGAAAGGGCTCTACTAGCTGATAGGATATCATAATCATAGCTGCAGTAGTCGATGGTAAATGATGATAAATGGCATTAGGAACCTTTTAGCAAACTGTAATAACTACGAGGAGGGAAGCAGTATGGATTTGCATTATATCTGATACCCTCTAGTACCAAGTGGATTGCCAATACTGCTTGTTTAGCATTTTCTAAGGGCAATAGGATATTGATTTCTGACTTACAAGGAACGGCTCTATTTTCACCATTGAAAAGTATTGCAGGTTGTTAAGAAGAAATTGACTTGAAGAGGCCTGACTGCTGCCCATCATGGAGCAAATAAAGCAAAACTGCCGAAGCATGGTGGAGCAGCGAGATGGGGCCCTCAGCAATTTGTTGCTATTAATTTACCATGCTCGACAGCAAATCAATCGGCATCTACTTCATCTGCTGGAGAAAATGCTGTCCAGGGCAGATAAAAGGCCCTGTGTGGAACAGGGAATAAACTGGATTGGCCAAACGGAGGCTGCAGTTAATGTGTAAATAAGTGAAATCAAGGCCACTGTTGCAGAGGAAGCTGTTTTTAATTAGGTTGGGGCTTTATAGTGAGCTATTTAAGAAAGTAGTAGTATAGAGCTTGGAGAGTAAGGGGAGATTTATTGCCGACTGAGTTAATATATTGCTTGTGCGACATCCCAGCCTTGAGTCTGCTTACTTCTTGTGCCTTAGTAAATTATTTTGGTAAAAGGGCAAAGATGGGAATCAATTTGTTTAATTTAAGGCTGAGTTTTGACTGTTTTTCATTTTTGTGGCCATAAAATGCATAGATCACTGAGATTTGCTTTGTATGTATAGACCATACATAACAGAAAAGTGTTCATTTTTTATGATAGGAGACTGGGATCTATTTGTATTTGTATGTATACATATGTTTAAAAAAATAATAAGAAGGTAGGCTGTGACTGAAGGTGTAGTGTCTTCCATTTGAAGAATAGCTGGAGAACCAGTCAAAACTACACTGGCTGAATTTGTCCTCCATCATAAATAGTAGGAAGGATTTAAGAGAGATATAAGCAGTGGGTAATCAGAACTGAACTGGAAAACTTCAAAATGGAGAGAGATTAGAAGTGAGATTTGAAAACTGCAGCATCAGAGTGCTGTTAATGGGGGAAAAACCTGTTTGTGGCTCTTTCATCAAAGTTTCTAAATATTAAAAGTGGGTTGATAAATCAGTGTGACAACCAAACCTTATCTGTCCCAGTTAAGTTATTTAGCCTACACTGTGAAGCCAGTGCACTTGAATAGGTCACCTACTCTTTGTGGATAAAAAACTAAAAATCTGTAATAAGCCACAGTGAAAAATAAAATAATACTTCATCAGTTAAATTTGGGCTGGGTGCCTGGCTGTGCTAGCAGAAGTTGCATTATCCTCCTGTGGAGGGAACCCGTTCATTACTGAGAAGTTTTCTCTTTCCACTTGTGTGTAAGTTATTGTTGAAATAACCTTTCCCTCTGCAATTCCAAAAGGATGTATAAGGCGCAGACTTCTGTTTCACTGAGGTCTTGTCATTCACAAGGAAAGAAAAATGTATTTTGTTTTTTTATTTTTATTTTTTTAACTATCTTGGCAATTCAGACAGATGCTTAGGACACAGGAAATAGCACAAAATGTGCTGAGCAAACTTTTAAATTAAGACCTGTATTGTGTTTTTACTGGCAAAAGGCTTTACTCTGCAGTGTTTAAACAAAACATTTTTCCCTGTTTGAAAGCTCCTGATTGCTTTAATGCTGCCTCATTCAATATGCAAGTGTATGACTATGTATATAATTTGGGGAGCCAATGGTGACCTTTATCTTAAGGTTGTCTAACACTTTGTAGTATGCAAGATTCTTGCAATTTTTTCTTTTCTTTTTTAAGGCACTTTCTCACCCCTTGTTTGCAGCAGGCATTTGAAAATTCAACAAAGAGAAAGACCTCGATCTAGAAAAGCACTTTTTTTCTTTGAATGCAGTTCCTTTCGAGTTCTGTATTTAAGTTTGCCACTTCTCTTGTTTGTGTTGCCCAGGAAATTTTGGCATCCAAAATGAAAACTGAACACGAGCCTTCTTAAGAGTCTGATCCTTTCTGCTGATGCCACCCATGGGGAAGGGATGGGCAAGAGGAAGGACTGCAAAAGAGTGAATGGGACGGGCTGGGTTGGGCCAGGCCAGGCCAAGTTTCCATCTAGCACCAGCAGTCAACTGGGACCAAGACTTTCTTGTGGTGTCAGCAGCTTAATCCCATAGCCCAAGCAGTAGAAAACTGTGCTGAAAGTGTGAACCTTGCTATTCATTCATGGCTGGTGGGGGTGGATGAAACAATACCATTGTACATCATAAAGTCTGTTTTTCGTCATTTTTTCTATAAACAGAAGAAGTTCCTATGAAACGTAATACAAAAGATTAGTTAAAAGGAAAGTTAGTTTACAAAGTCAAATACTCAGAGGTTAAGATATGTGCAAGCTTAATTCCTTCTTTTTGTGCATCTGCACTGTGATGCAATGTTTAATTACATGATTAATGATCACATAGAGGTTTTTCTAAAAGACCTTGCTCAGTGCAGGGAATAGATGTGCCAGGGGCAGAATTAAATTTGCACTGGCAACTGTAAATCTGGTATTTTTTTTATCTTGGAGTGCTTGATTTAGTGACTTGAATAACTTTCCTTCTCACACAAGGTTGTGTTGGTCTGTAAAACTATTGTAAGTTTCTCAGCAGGGATTTTGTCTCTCTTGTGGAAAGCAGAAAATTATTTCCTTGTTCAGTAAAAACTTGTGCAACTGAATTGGGTCATTCAGTTCACTCGTATGAATAAACAGGTTTTGAAAGCACATCTCTACCTGCTTTGGTATTTGAAGCGCCAGGCAATTCAGTTTTAGTTTGTTTTTGTTTTCACATGTCTCTTGCTGGTAAGTAGCGATATCCCCGCGTTATTTGCAGATGACACCAAGCTGTGGGGGAGTAGTAGGTAAGCTGGAGGGGTAGGGTTATGGTTCAGAGAGACCTAGACAGATTTAAGGATTGGACCAAAAGAAGTCTCCTGATGTTCAGTAAGGACAAGTGCAAAGTCCTGCACGTGGGACAGAAGAATCTCATGCATTGCTACAGCTTGGGGGCTGATTGGCTGGGCAGCAGCTCTGCAGAAAAGGACCTGGGGGCTACTTAGGACAACAAGCTGAATATGAGAGCCAACCATGTGCTCTTGTTGCCAAGAAGGCGAACGGCCTACTGGGCTGCATTGGTAGGTGTGCTGCCAGCGGATTGAGGGCAGTGATGATTCCCCTGTTTTTGGCACTGGTAAGGCCACATTTGGAGTGCTGTGTCCAGTTTTCTCCACCCCCGCTACAGAAAGGATATGGACAAATTGGAGAGAATCCAGCGCAGAGGAAAATAGAGGGCTGGGGGATATGACTTGCAAGGAGGGGCTGAGGGAACTGGGCTTTAGTCTAGAGACAAATAGACTAAGGGAGAATTTAATAGCAGCCTTCAACAACCTGAAGGGTGGTTCCAAAGAGTATGGAGCTTGCATGTTTTCAGTGGTGGCAGATGACAGAACAAGGAACAATGGTTTCAAGTTGCAGCATGGGAAGTTTAGGTTGGATATTGGGAAAAGCTTTTTCATGAGGAGGTTAGTATAGCACTAGAATAGGCTAGGCTACCCAGGGAGGTTGTGGAATTGCTATCCTTGGAGGTTTTTAACACCTGGATAGCAAAGCTGTGGCTGGGATGATCTAGATGGGGCTGGTCCTGCTTTGAGCAGGGTGGGGGTTGGATCAGATGACCCCGTGAGGTCCCTTTCAGCCCTAATTCTCTGATTTGTGAAAATAATTGAGAATTGGGCATCTTGCCACTGGGGCCAACTTGCAAACAGTAACTCTGAATGGTGGATGTTACAGAAGTCACTTCTCTCTTTTTTTGCTCTTGGTAGAGGGATTACTTTTTGTCATTGGCTCTCAAAGTCATCTTAGCTATGAGATATGGAGAAAACAGAAACTGATACTTGTTTTGACTAGAAAGAATATTTATTAAATAGAACTCCAAAAAAATTTAATTTTAGAAGACAATGTTTGAATGGAAAGGTGAATGAAAAAAATATTACATCCTCCTCCAAACATTTTGATAAAGTCTTTTTTTTTTTTTTTTTCCCCACCTCCCTCTGTCTTTTACAACTGTATGAAGTTTTCCAGTGAAATGTTGCGAGCTAAGTGTTTGTAGCCTCTTTTTAATTAAAAAAACTAGTTTTATTTAAAACCTTTGTACCAGATTTCAGGTATAGAAATGGTATTGTTCTTGGCTCTGAATGTGAGATTTTAGACCTTTTGGAATGATCTTTCCTATCTGAGGACAGATATCTAATATTTGGCATGAAAGAGTGGTGTTACAGCTGACATGTAAATGCACAAATGCCAGGCAAGTCAAAATTATAGTCACCACAGTAAACTAGAATTGGTCCCTTTATGTGTTAGTATGATGTGCAGCATTGCCAACCTCAAATGTTAAATCATTTTGGTCTCATGGAAAAAAAATCATGAGATTAAAAATAATAAACCTTGTTTTATATGGTTTTTGAGACTTGAAGTTGCCCTTAGTTTTTTTTTTTCCTATCTTTTTTTTTTTTCTTCTTCTTGTGACCTGGTCTCTAGCTGGTAACGGCCTTAAGAAAACATTAGGTGCAAGATTCACATTAAAAAAAATAGAGCTTGCAACATTTTGTTTGACATGTTAAAAAATAAGTGTATTCAGTGTCATTTTATTGTCATTTCTCAGTCTCTGAAAATGAGAGAGATGTTTCTGACCTGGTGGGGAGCATGCTGGAGCACAATCAGCTTTTTCAGGAGAGAAAATCCTGGACTACTGTGTCTGGCATATAGGGAAGAGAGGTAGTTAGCTGTGTTAGTCTGAAGTCAGGCAGAAGGTAAGGTAGATATGCACCTCTGCACCTGCAGGTAAAGGCATGTTGCGATATAATGTATGATCCATACAATCGCATGGCAGGAGGTGTAACTGTAGTATGACACAATAGAGATCGCCTCATGCTTTATTGCCAGTTCAGCGGGGGCTGAGAACTGAGCTCCCTGTGCACTGGAAAGAAGATAGGAGGTGCTGCAGTCTTCCAGCCTTTCATGCACCAAGCATCCCAGAATTGCCAGGACCTAGCTGGGTCCCAGCGCGGGGAGGCACACTACAGCTGTAGGATTCTAGGTTCTGGCAGCTTTGGGGTGCTGTCAGGACCCCGAGTCAGGAGCTGCTGGGGCTGAGAGTTGTCAGTTGTGGGATTCGCAGCCCCAGCTGGGTATGGTATACTCCTGTGGCTGGGAGCCCTATCAGCCCACAGGGCTCCCACTCACCCTGCTACATGTGCAAATTAAAGCTTGATAGAAGCCAGATATGAAGTTAGAACTTGAAAATTGTGTACTAACTGTATAGCTGGTTAGAGCTTTTTATGACATGATGGTTACTTTGAACATGGTGCAATTACCTTGAGATCAGCTACATTAACCAGTTAATTGTGTGATATCTGTAATGTTTACACGGGGGCGCTTATAGACTAAATAAATCAGACGGAGAGAGATGTAGAACATTGGCAATGAAATTTGTATTTCTTTTCTTTCTTATCTTTGCTTAAAAACCTCAGCAAAGCATCTCGTAGTAGAGCAGAAGTTAAAGACTGTCCCATTTATTTGTGCTATACCAAGTATACTGTTTGCATAATAACATGTCGTGCCACCAGATTTTGTTTTTGTTTTGCAGTGTAACGTGCCATATACACATCATGTATATGTGCTGACAACATTTAATTTTTGTTAAATATTCCTTTCATCCTTCTTGAAACAAACCTGCTAAACATTTAGTAACTTGATTTACTGTGTCTAGTTTTGTGATGGGAACCCCTTGATGTTTTTTTTTTTTTTTCTTTTGGTTGTTTATGGAAGAATTTGAAAATGGGGACAAAAGCAAAACCATTTAAAATCTACTTCCAACAAGATAAAACCTAGAAACAGGTAGCCTTTACCACACTCTGGAATCACCAGCATAGTGTGTAAGGAATATGGTAATGCTGTTTTTAATCCACCAGCTGTGTTTCAATTACATGCATAGCCAGTGAAACAGATTTACTGTTTCAGAAAAGCACTTTAGAAAGCAAAGGGATCCCATCCCCCTTGCCTTCTCAGAGTTTGAACCCAGAATCAACAAATCAAAATACAACATGGCCAACAACATATGCTCTCTGCAAAGACTTAATAAAACATTTTGGTTGTTGTAGTCAGTGACAGCAAAAGCTGTTTGAAATTTAATACTGGAGAAGGTTGGAGAGGTAGAGTGAAAAAGCAGCTCTAGCCTTTACCCACTGTAGTTGAGACGGAAGGCTTGCTGAAGAGTAATGGTGGGGTTGACTGTATGGAAACAGCAAAGAAGGGGAAGCAGTGGCTGAACTCAAATCTTAAATCTCCATAGCTGTCTTACTTTCCATCCTGTCTATATGAGGAAAACTACATAATTGTTCATTAATTACACTATACAGAAAACTTGAATGACCCTGAATACTCTTCCAGACCACCACTTTTATGTTTTCAACCTAATTATCATATTAACATAATTGCATTTAAAATTAATCATAGCTAGTGTTGAACCTGTAGCCTGGAGTTCAGGGGGAAACGAATTTTGATCTTTCAAGCTATAGGGCTGTGCTGATTCACAGCAGTAAAAATTAAACCCCTCTCTTCTTCCAGCACTGTGACATAGGAGTGAGGGAGTGGATTTCTAGATTTATAATTCCTGGTGGTTTACCCATCTCTCATTAATCTTTGCTTGGTGGTCAGTGAATTACCTCTGCATCAATTGATTTCAATTTTAACTTCTGTGAAGGGGGAGGTACTGAAGCAATTCTCAAATCACAGATGCTGAGCAAAGTTTAATCAAGGCACTCGTGTTAGATTATCATCTGTTTCAATTCATGACCTTTCCTAGGTACTAGCATGGAGTTTTCAATAACCCTTCTTCCTGTGCATATATGGTGATTTCCTAAACAGGTTGATACCTTCTCTCTTGCTAATGCAAGCAGGTGAACCAAAATATTTTTCAACTGCATGGCAATTAAGGAAGAGAGCAGTACCTGCTTAAACTTCTAAAGGACTGTTTGAAGGACTAGGCCATTCCACCAGAGTTTGAAGGACTGAGCTTCTGTGAGCAAAGCTAGGATGGACTCTGCTCTGTGCTATGCTTCTCGCCTGAACTTGGAGATTTGGGGTAGGATTTCTGATGGGGTAATTACCTGCTTTTTATTACTGTATAAACAAGGGGTCAGTGCAGGCATGGATTCTGAGAGATCATTGCTGACCTTCCTTAAGAGACCCAACAAGGCAAGTCTAATAGGTTTTTTGGGACCGGTCTCAGCAGAAGTGATTTGAATGCCTTGCTCTACCCTTCACTGGGGCCAGATATTACCTGTCCTGAGCAGGCAATAAAGAGATTATAGATTTGCTGATTTTAAAGTTTACTGATTTCAATGTGGGATTTTCCCATGTGTGATAGAATGTGGATATGCATTTTGAAACAGTATTGCCATTTCGTTGATTTATCATTTTGGCTTGAACCTGTTTCCATTTGAGGAAGAAAGCCCCTTGTAATTTTAAAGAATAGGACTGGGACTTAAGTGTTCTTTGCTTGGTTCAGTGTGTGGGCTTGGACAAGTTGCTTACATTTCTGTGCCTCTGTTTTACCATCTCAGAAGTGGTGATAATACTTGCATGAGGCTTAATTTATTTAGTACTTTTTTCTTTTGAGAGGCATAATATTTTTTTAGCATTTGAAATGGCTTTGCATTTTCCCTTCAAGAATTTCAAAATATTTAACTGAATATTTTGTGTGTTGGGGAAGAGGACATATTTTAAAATTGTGCAAGTTTATCAACTCTACAGCAGGATTCTTTAGCATGTAAGTAACCATGGAATTACATTTGGCGTTATGTCCAAAGAAGTCACACTGTGGTTTAGTGTATAATAAAGACACTTGAGTTGCTCTTCTAGCTTCTACCAAGTAGATTTTATGTAAAGAGGAAAATGTGGCAAGTGGAGATGCTGGTTCTCTGAATGATATTTGGGGAGGGAATGAAAAAAAGTAGAATAAGGTGTAAATTGATCAAAAAGCCCATGCTGGATTCTTGGTCTGAGGGAAGAGGCAAAGAAGAAGGAACAATTGGAGGAAATTACTTACTTAATTTTCTCCTCACGTCTTATATTTCCCTGCAGTACCATTCACTCTATATGACAACCACCGTGCTTTACAGTGCCCTCTTTGAAAGATGGTGTTGAATTATCCTGAATGTAAAAGGTAGACTCCATCAGAACATCACTGCTGTCAGCATTTTACTGTTTTATAAAGTGTATGACTTGGTACCTATTTTTTAAGATATTGGCCCGTAGCATTTTTTTTAATGCCAAAAAGTAACAATGACGTATTATTAGATGAAATAGTGGTAGTACTGGGATTGACCTGTATGCCTCCTTTTACCTGGTTGCAAAAGATGTAGCATTTTGAAAATGTGGTTTACTTCCAGCTTCCTTAGCTGTAGTATTACCACAATGGGAGGGAAAGGAATCTAACTTCTTGATCTGTTTTGGTGTCCTAAAGCAGCAACTGTGCGAAGACAACTCCAGCATGCCAGATGTCCAGGCAACTTTTAGATCATTGGCTCTTGCTCTCTAATTGGAATACTCCTGAAATGCTTTGTTTGTGTCCTAAGGTCCAAAGGGGTTTACTACTTCCCCCTACCCTCTTCCTTATTTTCTTATTGCCATTGAAGGTAGTTATACAGGGAGGTAGTGTACTTTTAAAGACATGGTATACCTTTAAACCAGATGCAAGCAAACTGTGATTCTTCATACATTTCTAGAGTACATTGTAAAGACTTTTAGCTCAACTGTTCTATACAATCCTGTGCTGAGTATTGTACTCCAACAGTTATAAGCATAAAAGAAATCTTGTCACCTGTAGTTCTGTTTACATACCCTTCAAACTTCTGAGGGGGAAAAAAAAGTGACACTTTTTCTAAAGACCACATTTAAACGGAAAACTGCAATTGCACTTCTGCTTGGGTCTAATTGCATGGACGTCCATGTAAAGAAAACTAGCACCTCACATTTCTTTTATCCACCGTGTGAGAGGCAAGGACTTCTTAGGGTGGTATCTTTTATTGGACTAGCTTTGTAGCTAGTCCAAAGTCAAACAAGCTTTTGAATGAAAGACACTTTTTCAAGTCTCTGATCAATATCTTGTATTCAAAACTTCTGTAAAATCAAAGTTACACAATTGTATGGTTGGGATAATTTATTATATCACCCTGAGAAATTTTTGCCTTTTGCATAATTTCTGGACCATCATGGCTGCTACATCACTCTTGTCACATATGAATGATGGACAGAAGTAGTGCAAGAGTCCAGATAAGGTACTGGGTGGGATTCTCATGGGTCTCTGTTGCAAGACTAACTTTGTAGTAAAATGGAGGGACCTAGCATTGGGTATGGATGTGGATGTGTTTGGGGAGAGAGATTCAAAAGCTTGTCAAAAACTATTTATACAACTCTGTTTCTATCTCTTCTCTCTTTCTTTCTCAACAAGCTTTGGAATGTAAGACATTGATTGGAGACTGAGGGAGAATGTCTTTCACTCTAAAGTTTGGTCTAAATTTGGTGTCCATCTGTCCGACGCTAGGCCCTTTTTGTTTTACTTCAAAGTTAGTTTATATTCTAGAAAGAGATTCTAATGAGAATTTCTCTATATGTAACCAACTTGGAATGGAATAAAAGGTTTGTGCAACTTGCCTACAAACAAAATGGCTCAACTATTACTTATAGTATAGATGCAGTTTATCCGTTTCTGTTTTACATCTGGAACTTAGCTGTTTTTATTCCCATCTTCTTCTAATACATTGATTTTACAGATCACTTTGTGAAAATGAGGACAACACTTAGATAATTGTTGTCTATATACTTGCAAAGAAAAAGGTCACTGAGGAATGAGCAGAGTGTTAGGAAATCACAAGGCTGATATGATTCTCTGGTAGAATATTGGTAAATTACAAAGCTTGTAGAAACAAGAAATGCAGCTTGAAATTAATAGGGGAAAAGGGGAAAGCTGCTGTATTTTTTTTTTTTCCTTGGAAAACAGGGAGGTTCAAGTTTACTAGAACTCATTAGTAAAACAAATTTATTTATGAAATAATGATACTTATACTTTTCTAAACAATAAGCTAGAAAGGCACGGTGACCCAGAAGTTGGGGCTTACAAGGCCCTAGGGAGACCTTGGAGTTGTATTTTATTTCTCCTCATGGGCTTTCAGCATGACCTCAGGCAAGTTGGGCAGATCAGTAAGTAGTGATAAGTCACATGACACTGAGTACTGCAGCACCTATCTTTTTAGGAGCCTGGACCCCATAATAGAACAAATATGCCAGGTTATGTTATGGACATACAAACAACAGGGTGAAAAGGGAGGGACCAAAACTCAAGTTAATGACAGGTGGGCATTCTTCTACCCCCTGGTAAATAGCATCTAAACCCTGGTAGTGTATCCTAGTAATTGGGGCACTCAGTTGGGAGAGTGGGTTTGAGTCTCTTCCACAGGACTGTTTATGTATTCCATTCAGTGACTCTTTCATGTCAAATACATGAGCAATCCTTGAAGCTTGGGCTGGAATCTGGGTTTCCTGCCATCCATTTGAGTGCTCTAATCACTGATTCTTTTCTACTATTTATAAGGAAAGTCAAGAACTTTCTCATTTCAGAATAACTTGTCGTCTGGTGCTTGGAGCAATCTCCTGGGTGGGGGCAGGTAATGTGAGTTTGAGTTCCCTCATAGAGAGAAGGGACTTCCAACAGATGTTTCCCACATCCTGGATGAATGCTTTATTCACTGAACTGTTAGTTAAAGGGGCCCCTAGTCCCCTGCCACGTTTTGCAACCCAGAAATTGATCAGCAATTTTCAGAGCCAACCTTTCAGACAGTGTCCCTCTAGGGAGATAATGATTTCACTTCTGTCTTCCTATAGGGCTTGGGTGTCAAGCCATGCAGCCCCATTGAGACTGAGGCATTTCTGGATGTATCCAGAAGCACAACTGAGGAAAGTTATTGTCTGACACTGAGGCACCTAAATAGTTCAGGTGCCTCCATAGGAAGGCAGCAGCTAAGTGCAGTTTTTTAGGATTGCAGTATTGGATTTAGACTTTTTGTGTCTAGTTTGTGTACTGGGTGTTCAAAGGTAGTTATGTGCTTATTGATTCCAGTAGGATATAGCTGCTTAACTTAAGTGTTTTTGAAAATCCCAGTAGACACCTCTGTCTCAGCTCTCCGTTTGGAAAGTAGCAATGATAATACTTTACCTCAAATGTTTTTAATTTTTTTTAAGGGGGCAATATATGAGAAAAACAGTGAAGCACTCTGATATTAGTATAATGGGAGCCATGTAAGTTCCCTGTCTGGAAATAAATCTTGCACTACCCCAAACAGTAGTTATCTTTTTAAATATTGATTGGAAGCTGTTTGGGGTGGGAGCTTGGTTTATGTCTGTACAGAATGTAGCTCAGTGGGGTCTTAATTCTGAACTGATATTTCTAGGTACCTTTTGAAACACAAATTATTATTTGGAAACTGGATACCATGCATGTTTGCTTTTAACCTATCTGTGTCTTAGTATTTTTAACCACAGTTAGCTAGAGGAAGTTTTAAGCTCAGGTGTCTTGATTCCTAGTGCTTTGCTTTAACCTTTAGATAAGCTTCCTTCCATTTGAGAAGGATGGAAGGTGTAACAGACTCTCTTGCTTTATTTCTTTTCTTTTTTCTTTCATACTAACATTTTAACTTTTCAAAGGATAAATATTTCCTTAGTACAGGAGCATTGAGGACCCCTTATTTTGGTACAGTACATGTGACTTCAGTTTTCAAACATAAGCATTTCATGATCCCCCAAATGTTCAGAAGTGTTAGTTAAGCATGAATCTCAGAATTAAGTTACCCTTTGGGGTAGGGAAGAGGGCAGGTGTTAGTCTTGGGGCTACTTTCCATGGGAAAAGGGAGACAAATTTTCAGAGTGGTTACAGTTTGTCCCATGAATTTTACTATAACTGAGATCTATTCATAGTGCAACATTGATGTAATTTCAGGTTTGAAATTAGTAAATTGTAAAAGATGTTAGTTTGATAGTTCTGAAGCTCTTCAATTGACCCTGCTTTTCCAGTGTTTCATTGTTAGTGGGACAATGTGTTTTCGATTTGCTAAGGATCTACATCTAGGGGTCAGTAAGCCGTTCCATTTACCTGGTCTGCACGTGGTGCCAATTTTTACATATTTATTAATCTGCTCTTTGTCTTCCACTGTACTTGGTGGCCATCTGTATACAGGTTTAAAAAATCTACTTCCAGCTCAAATGATTTTAAAATGTCTATGCAGTGATGGCCTTCAGAGTTGAGCTGTTTCCATTGAAAATCACATCTTTTCCCTTTTTTTAGGTGAGGCTTTCATGTAGATAATGAGTTTAGAAGTTGCAGGTTGTCTTTGGCTTTGGGCATATCTTTATACCCCAAACCATAATGACGCTTGGTTAGAAATACTTAAGCTAGCTTATGTACAATTAGTTGCTGCCCCAGTATGGCATTCAGTGCAGGCTAACTGCATTATTATCCAGCTTCCTGGCTCGGTTTTGCAGCTAGTTTTAAAGCTATTTTGTGTATACCTACATGAGCTTCAGTCATACGTTTGACTGTAAAACGGACATGCTCTACGTATGTGTATACATATGCATTAAGAAAGTGGATGTTTTCTCATTTTTGTTTCTTCTGCCTATAGAACTTGGTATGCTAGAATTGTGAAAATTTAATTTAAATTATTTTAAACTGGATAGTGTTGGCTAATGTTTTTCAGCTTATTTTCTAAGCCTTCAGTGAAGCATATACAAATGAAAAAAACATAAACTCTGAACTACCCAACAGCTATGAAACCCAATTTTCCCCCACATTGTTCTTTTGTTATCTTTGTTAAGTCTGGGTAGTGATTATTCATAAATATATTTGCTTAGAAATTTGTCAACATATTACAATTTGGAAATAAAATAGCACAACTAATTCTCTAATTGTCATAAGAAGCTAGCATTGATGAAAAGAAACAATTGTAACAGTTGTGTAAAACAACCTCTCATGAACCAAAATAATAATTGTTTTGGTGTGAAATATTTACTTATGAATATATGCATTTTTCCTATAGACACTTGTCTGAAACCTTTGCAATGATGGCAAGATTATAAACCTACCTAACTAAATATGAAATTAACAAGCCCATAGGCTACATTTTGGTAAACCATAGTATTGCTCCGTGGCAAAAAGCCACAGATCCTTTTAAAAAAAAAATGCACAGAAATGTGGTTTTGCTGTCTGTCACGCAGTCTGCTGTAACTGACAAAACACACATTGTTTTATAAGTCTGTTCACACAGGTCTGACCACAGTATTCAGTTTCTCCATCATCCCATTGTGTGCACTGCCAGCTCATGGAAGATTAAATGTATTTGTTAAGAATTTAAATTCACTGTGGAGATTTTTTGGGGGCGGGGCTTTATTTATCAAATGAACCCATAGGTGGCTGAAAAGGATTAGGCAGAACTTGCAGCTAATACACAATATGCTAACCTGAGAGGTGAAAAGGCTATTACGCATTTGATAGCAGCATGCATCGGTTTCTGTGTAGTGGGAGAAGTGAAACAGTGCCTTCCCATCCTGAGAGAAGTATCACTATGTGTCACAAGATGCACAGCTTGCAGAGAGTAATATTATGTGGTTTGTTCTTCTAACTGTGCTGTTTTTTAACTTGGGGTTGAGGGTTACTTCACTGTTCATAATAAGTCTCAATTCAGCAGACTTGGGCACCAAACCTCTGTCTGTTCAGAGAACTCGGAATAATCTGTGGGAGTGTAAACTTCCCCGTATTTGACCACCGGGCTGTTTCGTTTCTGGTCTAAATGACGGCAGGGTCATAGAGACAAGCATCTGACACTGTCAGAATCACTGGTCTAGTGATAGCTGTTTGCAGGAACAAGTCAGCTGGGATTTGGGTTGTGACCACCCAGTGTGTAATCATAAGTAGTGTGTTCTTAAACTGATTTTATTTTAAGATGATTAATACATTTATATAAAATTTTCTTTCTGGCCCCTTTCAGTTTTTCATATTTAACCTTATTATTCATCTTCTGGGCTTGTTTGCTAATAATCTATATGCAGTGGGTTTAGTGAAGGGCATGGGTAGTGTATGGTTCATCTGAGTTTTAGTAGTTTGTGGTGTCTTTGCAAACAAGTTGTAATCTAACAGTAGAACCTGGCTTCATAAAGTTTTAGTGAGCTGCACCTGATAAACAGTCCACTTGCTTCTGATATTGATAATTCTATTTTCATTCATACTTCCAGCTTTGCTTTTTTATATTGTTTTCTTTCATTTGGTATGTGGCTTTGAAAAATTTCACTTGAAGTTGAAATCTGTCATGGGTGTTTTAAAGTTGTCTGAAAACTAGTTTTACTGGACCCTGAATTTGTCTTGTCTAGAGTATTTTTTTTCTGGAGAAAGATCATTTGAATGAGTTGATCATCAACATTTTTTTGTGTATTTGGCTATCTTTGACGAGGGCGTTTTGTGAATGTTTCAGCATTTGTTGCTTTTAATTATCTTTAATTTTGTCTTTGCCAGCTCACTTCTTTAAGAAGCTTATAAAAAAAGGTTAACCTGTTTGTCGCTTTTTAGATGCATTACGCTAGTGAAACTGACACTTGTTAAATGTTGCAGTTTTTACTTAAGCTGGTTAAGGTTAAAATTGTGTAGCTCACTCCTTCAACTTAAAGTAAATATGGTCAGAGGTATCAAAAAGTATGAATGCAGAGTTTCTAGAGTTCAAAACAGAAGCTTTTCCAACAGAAACTGATCAGGGGCAATTTATAATATTATGAACTGTGACAATTTTTTATCTTATTGAGGGGCAAAATATTGAGCCACTGTTGTGTTTGTGGTGGGTTTTTTTTATTTTATTTTTTTAAACTTAGAAATGCAGCTTTCTGCTTCATGAAGCCTACTTTTCCTATTATGAGTTAACTAGTGGCAGACCAGATTATATTTGCATTCTGGTCTGGGAAATGTAAGCGTGAACTATTATATATTCATCATGGCCCATTTCAACAGAGTAGGGGTGGTTTTGCACGCTGGAGACTTCCATGCTATATTACTGTGAAAATCTGGTTAATATGTAGGCTCCAAGATGTCTTCAGAATTACTGTAATGGTAGCCTGTGTTTAGAGAAAAGAAAACAGTTTTATAAAAAATTGAATCTGTCAGTATATACATACTATGGAATCCTCGTATTCTGAGTGACCAGGCCAGTGTACAGTACAAACTAGCGCAGCCAACTGTTGGCCTCATGCAGCTATGATTGGTTAGGTTCCACTTCCTCAGTAGCAGTGAAGTAGAAGTATGTCAACCCAAATCTTAAAAAATAAAAAAAATATAAAAATCACAAATTGCAAACATTTCAACCTTTAAAAATATATTTTGGGTTCTTCTCATTTTGGTTTTTGAACTTTGTATCTGGTATAGTATCAGATGTGAAGCTGATAGTGTAGTTGTTCTGAGCTAAAAGACTAGAAAGTTGTGCTTTATTTGAATTTGCATTACTGGAAAGATTCAGAGCTGATTTCTCTGAATCCTGTAAAACTGACCTTCCTGTTGTCTAGCCAAAGGAAAAAAAAAATCTTCTGAATTAAACTCCACAAAAGAGAAAAGATGTTGAAATTAATCTTAACGTGTTGAATTTTACCAAACACAGAATCTCTTCTCATAACCTATTTTTCAGTATATGGAATCATGTGATCATTGATAATTGGCATAGTGCCAGAAGTTATAGTGGGGAAGTAGTTGCCATTTGGCTGAGTATTTCAAGAGGAATGTTGTAAATGTATAGTTTTTATGTTGGACTTCCTGAATTACTTGAAAACTGATTACTAAACTATATGAAATATTTGTCAAAATGGAGGTTTGGAATATGACATTCTACAGATTTTCAAATACAGTAAGCTAACACGCTGAATAAAGAGATTAGGAACTCTGAAAACTGCAAATTCCAGTGTACAGATAGGCAAGAACAGGAGCAGCTTTTAGGATATTTTTGCAGTTTTCTCTCACTGAAATGCACATGCACATTTAGAAAAAACAAACCCCCCCCCAGAAATCCACAATAATGACCTACATTGCTGAATACTTTTATTAGAGCTCTTTTAACTATGAACTGTTTTTGTGGCTTTTGCTTTCAGTCTGTATTTAACTAACTTTTTTCAGTTCTGTACATTCTCTTAATAAGCAAACATGCATATTGTTGTGCTCCTACAAATTCTAAGTGTCTTCAACTTCTATTTCCAGTTGATGCTATTTGGCATTTAAAAAATCCTGCACTGATGGTCTGAATTCTCACAGTCACCTGTTTGGAGAGAACATTGCAAGGTTTTAACCTTCCATTTTCCCTACCAGTAGACATTCAAAGGTAGAGCAAGCTGTGGGTGTATCCCATGGTAATTGTGTGGGCTTGTTTTTCCTAACCCTTCCTTCTCATGCCGTTATTTCTGGAAGAAAAGACATTAGAAGTTCTTCTAATGGGGGGGAATTTTTTATTGCCAAGTCTAGTTCCCCTTCTGTATGGGCCCATATTCCTCTTCTGTTTATAACAATTTGAAGAATCAGAGTAGTGGAGAGATCAGCTCTTCAGTAGAAACCATAGTTGATTGGGAGCACTCCTGTTTTGAAATCTGTGTCAAAATGGCAGATTTTCTTGACTAAGGATGCAAGCAAGCATTACTGGTTTTTACTGATGGAATCAGTTTTGCTGATCAAAACCCCAAGTGTACCACAAGTCTTCAAACCAGTTTCTAGTACACCAGAAATGGTGGGACCAGTAGGAAACTGTGTGTAATAAGGTAGAAGTGGCCTTTGGGGGAGTTTTTGTTGCAGAAATGAATGCACGTACACTTGACTACTCCAGTAGAAGCCTCCACAATGGCCTCTGGCATCCCAGCATATGTTGTTTGGTGCAGCCTTCCCCCCTTGCTCCCTGGAAAAATGAGTCTGTGATTTTGCCTGGTTTGGCCAAATACAGAGCAAATCCCTCCCTCTGTCAGCTTTGGGACTATAAAAAAGCTCAGCCTATTTTCACAGCCCCAGGCTGTATAGCGGCCAGTGCCTGACCCCTACCCCACCTTGCCCACAATGATGAGCCAGTGGGAAAACTGACCTGCCAGCACTTTCTTGGTCTCAGACAAGCCCAACCCTGCCCCTGCCATTTCTGGAGCCCCCTGACTTCTGCCTCCCCCAGCCCACAAACGTGAACACCCTTATTTCTGACCCCCCCCCTGCCCCTCTGGCCCCAGGCCTTACCTGAAAGGCAAAGTCATGTCTATGAGGCAGAGGGAGTGGGTCTAAGGTTTCAGGTCCCAGTGCAGGCCAGGTTCATTATATTTGGGCAAGTTGAGTTGCTCTGGATCTGGATCATCCAGGTTCTACCTGCCCCCTCCCTCTGTACCCAGAAGTCATGAACCCAGTCCACACTGGGACCTGAGACCCCAGACCTCTGAACCTGCCCACGGACACAACCCCACCATTTCTTCTCCCCCCTTCCTGCCCCCCAGTCTCCCACACCTGGACCTGAATCCTTCTTGTAAAGCTTGTTCAGGTCCCTGGTATCCCAGTACCTTATGGGTAGGGGTGAGGTCTAGGGTCTCTGGTCCTGGCAGGGGACATGTCCCTAATGTTTGGGTATGGGGCTTGGGAGTGGGGCTCTGGCTGATCCTGGTCCAGTCAAGGTGAACCCTGATCTGCCAAGGATGATCAGGCCCATGGTGGGGGGTCTCAGATCCCATAAGGACCTGAGACTCTAGACCTGTTCTGTCCTCCTCCTTCCCCCCTCTTGACACAGACTGGCTTTTCAAGTAGGATTTGGGTTGGGGTCCAGTCAGCCAAACCCCACCCCCTTCCGCCTCCCCACATACATCCTGGACCTGACTGTTACTGGGAGTGGGGACCCTAGGCTTACCCCCTGCTCCCCATGGCAGGATCCAACACAGCATGATCAAACCTACCAGTACCCATTATCAACCAGACTCACCCAGCCTATACTGGAATTGGGTTGGTTGGCTGACACTAGAGGGGTAGGGGGTCCATTGCAGGCTGTGGAGGTGACATTGACAGTCTTAGCAAAACAGACCATGTCTGTTGTCTTTTCTCAAAGCCTGACAGCTAGGAGGGAAGTGGGTGTTGTGGGTGGCAGGAGGAGTGTGGGCCCATGGGGTGGCCAGCCAGCCCTGACCTATCTCTTGGGTGCTGTTAGCTTCTTTGATAGACAGGGAGGCTAAAGCATGCATGCATGCATGGGGATCCATTGGCTGAGTACCATGAGCAGCACAGGCTGTCTGTGAAGAAGCCAGCCAGGCCTTATAAAGCCTTGTGCAGTGCTCCATGAGTAGGTTTTTCTACAAGGAGAGCAAAACTGGTCGAGTTTCCTCAGATCTTTTGAACACTTGTATGCACCCTAAGAAGAGTCAATGAGCTCTGTTTTCATTTACTTTGGGTGCAAATTGAATTTCTTTATAATGTGTATATTAAATACTCCCAGTACTTGTGCTATTAAATCTTGTGGGACCTTGGCTTCCTTGTGAATAAGGTTAATTAATTAGCTCCGTTTCATTTGTTGAAAGCTGAAGTTGTGTTTGCTGAAGAAAGTGGTGTTTATTTTGGTTTTTTGTCTGGGAAGGCAAGAGCAGAGTACAAGGTGATAACATTTGTTGCATTGTTTTTTGCAGACTTCAAGATTGAAATGATTTGACCTTGTCTGAGTAATTGGAAGTTTGGTACAATTCTCATAGTTCTCAACCTTGATAATGTATCAGCCTCTCAATCATTCTTAACATTCGGAGCGGTATCTGAGTACTGTAACCATAGTACAGTTAATGTGTTTAGGATAATGGGTGCACAGCTGCATTAGAATCTTCCCTTTTTTGTATTTTAAAAGAAAACACTGAATATTAATGTGGATGGGTTGACAGCACCAAGTAAGACCAGGTGTAAACATTGAAAGAATCAATTAAGGGAAAATATTTACAGTAGTCGATTCTGGTAGCAGTCCCATAAGGGGATCTGGTTGTGTGTGAGGTTATTTGTGCAGTCTCTGGTAGGTTTAAATTTAGGACCTAGACGATATGGAACGGGTAAATACACGTGTGGATTTTTGAGAAGCTTTCTACTGTATTTCCTTTCTACTCCAAAGTAATTCATGTCTGAGTCTCTGCTCATTGTACTCCTAGATCAAAGGAGGTTGAGGCAATCAGGTTGTAGGTTTGAGTCCCACCAGAGTCTCTCTCTCTCTCTCTCTCTCTCTTCACAACATTGCAAAAATACAGAGTATGAACAGTTTGCATAAATGAATGGAGTACTTAAATGGATCCAATTAAATTAAAGCTGTGTACCTTACGGCACATTTACCACACAGTAAAAATGCTATAAATGCAGTTGTAAAGAAGGGTACAGATTGCCTCATTTTGTTATCTCCATTAGGGGTAAAATGGTTGCAGTCAAAATCTTATTGCATATGGCAGGGGAAAGAATCAAAAGCTAAGATTATGGGTCAAGTGTGTGTTTTTAATCCTTACTGCAAAGGTAAGGATTAAAGTGTGAAATAATGGTGTAAGTACAATCCCAAGGCTGAGGCAGCAAACTGAATTCAGTACAGTGTAGTACAAGAACTGAATATATTTTAAGAACGGGCAGTTTTTAAAATATCACGACAGATTACTGGAGTTGGCAGGAAGAAGTGGAAATTACTTGTCCCTATAACTGTATTAGCAAGCTGCATTGCACTAACAAGGGAATTTAGTGGAAGAACAAGGGTGTTGCTATGAATGCACTTAGGATTTCTGCTATGAGAGCCAGGGCAATTCCTTCTGAGAGCATGTAAGAGCTCTTCTAATGGCTGTGCTGAAATAGTCCATCCCTCAGCTGTGGCCCCATCTACCCATTACTGCCTACTTTTTGGGCAAGCTTGTTCTTCCACTTTAGTGGAAGGGAAATTGCAACCACTTTCTGCCATCCTGATGTTTCATTTGCAGGATTCTTTTCCTCTAAGATGCTCTGTAATTGTGTATGATAGTATAAATCCCAGCTGAACTTAGTCCATTATCTGGTTTATGCCTGATGTGAATGTCCATGTTGATTTTCTTTCTCTTTCTTTCTTCACCTTTCCTTGTCCTATTTGCTTCTCTTTCCCCCCACCTTCCACCACACTTGTAGATGTTAACAAAAATAGTTGATTTCCTTCAAGTGACTGGCCTGACTAGTGTCTGTATGTCAACTCATTTGATGTGCTTTTTATTCCCTTAATCATGAGTGATTCAGTATATACTTTTCTTACTAAATTGATTTCCACGTGGTTCCAGACACATTAAATAAAAGCCTTGTCTTATCAGTTTGCCTCAGCAGCTGAGAGAGCTGTAGGTACATTAGTAAATTGATTCTGAAAATTCTGCCACTCCAATTTATTGCTTACGTTGCCGTATGCAGTATTTTTGTGCAAAATAAGCATCTAAGCTAATTTATAAAAGTGTAAGTATCGAGTTTACAGTACTTTATGAGCTTATTTGGGATGTTTATAATGAAAGCTGATAAGAAGAGTGAGATGGATAATGTATCCATGTTTATTTGGCAGAGTCTGATGGTCACACTTGTATTAAACCCTTCCATGCGTTCCAGTTTGCGGAGAATTAAAAATCAGACCTCCTGAACTTGAGGACTTGGCTTTGTGAAGAAGCTATATTCTATATAATAATTTCCCAATGGGAGAATTCTTTCATTCTTTTATTATTTGACTTTAAGATTAGATGCTTTTTGGCTCAGTTTCTCGCCTCTGCTGAGGATAAATTTTATATTTAAAATTTTCCACAATTCTGTGGAACTGAGGTAAGCATTTCAGGACAGCTCAGTCTTCGATTTTCAAACAAAATGCACTCTTCCCTATTAATTTTCTGTGAAATACTATAATTAGTGTCCTATAATATAGTATTTTTTTTGTCACTAATTTGTGAAATGCTGCTTTACATATTATGGATGTGTTCATGTTTTCTTGGTAAGGACTTAATAAACTGGATTGTTGGTTTTTGTTTTGGCAAAGGCTGCACAGTGTAAAACAAATTAAACCTGGAATAACTATTGTTCTGGATTTATTTATTTTTTTCTGAAAGTGTAATTGCATATATTTTTTCCCACTGGCTGCTGAAATGGGTTTCCCAATAGTGTTTTATTATTCTGTTTTATTTCAACATTACATATATAGTGGTTTTGTTTCCATTCCAATGACAGACCTACAGCCGCCAGTGGTAATTCTTTACCAACAATTTTTTATAATTGTAATAACTATGTAACCTTATGAAACAGTAGAAATATTTTTTCTGGTGGTTATGTGCTATAAATAAAATCCCAATTTTGCTTTTTTTGCTCTATAAAGGAACACCAATTACATTATTTTAAGCTACAGATTGATTCTGAATTCCATGTGTCTTAAATGATTATTAGGTAGACTGGATATGGCACTTTGTTTCTATTTTAGGCCCTAATTGAGCAAAACATATAGACGCATGCTTATTTTTTCCTGTTTATCAAAGTACTTAATCGCATTCCAAGCTTTTCATCACATATTTATGTCCTGTTAAAGCCAAGTCTTTTAAAGGTAAAAATTTGTTAAGTGACTTGAGAGTCCAAGGCTTATGAGAAGTCCATAGGGTGCAGGTTCTTAAAAGCCTCCGGCCTCTAAAAACTGGCTTGAGGTTCCTAAATCACCTAAGATGCTATTGAAAAATGTATGCTAAAAAGCTCTGTCTTTGTCTTTAGCTGACTTAATGTCTTTAAGAAAAAACCTCTCTCCAAATGCTTTACTTACAAGGGCTGACTTTCTGATTCCAGGCCGTACAGTTGTGTGTGTTGGTGGGGAAATATTGCCTGACATAAGTCTTTGTTCTTTTTGTTTGGGTAACACTTGAGCATGGTGCTCTAGTTACAGTGCCTCTGTGTAGGGGTAACAAACGCAGCAGAAAAGTACGTTGTCATTGGTAAAAGTTGACGCTCACTTAAAACAAAAAAACCTTTTTAATGGATACCCACAGATATAGTAAATCTCAAAATCATTTAAAATATTTTAAATAGTTTATTTTCTGGTATCTCCTAAAGGATACAAACTTACATCAAAGGAGGGATTTTTTTGTGGGGGGGGTTGTAAATCAGGTTTAATATTGATACATTTTTATGCAAGAAGCGAACATCTTTTGTGTCTGCGGAAGGAAGTAATACAAGTCTCGGTGTGTGTTAACGTATTTGACAAACTATGGCAGCAAAAACTGTCTCTTTTTTCTAATATTTTGGCATGAACAATCGCCATTTTATTGGGCCATTAATGGTATTTTGGAACATCATGCTGCATCCATAGACAATAATTTAGCAGCTGTTTATCAGGAGCTTTCATAAAGCTTTGAATAGTATTATAACATTCAGTAACCTTAACAACAGCATTTCAGAATCTGTGCCTGTTTAAATGGGATATCCATGAATGTAGTTGTTCAGGGATGCGTGACCCACATAACCTATAAATTTGATTGGAAGTTACAGTCCTGGCATAGGCTGATGGATAGCAGATTAGAACCCTGATTAACCATGTGATTCGCAGGCTGGGAATATATTGTCCTAAGAAAGATTCATCAGAAGCAATCAGAATTTCAAGTGGTCAGATGAAATTCAAATGTGCTATGTGGCTTTTTTCTTGTGCTTTTCTTCTTGGGTTGCCCTTTTTTTTTTATTTCCAAAGCTGAAAAATACTTCTTTGATGAATCTGCTCCTCACCCTAAAGCTGTCTGTCTGTTATTCATCAGAAAGCAGGTCGCAGTTCAGTGAGCAGAAGAAAAGATTTTAATAGAAGCTGTGCCAAGGGCTGTAATGCATCATTTTAGGGCCCTAATTACATTACAATGACAAATATCAATGGTGACAACAGCAATAACCTACATCCTTTAATGGCTATGCTGGAAAAGGAGTTTGGGCGCTGCGCCATTAGATTAGACTCGGTTTCAAAACATAGACCATTAGAAGTGTGTGTCCACGGTATTATTGGCCGATAACTGAGGCCCAGTGGAAAGGCCTGTAAATAAACGTTGCCTCTCAAAAGCTTGTTCCCATGGGACAAAAGAAGCAAAATTAGATGACCGTGGAAGCAGCAGTGTTTCCGAGGCAACTTTAGCATTCAATGCGAGGAATTGGCTCCTTAATTTTATGAAATCATACTTTTTCCTTCTACTGCCAATTAGGTTGATCATGTAAAAAAAATCCATTAGCAAAACATCTAAAGGGGGAAACCAGACCTGAAACACATTGGCTAGTTTTAAAAAGCAGGTTTAAAAAATTGCAATCAATATACTTTTTTTCATAAAATTTAGTGAGATGGTTTGTTTAGGATTTTGTTTTGAGTTTTGATTATCTGGTAAGGAAGGGTAGGGTAGGAATTTGCATGTGTTTAATGAAAAAGCAGGCTTTACTGATACTGCTAAGATACTAACTTCCTCTTACTGGTACCTTTGCCTGGTGTGGCATAATAAGAAACCCAACAGGCCTGGCATCCAAAGGATAGCACTTTTTATCGAATGCTGGAACAAACAGACATACCAAAACTGTCCTTATTTCATACCTGATTGTATAAAGCAGGGGTTCCTAAAGTTTTTATGTTGCAGCCTGGCAAACCATGGCCCAGAAGTGGCTGTGGCCCAGCAAACCTTGGCCCAGCAGTTGCAGCTGACCATAGCTGGAATTTCTGGCTGGAAGACAGGTGAAAATACCCCCCACCCCCCAGGTGCGGTTGGTGGGCCGGGCCCTGCGAAAGGAGCCACAGCCTCTCCGCTTGGCTCTGGGGGGCCGCGGTTTGCCAGTCTGCGTCCACTTCTGGTCCGGCAGCCGACTGTGCTGTGGACTGGCAGCCGACCTGCTACAGCCCAGGGATTGAGAACTTGTGGTCTAAAGGATTGCTTGGGAGGTATCCAAGAGAAAATACTTTATAACTACATTTATTACTTGAGTACAGCCAGTGTGTTTTAGATTTTTTTTTACCCACTTCATTTTAACACTTCTTTCATATTCCAGCAAAAAAGAAACAGAAAGTGTGTGGTGTTCATGTATGATGGAGTTTTTTGGGATGCTAATGTAAAGGACTGAAGTGTACTTCTGGGTGGTTATAACAATGTTAATGTCATAACTGTGAACCTTCCATTTTTTTCTCTCCATTTAACCAAAATAAATGCATGATGACCTAAGACCCACTTTTGTATGAATAATAGTACTTCGGTGCAATTGGTAATCTCACTGGTCTATGAAGATAGCTCACACTGTTGAAGAGTTTATGCTTTTAAAAGCATAGCTAAAAAAAGAGAGATTTTTTGCTTAAAAATACTTTTCAGTTAAGTGCTTGAATATCAAATTAAAAAGGATTTGTTGGGAAACCTGTGCTTCATTTATTTATTTATTTTAAGGATAGAAAGAAATTCTCAGACTGAGTGACTCTTCCTTTTCTGATCATCTGATTTAGCAGCTGGCAGGTTGTTGCATGCTTTGGGTGTACACATAGCTCAGCCAAGTTATTTACTGTAAATTCTTGGTTGATGCTAAAGGTGAAAATCTGTGTGTCAGGTGATGCTTTAGATCAGCATTTCTCAACCCATGGGTCGCAACCCAAAAGTGGGTCACAAGAATATGTGAAAGGGTTGTGAACAAACTTTTTAAAATGGATCAACTTTAAAAATGAATTCTTTTATAGGAGAAAAATGTGGAAACTGTCTTTTCTCTTGCAGGCTGGCAGAGTTCCACCTTGCAAGGGGCTGCTTGGGGCTCTCCATCCCCCCCCTCCCCCAAGGGCTGGGACCTAGGGCTGGGGAGCAGTGGGTCAGGAGTTCGGGGCACTGGGTTGAGACTTGCTGGCCATCAAAGTTAACACATGGGTCCAGATACAAAAAAGGTTGAGAACTACTGCTTTAGATAGTTTCGATATAAATAGTCTATTATAAAGGTTCCGAAACCAGAATCCTAATATAAGCTCCTTCAAACTTTGACTACTTGAGTTGATGTAGGGTTTCAGTTCCTAGAGCCTAACTTGAATTATCTACAGATCCAAAGTATTTTTAGGTTTTGTGATGGTTAAAAGTTGAGACGATGGCTGACTTAATAGTTCATGAAAAATTTAGGGGAGATAGGGAGGTGTAATCTAAACCATGAACTAGGATGTGAAAGCTTCTCATAAAAATGGACCCTGATTTGACTTGCCCAACTTAGGCAGAAAGGTTATTTGGACAAGATTTTCAAAGGCACTAAAAGGGTCTAATGCATAAGAGTCTTATATGAGGGACCAGAACCAACCAGCCACCCCTAACCATTTCATCCTGCACATTGCTCCAGGTGCCACCAATTTTATTACCATTCATTGCTGACAAAGCTGACTGAGCAAGTAGGAATCAATGGGGAGAAGGGCAGGAGGGATGGGAGGTATGTTTGCTGGGTGGGGGAAGTTGGGGGACTAAAAATCCCCTGGTCCCCCAGAACCCCATTGTAGATCCTGCAAACCCCTGATTTCACCAAACCCTCCCAGATCTCTGCAGGTCCTGCCTGTATCCCCAATCCCATTGACCACGCTCACAGACCCCCTATATGACCCTAAACCTGCTTACACTGTCATTCTGTCCCCCATCCTGATTTACCCTGGATCACATAGCCATTTTGAACCCAATCTAACATCCCCCTAACCCTCTTGAATATCAGCACTTGTCCCACTGTCCATCTTTCTTAATAGTTTTAAATTGAGATTGGCCTTTTATCAGATCAAGGAAATAAATTTTTGTATTTGAAAATATTGATGTGATAAATTTAACTCAAACATGCACAGGCATACTTGAATGCTGAAGTGTCTATCCTGGCTTGAGTAATAATAGCAAATTCAGTAGGCCACTCAACCCTCGTTTCCGGGGCACGTTCATTTTCGCTCTCAACTTTTTTCTGCCCTTTTTTCACACTGGAAACCATTCTTATTTACTGTAACTTTGCTTATGCTAGATCAATAACTTGACTATGGCTTCCAACGCATATCTAGAGAAAGATGGCTAACCGCACCAGCCTGATGTCAGGCAGCAGGCAGGACTTGATGGTGTCTTAAAGACTAAAGCATATTTAGGCAATAGTAATTACCAATTTGCATATTTTTTAAGAGCAGTGAGATTTACTGCAGGGCTATGCCAAAGCAGGCAGGTTGATTCATGGAAAAGAGGAGGTTCGATGTTGTTTTAGGCCTCTTTGAAAGAAAATGTACATAAAATATCAATAGATAATATTTTTAATGTCTTGGCTAGCATTGTTCCCCATGATGCTTTGTTTCCATGTCTGCCAGTTGGGTTGTATGTAGTCTTCAGTGATATGCAGACCTTGCCCTAGCGATATTGTAACTCCATGATCAAGACTTTGTTTGCAGAGCACTGTTATTCTCCAAGTCCCTCCCCCCTTTTTTTTTTGTTGGCTTCGCATGAAGTTTAAAACAATACAAGTGATAGAAGAAACAATTTGCTAATCTGCCTTGTGAGTATAAGAATGCCAAAGTACTAATATTTTTGGCTTGTTCTTTAATGAAGGATCCTTTTTTGCCCCTGTTCATACACTAGTGTCTACAAAAGCTATTGTAGTGCCAGTTACTGGTTACGTTCTTCCAGTCAAAACCTGCAGTCGTCTTCGAGGTAGCTGTTGCTTTAAGGGAAGACTAGTGCTTTTTGGTGTGACAAGACCTAAAAGGACTTCATGCATATTAACATGGTGTTTGAGTAAAATTAAAAATAAAAATACATAAATAAATTAAAATTTAAAAAACAGGATCTTGAGAATATCATGTGGCTCAAAACATTTGAATCTCTAGTGAGGGCTTATTCTTTCATTCTGTTCTGCAATCTTTTGTCAACCTGTTCCTGTAGTTGACAATTACCTCTGAGAAGACATCTCGTCATCTTTTGAAGCCATCTGTGGATATCTTTCTTCTAGGAGCAAGGCCTCTACAAGTCAAGGAAATATGATTTTCAGATGTAGCAGCAAGAAAGTGCATTGTATTATTGTGGAAGTGGCATTGAAAGCTACTTTTTTAAGTTACCTAACAATTTGCACTCTGACCTCCTGTTTTCAATTGCTCATAACTTTCTGAAACTTTCATTTTTCAGGCTGACATTTCTCAGCCTGACATTTCAATTATTTTTGACCACAAGGAGAGTGCAGAGTGCAGGATAGGGGGTGGGGAGATAATTTTTGCAGCTTTTTAAATAATAGCTGAAACAGCCAAGATTGAAGGTTGAAATTTAGCACAGCTATATAACTAAGGAGAGTGCCTTTAAGTAATCTTGATACAATTGTTTTTTTATGCGACTAGTTATGTTTTAGCTCAACTAGAAATTACGGACTTGATTTAGAGATGACTTGGTGAGATTCTGTGGCCTGTGTTATACAGGAGGTCAAACTAGATGAGCATAATAGTCCCTTCTGGCCTTAAAATCTATGAATCTATGAGCCTTTTAAAATTACATACTGAGCCTTTGCACTGCGTTTGGTACAAGTTGTGTTCTCAGCTTCTAACATCTGCAGTTAAGCATTTCCTGAATATTCTTCCTTATGTGGTTGATTTGGGCCTGGGTTGGAAAGTAGCCTGCAGTGTTCAGGGGCTGAAGTAAAGGCACTGCAAGGCCTCTTGGCCTTGGTACGTAAAGACCTCATAAATTATAGAAGAGTTGGGTAACGCTGCTGAATGCTTTTAAGGTGCACAGAAAGGCGCCTTCCTAGCTGAGGAAGCTGTAATGTGCTTTTCTTCTGTAGACATCTTAGGGCTGTACAAACTGTCCAGTTAGCTAGCAACATAGTTCCAGTTCATTGCATTAACATCTACCATTGCCAAAATTGTACAAGTTGAAAGAACTTTTGAAGTAGTGCACAACAAGGCCTGGAGTCTGCAGGCTGCTTCAGTAGAACCTGTCTGAAATTGGCAGTGCTCCTCCAAGAGGCAGAGGTCTGCCCAGGCAGAACAGTCTTTGGATTTTGAGCAAATAGAGTCTTTTTTGCATTTAAAAACACCTATGAAACTGTGTAAATAATTGACTCTACTTTTCCTCACACTATAATATTAGCTTACAAAGGCTGTTTTTGTCAATCTTAGACAGATACCTTCTTTACACTATTCTTTATATGCCAAACAGTTAAGAAGTTGTTTTTTATCAAAACTATATTTATTCAGCATAGAGTATCTGAAAACATTGCAGAACATGTTGACCACTCAACTTCGTAGGTAAAGTAGCTCTAGTTAACTGTCAGCTCCCAGATTGCAGGAGGATGTGCTTCTGGTTAAGCAGAAAAGGCTTGATTAGATAAATGTTGAAGGTCAATAAAAATATCAGAACAGTGGACACTAAATTAGCATATTAAAAACTGTTTGTGTGTGTGTATATACAGACATGCTAACTGTTTTTTTTCACTAATTGTGTATGTGTGTATGCAAGAGTCCACATGTTCCAGCAGATATGTATCATCTGAGGGGAAAGAAAATGGGATGACTAGACTGTATCATAACACGCACAAGGGGGCAGAGTTAGTTATACATGGATATTCTCTAGCGTATCATGGCTTCAGACTATGTAGCTGTATAACTGTGATGTACTGTTCACATAGATTTTTGTGTTTTGTTTGGGATGTTAAGCATTACTAGCAATTCCATCTATGCTTTTTCTTTTTAATTTAATTTAATTTATTTATTTACTTATTTAAAGTTGGTCATTTAAATAGTGCATAGCAAATGTTGAAATAGATGTTGACAAAAAAAGGAAACTTAGGTTGCACAAATATCAGTGTCTCTATCGTTCTGGTAATGACTTTGCAAGAAAAAGAGCATTGTGTCCTTCCATAAAATGAGGAACTGACCCTAGGTAGTATTTATTTAAAGAAAGTTCCTATAGCTTTATATTTGGTCCCTGCAGTTGTAATTCTTGTGCTGTCTTCCAAAATATTTCATTAAGATATGCAGGTTGCGTGTGTGTGTGTGTGTGTGTGTGTGTGTTTGGCATATATATATGTACACCTGCATATTTTAATGAAAGATTTTATATATGATCTTAATGATAGATTAGATATAAACAAATAATCCAGTTGTATGGAAATATAGTATCATATATGATCAGATTCTGATTCCAGTTACACTGCTCTAAAACCAGCATAATTTCACTGAAGTCAGTTGACTTCAATGCAGTTAACTTCGGTGTGATGCAAGGAAAAGTGGTATCAGAACTATAGATTTGTTCAGTGAGGTTAGCTCCCAAAATACAGTATTTTAATATAGAATAAAGAAAATATTATATATATCTCTCCAACTGTTGGATGATGTCATTTGAAATGATCCTTTTTCTCTGTGTTGGAGAAAAATATTTTCTTTATCCTGGTTTGTTTATGCTGCTCCTTTTGAAGACATTTTTTTTAAACCCTCTGATTTCATAAAACTAGAAAGCTCATTTTTTGTGAGAGCTACGTATGACTAACAGTAGTTATTATGTATTGTTAAAGGAGGTCACTGAACAAGTTTTTATTCTTATAAACAATTCCAGGTGGATGATTACAGACAATACGATTTGTGTGTAGATACGCACAAACACACTTTTCTTTTTCTTTCTCTAGCAGTCATGCAATAACATTGAAACTTGAAAAATATATATAAATATAATCAAACTAACTTTTATTTTTTTTTTATATATACAGGCAGAAATTGTCAAGAGACTGAATGCTATATGTGCACAAGTTATTCCCTTCTTATCCCAAGAGGTAAGGTGGTAGTTTGAAGGTAATCGCCTAAAAAGTTGCCTTCTGATTTTCTGTACAAAAGTAGGGTTTTGATGTTTTGGCTTTGTGACTCTTATGGTGCTTGTTTGACTTGCAGAGATACTGTTCTCATTGCAACTTTGACAGTGTATTAAAATTAATTAAAATATAATTTAAATGTGTATTTATGATGGAGCTGTTCTAATGTGTTTAGCAAAATGTGGTTGTGTAAATTTATTTTGCTGTCATGTACAATGCCGTGTTGTTGTGCAGAATTTTGACTTGCCAAATTGGAACCAAGTAGGCTAGGTTGAAAAATTGCTAGAAAGGCATGATTTGTGCTAAATTCTTGACAATGGACTTTAGAAGTTGGCAGAAACTTGTGTAGATCTATCAAATGGTGATGCTTTAGACAGTGAACATACTAATGCAGCTTTTGTCTGTCATATTCCTCGCATGCCAGATTACTTATTACCTTAAATACTTTTATATTTTCTGTGTTTGGGGAAAATACACAAATTAAGCACACTAAGCCTCAGTTTTCATGAAATGGTGATTCACTGGCATGAACATTGCAGATGCCTTTCAAGGGATGGGTGGTACTAGCAGGGGAACCATGTTACCCCTGACTTACAGGGGATCAAACGAGAGGTGGTTCATGAAAGGAGGCTCTTGGGTACATGCTAACAATTTTTTATATTTTGAGGGGAGAAGTGGGGGTGGATATTGGAGGCTGTTAGAAACAGGCTGGCTTTCTTTTTTTGGTATAATTCTGTCGTCATTTCACTAAAATGAAAGGTGGGAAGTCAAATCTTATAGCAATGTTTCTTTGTAGTACAGCTGCAAAGCAATGTATTGCTGTTTGAGTATGCACTAAGATTCTGTCTCCCACTCTTTCAATTGTTCCATAAAGTGTCATTGCTTTTCAAGAGAGCTGTTCATTCTTTTGCTTACTAGAGGTCAGATGTTTGATATTAGCATTCAGCCAATAGAGAGAGAGAGAGAGAGAGAGAGAGAGAGAGAGAGAGTGTGTGTGTTGGAAACAATGAACATAATGCTGATAGTGCTAGAGATGGGCAGTGATCAGAAGCTGCTGCTTTACCCTTCGGCCTATAGAAGTGTGTGTATGAGAGACTTTTTCAAACCTTTATGTTAAAAACAAAAGGTGAAAGTGCAAAAGTGTGTTGCCCTTCTCTGGGGTGAGCATGAAACACTGTCAGCAATGAAAACACTTATATCCACAAAATAGAAACCCTCTTCTACCAGTGACCTTCATAAGGTTACACATTTAGGACTAGCTCCATCTTCCATCTTGGAGAGTGCCTTCTTGGTGGCCTGGTGTAACACAAGCTTGTCCACATCTTGTTTCAAGGTGAAGTATCCAAAATTAAATGTGGTGCCAACCCAGACCAAAAAGCAGAAGTTAGATGCACAGGAATAGTACTAGTTACCTGTTCTTAGTGACGCTAATCTGCTTTCTTGGGTACCTGACTGATGGGATCCTGTCTTTGAGGCTTTCCTTGAAGAGGCATGGGAGGTCTGGGCTGAGATGGGGCCTGAAGGTCTTGTAAAATTTCAGCAGGGAATCCGTCAAGGGCTGGCAACTTCCCCATGTCTTTCCCATTCCCACCACTGTTTCCAGGAGAGGAAATAGCTTCTTGGGGCTGTCCAGGTCTGCTAGAAGTATGTGCATTAATCCCAAAAGTGGGCATCCTGCAGGAGGCTGAAGTGCTGGCTGGGCTGCAAGTAAAATCAGGAAGGTCAAATTTCTACTAGAACATGTGGTGGTCTAAGTCCTGATGGAGCAGTATGGCTGCAGTGAAGCAGGAACAGGTGGTTTGTGGTGATGTAGCGCTCAGCTGATGCATGAAGAACCCATTAGTGGTCACTTTCACCGAAGTGTACCGCCTTGTGCTAAGTTAGAAGTGCATTGAATAGGCTTACTGCCTGAAGTGTCATCTGTATTGGTCAAGCAGAGGACGAATGGGGCTCTGGTTCATTCTGGTCAAAACTTTCCTGGAGAGTGCAGCTAAAATCATCTCCTAGGATGAGGAGGTAACTTAATCAGCTATAGGCTGTGATAGGTCTACCAGCATCCTGAAAAAATGCACCATTTCTCACCCTTCATTGAGTTCATAGGTGCTGTTATGATGAGCCCAAACCCTTCAACATGGTGATATGAATTTGTCTCCATTTGAGTCGCCAATGAAAATTACCTCAGTCTTTGTACTCATTTGTTATTTCTTATTTGCTATAAACGTACTACATATCTGGCCATGTCTTCATTCAGGATTTGAGTAACAGGTAGAACAGTACTGGCTTTCTATTTTACCAAGCATTCATAGCGCTTATTGCTGACTTAAGCCAGTGCTATTGGGCAGAAAGTGAGATCCGGTGGTTGCCTTAAGCTATGCTGCATTCAGAAACCTTCTATTATTATTGTTACTTCCTGTGACTACAGTTTTAGTGCTTTTCATTTGAAACCCTAAAGAAATCCTTGTTTCAGTACAGATTAGTTAAACTCTACATTGTACCAACCACTATTCCACACATCTTCTGTATAAAATACAGAACTGCATGTAGGGGACAGTAGACTTATTAACTGGAAAAGAAAAGTTATTGCTTGATGGTCTCTGGTTTTTTTTTTTTTTTTTCCTGTCATTTTGAACACCTGCAGCCTGACCCTTTCTGTATGAGCGTATGTGTAAAGAGCCAGTACGATTTTGGGCTTTATGGCTAAGTACAGACTTTCAAAATTCCAAGCCTGAATTGCTTCAGTCTTTAAGGTTAGTCTAACCTACATAGATTGAACTGACAAGCAAGTGAATAGACATCCACTTTTGATCCTGGAAATGTAGCCACATGCCTGCAGTGGCTCAGGCTAGAAGCCAGGGGGTGCTAGAGTGTGAGTCCTTCCCTTCTGCAGTAGCTGGAAGGCTAGAGGGAAGCTGAGGTGGGGGGTGGAGGGGACATGGCCATGCCCTACAGCAGGTCCGTCCCAAGGGGAGGGCAAATCGGGGTAACCACCCCAGGCCCTGTGCTTTGGGGAGGCCCCAAAGTCAGTGCCATATACACCCCACTGCAACCACCACGCGCTGCCGCTCCCAAGCACCACCAGCTTTGTTGCTGAGCGCTGCTGGCTCAGGCTGCTCACGATCATTCACCCCTCAGGGTCCCTCATAGGCTGCTATGCCCCAGGCCATGCACATCCCTAGGGATGGCTCTGCTGCCAGCAGTGGGGAGGGGTTTAAGCCCCTACCCTGAGCTGCAGGGGCCCCAGCCAGGGTGTTCCTGGGGGGGAAGCAGTCCTTACCAGGCTTGTCCTCAGCATTAGGGGTGTGGCCAGCTGGCAGCCCAGCCAGTACCTCAGAAAAAGTCAGGAGGGGGTTAATGCTACCAGCCTCCTCTCTCTCCCACTGACACGGCTGGCTTTTCTCCCTGCTGGTTGCTGGAGCGGGAGGGGGCAAGGCCAGCCGTGGCCTGGACAGTGCCTCTGGTGAAGGTGGGGGGGAGGTTGGATTAAGCTCCCCTGCTTCCCCTCTCCCACCGGCACGGAAACCCAGCCGGACTTTTTGCCACTGTTCATGGCTCAACATGGCCCCAGAGCCCCCCTCCCAGCCAGGGGGTGATCCTGCTGTGCCTTCCCAGCCTGGGGCATGGGCTTCACTTGACAGCCCAAGAGCATAGGCCAGGTTTGAGGGAGGGAGGGGAGGAAAACCGGCTCCAAGCCCAGGTAGGGACATGCACAAAGAAGAGCACAGAGGCATCGCGGTGGTGGCAGCTCCATCCTGGATGTGAGCTCTGCTGAGCAGAGGGATCCAAGCTGGGGGGTTGAAGGGAGTGGGGAAGGGGTTTGGGTGTGTGTCTGTGCTAGCCCGTGGTGGAGCCAAGCGAAGCGTGCAGGTGGGGGAACAGCTCCTGCCTAGTGGCCCCTTCTACCTGCTTGAGAGCAGTGCCTGGGCTGGGCCTGACCCCAGACCCTGCAGTGGTGCACATGGGATGGACTCACCCCAGCAGCCCTGCCTGCAGCTGGACAGGCACCAAGAAGCTGGACAGTGTGATGCTGAGCCCCTTCACAGGCTCCAAGGCAGACAAGTACAAGGACTTCCTGGGTGGCGAGGAGGAGCCGGCTGTGCCTGCTGCTGTTGCGTGGTACTTGCGGGATGGCCTTAGCACCCAGTGCTACTACCTGCCATTCCCCAGGCCACCTGCCATTCCCTTACCCAGAGGTTTCATAGTTTCATAGTAGCTAGAGTTGGAAGGGACCTAGGTAGATCATCTAGTCCGACCCCCTGCCTTGGCAGGAAAGAGCACCGGGGTCAGATGACCCCGGCAAGGTGCTCA
>NW_017728950.1:69245910-69354135 GCF_001723895.1 Crocodylus porosus
GAGAAGAGCCCATCCACTACCACCCTCTGGGTGCGGCCCTCCAGCCAGTTAGCGACCCATTTGACTGTGTGGGCATCGACACCACAGCCTCCCAGCTTTTTGATGAGGACAGGGTGAGAGACAGTGTCGAAAGCCTTCCGGAAGTCCAGAAAGACTACTGTGGTGGCGGCCCAGCACAGCCCCATGTACCAGGCGCTACTCCTACAGCTCTGTGCTTCCCCCAGGTGGCTTCCCTGTTGCTGCCACTGCCATTTGTCCACCTGGTGGCCAACTGCATTTTGGTGGTGCAGGTGGTGCCTACTAGTACATCCAGGGCAGGCCCCCCTCGCGGTGGCAGGGACACCATAGGAGTAGTGCCCTATGCTTGGTGCCTGGTACATGGGGCCATCCTGTGTTGCCATCAGGTAGGGGAAGAGTGAGTAGGGAATGCCCAGTTTAGTGCCTGGTAATCTATGGGATGGCAGGTGGTAGTGCTGGGGGCTGAGGCTGTCCAGCAAGTACTGTGTGGGGGCAGTGGATGTAAGCAGCTCCTCCTTGCTACCCAGGGAGGATTTAACTTGAACCAGGAAGGGGTGTGGGACAAAAGTTCCATAAACTGGTTTGGCCTAAATCAGGGAAGTCTAACAATAGCATGTTCAACCAGGTTTATTTTAACTAGTTTTAGCCATTTTGAAACTGGTTTATGTGCACTGAACTTCTGTTCTGTTGCAAGTTTAAACCAGTTTCTGATTGTCTCGATGTAATTTATGAACCTTATTGCTGCCCAGGTAGGCATGCAGAATAATTTTTAGGTGCGTAATTTAGGAAAGTAGTTGCATGCTCATGCCTTGCATCGTGTTCCCAATAAATCATACTGATTCTGAGGAACTTTGAATCAATTCAGCTCTTACCTTCAGATGATACAGTTGCAAAAGGAGGTTGTTTTGCTGCTTTTAATGACACCACACAACCTACTAAGGGCTTAAGCATGTTATAGTCAATGGAATGATTACTCTTTACTTACTAGTCTTTGGCTTATACTCTAGAGATAAGCAGTTTCAGGTCTGAGAATAGTATCTTGTTGTTTTGATATTTTCCAGTGCTAGGCAGCCTTTGCTTTTTAAAACTTTGCTCATAAGGCTTTCTTTACCTGCTCACGTCTCGTTCTTTCACATTTACCAAACATACCTTCTTCCCTGTGCATGTTCCATAGTGTCAAAGCTCTGCAGGCTAAAAAGGAAAGGGAGAGTTCAAGAAAAGTTCACAACTTCAGCATTTTACATGCATTTACAAAGAGCAAAGGGAACATTTCCAATAAGTCAGTGGATACATTTGTCTTGCTTGGGGGCAAGTGTAAGCATTTGTAGGCTGAACTGTTCCAACAGGAAAAAAAAATCTTTCTTGGAAGTGCCACCAATCACAAGAAGGTCTTTCTGCTGAAGTGAGGCAAAGCTAGTAACAGCATGACCTCTACTACTAGTTATCTGTTTATATCATGCTGTACTGGTAGGCACAGGCATAGCAAACAAAAACTGGGCTCCAGTTTATTCTTCTGATTTTGGTTTAGAATCGCATTTGTATCTTTTAAATGGAATTTCAGTAAGATATTCAGTTTTTATTTCATCGTGTAGATTAATATAGAATTGAATTGCTATATGCTTTTGCTGTTTAAGCATTCTGCATACAGTATAATTGTGGAGTAGTGGCTGAGAACTGTGATCAGTCACTTCTGTATTGTGCCTGGGGGAAAAATGAACAAAATAGTGGTTACATGCACTGATGGCAGCATTATTGCCTTGTAATAGCACCAGGTTAACTGATCTTATTCCTTGTTAACTTTGTAAGGAATCAATGGCTTGTGGTAACTCAGTTTGATGCAAGGGATCTCGGCCAAAATCACCAGAGATCGCTTGATAAGAATACAGTTGCACTATGTTGTCACTGTGTACCTAGTATTTAGTACAGGTAGACTTTTGCTGTGTTCTATTACCAAGGGAATACAGAGTGCAGTGCTATTCTCCAGAGCTTGCATTTTAATTTGGTTGTATTCTGCAATAAATAAATAAAATATATGTTCTTGCCCTTCTGAAAAGTGCAGATAGCATTTTCACCAGGAAATTGATATGCTGCATTTTTGTGGAGTCTAAGTTAAGCAGACTAGAAACGTTTCATCTAAGAAATGTAAACGTTCAATTTTGGGTAAGAAAGGATGGTCTTTATGGTGAAGACTGGGTCTTTAGGAGATCACATTTAAGGTACCACCATAGACTTCCTGAATTACTACAACAATTTTCTATCTCAAAGATGAAATGTGAAACTAGCATTCTTAACAAATGTACCTGATTGTGTGATGGTGATTCTAATAAATGACAGGTCTTCTTTGAGGCAGTACTGGATTTGTCTACACCAGTGACTTGTGACACTGAGGTCCCTTGATCCTTTCAAGGATGCCATGGTGGGTACTGCACAATGTTTAGCACTGGTAAGTTTACAACCATGATTCACAAGATAAACCCAGAGATTTCAAATAGAAGTCCATGGTTGTAGTCTTCCTGACTTCTTTGCAACTGAAAAACTGCTCAATTTTTTTTCCTCTAGTCACAAAAAGAGTGAAAACTAAGAGTTGGCATTGTTTGATGGGTGTCTTTTGTTTAAAAAGGTTGAGAACGACTGGTCTGTGCTCAGCATGGACTACAAAAACTACTCAAGAAGCTGTGTATTCAGGTGATTTAGCCCTGATTGAGGTGGCCATGGCTAGTGTTGGCAGTACCCCAATTAGCTAGTTAAAGGATAGCTTGAGTATGTCAACATGACATTTACAGTGTGTTGGAAACTTTTCTGAAAATATGCACTTAACACCACCTACCAGTGAAGTAGTTAAAAATAAGCCAGAAGACCTTACCTTAATTTTTTTTATATGGAACATCAACTGTGAATTCAAAATAAGACTGTTCAAAATTCTCAGAAGCAAGCTGCTTTACATATAAGCAAATAGAAATTGTACATGCATTATTGCACAGTTCAGCTTTTCCATATCAGATATGTAACCATATAGGTGGTGAATAGTTTTCCGCTTGCGGAGGAGATCTGAGCAATATTAACCATGCCCCTCCTTCCCACTCTTGGTTTTTAAAATGGCCTACAGTTAATACATTTCAGTAAATTCAGATGGTGTGAGAGCAAGTTTCCGTCACATAGAAGAACTCAAGTTCTTGTTCTTTGATGCACAATACAGAAAATGATTATCCTTTCTGGGGCATGGGAAGGTGGAGAGGAAAACAAATGTTTCCCTCCTGTTCTTATCCTTTGTTTGTTAGATGTTAAGCCCAGAGTCCTTTCTGTTCTGAAATGTTTGTACTACATTTGTGCTAGGAATTGTGTTGGCACAAAATTTATATTACTCTTTCCTTGCATCTGTGGTCTTACCTTCTTGTAAATTCACTTCAGATCACTGGCTCTGGGCTGCTGACTCTTGTGCCGAGGCTTTGGAAGCTTTATTAGTGGTAGGGGTGGGAGGGGAGAGGTTTTAGAAGCTTTATTAGTGGTAGGGGTGAGAGGGGAGAGGAAATTTATACTAACCACTAGAAAGCAAAGCGGGATGAGGACAGGCAGAGCAAGAGAGGTGGAGGAGTCTTACCTGCTCAGGCTCTGGCAACTGTTACTCCTACTGCTTTAACAGCATGGGCTGGGCTGTTGTCAATGAGGGACAAGCAGCAGTGCTTGGGGGGCCCCCATTTGCCTCCCAGCCTTGGTAGAAGGGCTGAGCCTTTCATGGCAAAGCCCCGCAGGGGGAAGGGCTGTCATCCCACCTCCCTATCCCCCATACTAATGATGCAGTCTCTTCTCAGCTGCGTGCCTGGTTATCTAGCTAGGCTGCTTGGGGTTTATATGCTATGGAAAGACTCAGTAGGGAGAGGCCCCTACTGGCACCCCTTCTAAGTCTGTGCCTGGGGCTCTTGCCCCCTCCCAAGTCATTACGATACTGCTCTTGTTCTGCTCTATTCCATTATACTGTCTTTAGGAGAGACTTGCAAGTGAATCTCCTTAAGTTCTGAAGTAATCCCTGGCCTGCAACCCCTCGAAACATACAGTCCTAAAAAACCAGACCAAAGTAACCAGGCTCTGCAAAGTAGAGTAATTTGTTTTGTAAGTTTTTTGCTTTAAATTCACTGGGAGAAATTTCCTCTACATCAGTCTTTCCTGGGAAAATGTTCCCAGTATTGCCTTGCAGCCAGAGACACTCAACAAGAAGTCGAAGTACTGAAGTAGTAGGTAGGGCCTAGGTATTCTTTTTCTATTTTTTCCCACAGTGGTGGTTGTCAGTGCTCTGGTTGGGGTTAGACAGTATAGTCATAGGAATGCCTATGCCATTTTTCTGACATGTCCTGTTGCCACCAGTAGGAGTGTGGTGGGGTAAAGATTATCCAACAAAGGCTTAGTGTATTCGCAACTCACAAAAGGAAACAAGAAGGTGGCATGTAAAATAGGGGAGAAATGCAAAAAAGAGAAATGATGCTTGCGAGTGGCAGAGGAATGCATTCATGCTCTGGCTTGTTAATGTAATGTACAGCACAATACAAAGTGAACTTTTTTTGAGAAAAGAACTGACCACTATATTTTGGAAGAAAAAAAAAATCAGTATCCAGCTTATGTGCAAGAAGAAAGGTTGATTTTTTTTTTTTTAAATAACCGTGTATGGGATGTTTACATCCCACAGACGGTATGCTCTTCCTTCTTTGTTTTGTCTTTCCTTTGTCAGCCAATCCATTGGTAGGTACAGCATGTGTTAGTGGGAAATATCACTATGCTAAACCAGGAAAAGTCATTTAAACACAAGTGCTAAACAATGAGAAATTGAAGCAATCGATTCTGAAATATGTAGGATATCATGGTGAGCTGGCTGCTATCCTGTTCAGTCTGTGCATTTGCTTAAATTAGCATTCTCTTCATATTTCACTCCTCAGATTTTTGGGGGCTCTGTCCTATTTGCTTTTGTTTACAGCATGCAGTAGATACGGATGTGCATCATCACAATAGCAATCGATAAAACAGAGCCCCTATATATCATTATGTTTAAAATAGGGCAAGACAAGCAATCCATCTTTCACAGGCCAAAAGGTTGTACAGACTGAATCTACCTGGAGGTCTGTATTTTCTATAAATCTTGCAATACTATTTCTTGCATGATTTGGAGGTAAAGTGGATAGGACTCTTGCTGTGCAAGGAGTAAGTGATTTGGCTTTCTTTGGTCCTTTTTTTTTTTTTTTTTTTTTTCTTGCACATTATGTGCGTGAATATCTGGGCTCACATGCATATCTTGGAGGAAGAGTGGCAATTACATCCTGAGTTTGAGGAGATCCATGAAAGCAGACCTTCGCTAGGCCTGTGTAGAAGTGCATCAATTCATCTGTCCAGATCCAGTCACAGGATTGAGGCACTAATTTTGCAATGTCCATTTTGTTTATGTGTATTAAATAAATCTCTAAAAGGACAGGGGATTTCCCCCTTCATACTGAAGCAAAGACTACATTTTAGCAGGCTTCTTCCTGTATTCTTTCCTTATTATACGGACCTGGTCCAAAACCCATTAGAAACAGTGGAAAGATTTGTGTGCTTTGGATCAGATCCTAATAAAATATAATTCTTACTTAGTCGTTCAAGAATTTTTATATAGACTTAAAGGAGATTTGAAATTTAGATACCAATGATTGGGGACAGGAAAAAGAAGTAAGATTTGGAAAGCAGGAAAAACAAGAAATTATTTCTCTTGGAATTTTTGATGTTTGAGATCCCTCCCTCCTTCCAAGGAATGGAATGACATTTTGTCTTGGATCCTTCGTAGAAGCTCAGTTTTTTTTTTTGTGTGTTTGGTGAGGGGAAGTCATCTAGGTAGAGGGGTGGCTTGTTTTTGCAAAATGTGGAAGAACTTTGTAGTTTTTTGACTATAGTAATCTTAGTGCTTCTTAAGCCAACTCTTGATAAAGGTGTTTGCAAAGTCTCTTCTTACTGACAGCCTTGCCATTTGCCTTGCCACACGCCATAACATTTTCTTTGCTATACATGTATTTGTGAGGGGGATTTTATTTTGTTTAACTGTTGCTAGGATTGTATTTGGGGGGAAAAAATGTTTTATTTTTTTAAATAAGGTCTATAATATCTCAAATTCAGAATCTTGCTATTCGGACTTTAAAAGGACTGAAAGTCACAGAGAAGGCCACATATCCGCAGAGCCCAATCTTCTAACATGGTTGTATTTCTCTTTATTTTGTTACATAAATAGATATAATATTATTGGAAACAAAATGCCTCCCCTCCCCCACTCCCAAATAACAGGCTAAATTCTGTTCTCTGCCTTTGTGCAAAGAGGGACAGTTGTCTGGGGCAAGAAACATGGGAGGAAGGGAGAACTGACTGCTAGCTGCTGAATTGTGGGAATATGTTTTCTGGAGGTTGAGTGTCAAATTAAAAAATCTTGATGTCACATGGCCTGTCCATAAAACATCTTATGTCAGATGTGGTTAAAAATGTGGCTTTCTACTTTGATTTGCATAGATTATGCCCTTACTTATCAAGCAATGGCCCAGCCATGATAACACATACTCTTGTGACCATAAGCCTCAAGTATCTGAATTCCCTTTTTATCAGAAATGGTGACACTGTTTGCAAAGTGTTTTGAAAGTGGCAGTGTGATTATTCGTAAGTTTGAGCTATCATGTTCAGTCCATTTATGTGTTGGCTGGCCTAACAAATGGTGGATTCTTTCTTTCTCTCTTTCTTTTTTTTTTCTTTCTCTCTTTCTGTATTTTTGTCTTGTAAGCTCAGAGATTGGTCCTGGTTATGTTTGACCATGTGAAACTTGCGTCCCACGTTTCGCAAGCCAGTTCATTAGTCTGTTACCATATAAAATCTAAAAATGTATTTTTTAGAGATGTCTGAATTTCTACCATTATTGTTTATCGTATTGGTTGCTTTTATTTACTCCTTTGGTGTTGGTATGTCTTTGATTACTACAATTTAAACAAATCAGTACTCCAGAGGTGTTTTGTGAGAGGGGATGCCTTTTTAAAATGGCTTATTATTATTACTACTATTTATCATTCTTCTTACTATTACTATTGTTGCTGCTGCTACTGCTGCCTTTTAAGATTCAGGGTGTCTGTAGCATGATTTAGGGAAGCCACTAAGGCTAGGGACAGACATTCAAAAAAAAACCTGAGCCTGAATTCATTTAATTTTTTCAGGTTAGTCTAACCTGCTTAGGCTGAACTGGTTTGTAACTACAGACACCCCAGAAATGCAGGCACATGCCTGTGGTGGCTCAGGCCAGAACCCAAGGGATGCTAGAGCAGCCCTCCCTCCCTTCCATAGTGCTCAGCTGAGGGGGTGTGTGGCCAAGCAGGAGGCTCTGATTAGGGATGGGTTCCCTCCTCCCACCCTTTGTTGCTCCTGATCAGTGAGGGAGCCAGCACAGAATTACACAGGATTTACTTGCATAGCAGGGAGTTGCACAGGGAATTGGTAACGGAGCATTTATCAGCCCATCAGCAAAACAAAAGTCTCTCTCATTTAGTTCATGCTCTTCATAAACCACTTTTTCCAAGGAAGGAATGGAAGAATATTGCCAGCTACCTGTTTAATAAGCTCCTAAAAGCCCTCAGCTGACACTGCCTGCCTGCCTTTGTCCTACCTGCTTTACACAGATGCCTCTCAGCATTAGCTAGCATACCACTTGCTGGCTACGGTCTGTGCTCTGGGAGATGGGAGGGGAATCCCTGCTTGAGCAGCAAGGGGTTTGGGGGTGGGGGGTGGAGAGAGAGTGAGGCAAGCCCTGCTCTCTGGAGCAAAGAGCCCTGCCTAGGGCTACAAAGCATCTGGGATGCTGGGGGACTCTGGTTTAAGTTAAACCAGGGAGGATGTGAGACAAACATTGCATAAACCGGTTTGCCCCAAATCAGTTAAGTCTGATGCTACATGAACCAGGTTTATTTCAAACCGGTTTCAGCCATTTTCAAACTAGTTTATGTGCACTGAACATCTGTTCTGTTACAGGTTTAAACCAGTTTCTGATCACTTAAACCGGTTTATGTGTAATGTCTATTCCTAGCCTAAGAGCTGCTGTACTTAACAACAACACCTTGTGATCCTTCATTTTTACCCCTTTACCTCCACACACTTTCATCCCCCATCAGATTGCTTTTAGGCAATGTAGTTGCTGTTCCAGCGATAGTAATGAGTTGTGCATGCTACTCTTTTACTACTTGTGTTCAGGGAGAGCTCGTAGGAATCTGTTTCAGTTCTAATTTAAGTTCCCTTTGTCACCGAAACTGCGTAAAGAGGCCTTATGAGGATTTCTCCTGTAATTCCTATGTAAACCTGAACTCTGTTACTGAGTACTTATCAACCCACCAACTAAAGATCCCATCTCTAGTACTCCTAGTAGTCTCTCCTGTTAAAGCTTGTTCTCTCCCTCTCTCTCTTCCTCTATCTCCCTCTCCAAAATTCTACATACAGTTGACAAAATGTCTTTTCCCCACTTGTTTTTTTTTCTACCCTGACACGAGACAGGTTTGGAGTGTAGTTGAAATGCTGTATTCTGGCCATCCTCCACCTATATTTAGGGCTGGGTTGGAAATTAGTCCCCCCAAACTGGGAAACTATCCTTAAACTCCACTCTAGTCACAGTACTTGGTGAACTTGGTACAATATTAATCTGGGTATTAATTTCCAAGTACAATAGAGAGCTGACATCTCCATGTCTGTACATTATAGACTGTTAGAGGCTGGAAGGGACCTCACAGATCATCAGGTCCAGCCCCCGTGCACTAGGGAGGAAGACGACCAGGGTTAGGTGACCATCTAGTCGGGGGTGGGCAAAAGACGATGCGTGGGCTGGATCTGGCCTGCAAGGCCATTCTATCCAGCCTGCAGGTCCCCTAAAAAATTTAGAAAGTTAATATTGATCTGCCCTTGGTTCCTGTCAAAAAGCAGGAGCCAGGGGCAGTAGGACACGGGGGAAGCCTGGTGAGCTCCCGCAACAGCAGGGCCCACCTGACCTCGCCAATCCCAGCTGGAAGCCTCAGCAGGGACCATGTGGCTGTACTGTGCCAGAACCTCAGGTAAGTTGGGGGGGGAGGGCAGGGGAGGACCGAGGGCAGGGAAAAGTGGTCCAGGGAAAAGCTGAATGTGGGGAAAAGCGGCCCTTCCCCTGCTCCATGGCCAGTGCTCCCTGCTGCAGCAGCTTACAACCTGCGTGGGGCTCCCTGTGCCTGCTCAAGACAGCGCTGGCCATGGGCCAGGGGAAGGGCAGCTTTTCACCGGGCTCCTTTCCTGCTCCTTCCTGGCACGGAGGAAAGCAGCCCTTCCTCCGCCCTGTGGCCAGCGCTCGCTGCTGTAGCTGCTTGCAGCCCATGTGGGGGTGTCCTGAGCAGGCACAGGCAGCCCCACACAGACTGTGAGTGGCTGCAGTGCAGGGTACTACCCACAGGGCAGGGGAGGGGGCTGCTTTTCCCCCATGCTCTGCACCAGCTCCTTCCCTGTAGGCAAGCAGGGGGTCAGGGCTACATTCTGCCCCCTGCTTGTACCACAGGGCTGGGGGCACTGGGGGTGAGTGGGTACACAGGGCCAGCACCAGTATCCCGGGGCCAGCACTAGCGGGGCCCAGAGCAGGGTGGCAGGAGCACGGAGTCCCAACCTGCAGGGGCTCTATGGAGCCAGGCCAGCTCCCCCCTCTCCCTGCTGGTGCAACCCAGCTCCACTCCAGAGACCCCTGCCAGCCTGTGCCCCGCTTTGGGCCCCACCCGTGCTGGACCTGTGACATTGGTGACTAGGGGGCGGGGCACTTACCAAGGGGCAGGGCTACCCATGCAGCCCTTGACAGCTTGCCAAAAGTGGGTAAGTGCCCCTCTGCCGGAAATAATTGCCTGCCCCTGATCTAGTCTCTTCTTGAAAACCTCCAGGGAGGGAGTTTATTCCACAGTCTGGACACCCTGACTGTGAAGGAGTTTTTCCTGGTATTAACCCTGAAGCAGCCTTCCAGGAGTCTGTATCCATTGGCCCTCGTCTTCCCCGGGGGTGCCCTAGTGAACAATTGTTCACTGTATAAAGAACCTATTATATCAAATATCTTCTCCTGATGTAAAGAAGACACTTTCATGTATTTAACCTCTGCCTATAAATAAGGGATGATGCAGTGCAGTACCCGTACAGGCCAAAGGTCTGCCTATAACATCTCCAGTCCCCACACCTTAGTCTGGTGTTGGTGAAAAAATTAGTGAACTATAATTCCTGGTTCTTCCAGCTGACCAGAACAGCTAGATGAAGTTCACTGAAGCTCTGAAGAAACATAGGTCATATAACTCCAGAATTAGGAAATGATTCTTCTTTTAATCAGTGTTGTCAAACAAACATATATCAGTTTTTAGTCTTCAGCCACCCTGAATTGACTACTGAAATACTGCCTTGCTCAAAGCAAGATAATATAACTGTTGAAGCTTGTAAACGGTGTTGTTAATTAGATCGTGTGCTTTCTTTATGGACTTTTGTAAACTATTAAAACTAACATGTCAGGGATTGAAATAATTAACCCTGTTTCAGCATTTTGATAGACTTGTGAATGAAGTTTTAAAATTTCTTCCCATGGTTGAGCTGCTTTGAAATATATGAAGAAGGGGAATCAGCATTTCCTTGTCTAAAGAGAGAACAGTAAAGCTGGTGACAAAACAAGCCTTTCCTTATCAGAATATATCTTTATTTGAAAAGTTGGTTTCTTTAAGGAGATGGGCCTGCATTTTAGAAGGGGGCACATGCTCAGTAGAAGCATGTTTTGCCGATCAGTTTGTTTTTTTTCTTTAAAGGTAGTAGTAGTTCAATCTTGAACTAGCTCACTTTAGAGAAGGGAGGGGGCTTCAGTATAATTCCAGGCAGGTAATGACTTGGATAAAATTTTCCCCACCTTTGCTCATGCTCATCCATTCAGAATTTTGCTGTCTATTCAGAGAACTATTATTACAAGCCCTGCATGTGGTTGAAAGACTTTTTTTTTTTTTTTTTTTTTTGGAAGAAGGAAGAAGAAAAATCTGTGCTTAATTGATTGGAAAGCAAATAATTTTATTCTGTTTCTGATCTTCATTTATAGCACCAGCAACAAGTGGTGCAGGCTGTGGAACGGGCCAAGCAAGTGACCATGGCAGAACTGAACGCAATCATTGGGGTACGTGGTCTTTCCATTTTAGCTCTCCTAGTGTTTGTAATTAATTTTTTCCTTCTTTCTGTCCATCTTTAAATTTAGTTCCATCAGCTGAGCAAAGTTGTAAATAGCAATGAAACCAAGTTATTTGACTTAAATTTCGATTGTGCTCTTGCCCCTAAGGTGATTAGGGTAATTATGTATTTTATCTGTTCCCCTACACAAAGTACATACTCTTTTTTTTGATGCATTTCCCTCTCCTTCCCCCATTAAAATTGTTTAATGTGTATGGCACTATATTCAGTCTGCCTCTACACCTACCGTACAGGTGGCATTTGATTTAAAATCCTTTTTAATAAGGACATCCTTCTCTCATAACTCTCTCTCTTTGCAATTTAGCACACGGGCGGGGGGGGGGCAAAAATAGACAAATGTAGATTTGTTTTTAAAAATAATGATCTTAATAAAAACAGACTTTTGTTCCTACAAAATCTAGAGATGAATGGTCATTCACAAATGAAGTGAGAGGTACACTACTCCCATTTATCTAAAAAGAATAAATAAGTTTAAAACCTTCTTTTATAAAAACTTTGCTGCCAACAATATTAGCTTAGCATAAAAATCAGGCAAGACTTATGGGTTTGGGTAGCCATGATTACATTTTATAACTCGAGAGGAAAAGAAAAACAATGAAACATTGGCTGTGTTCACACTACATAAAATATAGGTGAGAAATCGTAGCTTAATAACACATTATTCACATCTGTAATTATTCAGCTGGTGCAAGCACTTGTTTAAGTTATTCTAATGAAGATACTACAACTGTACTTTTCTTACTCTACCCCCCCCCCAAACACTTTTTCTTTTGTGTATAGATTATACATAAGTCTCTTCCATTTTTTTTATTCAGTGTATCAAACACACTTTGAAATGCTAATTATTCCATTTACTTTCATTAAAATTCAAATTGCTGAGTGAAGATGTGGATAAGGGTCGCCGAATAATCAATCTGAAGTGACGATATTGCTTCAATTATGCCTCTGTCTTTTAACAAGAAAATCGGGGCTCTCTGATCATTGCTGACGGTAGCGTAGAGCAGTGGTCTGATTGTAGCTTGTTTTTAATAGGCTGTTTCTTACTCTATTTTGTGTCCCTCTGACCACAAGAAAATACTGGTAGTCAATTAGAAGATATAAATGGAAAAGAGTAACCTTTATTTCCTCTGAAGTGCCCCTTGGAAAGAAGGGGATGAATCAGAGCGAGTCGTGTAGAATCATGAATAACATTTGTTGTATGTCTTTTACGCTCCAGTGGGGAGAGTGGGAGATGAATAATTTCCCAATTAGTTTTCATTACCTAACCAAAAATACTGCCTCCTATTAAAATTCTTTGCATAAAGTAAGTTGCTAAAGGTTTTTTTTTTTTTTTTTTTTTAAAGAAGGTAGGTATGTATGTATGTACTGCATTCTGTGTACCTGTGCGCATATATATACATTCACTGTGTGTATTCCATTCAGCATTATATTTATTGGAAAGGCTGTAAACATGTATGTGCTTTCTACCAGTGAGTCTGAGATGGAATGTATGGCACTGTTGCATACTGCAGAGTGCAGTTGTTTTAAGTTTATCCTACTTTCACGAGCCATGAAAATATACAGAATAAATATAAGCAGACTAGATACTTGTTCAGGAGACTGATCCTTTTGCCGTCTGAAAGGGACGAACTAAATATCCTATGTTATCTATTACTGAATCAAACGTTTTCCTGGCCCAAATTTCATAAAGGCTGTAATTTTTTTTGGCTTTAAAAAGAATGATAGCTGATCGTTACCCCTTCCCACCCCCCAAAAAATCATTTTTACTTGCTATACTTCCTTTTTTTCTTATTTCCTGTGTACACTGTAATTTTAGACTGGTTTGGATTATTTCTGATCCTGACTGGAAAAAAAATCCTGTTCATATAATTTACATTATTGCATAAGGGAAATAATGACATTTCATCTTTTGATAATTTTCTTTTAAAAATTCTTAAGTGGGGTAGCAGATTATCAAAAGAGCTGAAGTTCTAGTTGTAAAGTTAACCAGTCAGTTGGTCTCACCCTTCTCCCCCCCCCCGTGTGTGTGTGTGTGTGTGTGTGTGTGTGTGTGTGAGATATATAGTAGAGAAAACACCCACACAGAAAATGGCAAGAATTTTTTTAAAAACAGATTGGAAAATGTAGTTGTAGAGCTAAAAGCCTGGCATACTTAGTAAAATGCATACCAATAAAAACAAAGAGTATAATTAGTTTTTACTAGCTTTTTAACTGTCCTATTTGTCTTATACTAGTTTGCACTCTACTAAGTCTGATAGTTCTGCTTGTAACACCGTAGTATTTTTAAAGGATCCACAGCGCTTCAGGTTTTTTGTTTTTTTTTTTTTGTTTTTTTTTTTTTTAAAGAATATGTTTTCATTCATTCAGTTCTGTCAGAGAAAAAGTTAGGAGTAATGGTAGTATTTTCTGCATCATTCATTTCACCTCACTGCAGGCAAAAGCTCTTTTAGTTTGAACGGGGGAACCTTGGGTTAGAATTTCAAAATGGGGTTCTATCAGAGTAAAAGATGGCACAAGCAAAAAATGAATATGCACAAATCATGTCTTTCTCTGTCTCGTATACATTTTTTTTTTACACGTATGTACTCTGATTTAATGAAATCTGATGAAGCACCTTTTTAACTTTGCAATATTATTCTGCCTTCATTGGTAAATGAACCAAATCACTGATCCATGCAGTTTAAATGCAAAATACTGAAGTGAGCCTGGAACCTGGAGAGACTGCTTGTTCTCTTGACAATAAACTAGTTGTGTTTAATGGAATGAAACACAGTTATAATGACTTCTTTCACAGGTCATGTTCAGTTTAAAACTATTGACAGATTGAAACAAGTTAAATATCATCCATCTTCTCCCCCTCCCTCCCAAAAAACCAGGGGAAAGGGTCCACGGATATCATAAATATATCATAAAATTGTTTTTGACTCCGATAAATTAATCCAGATTTTGGATCTGTTTGTGGTAGACTGCACTGTTGCTTAGACTTCCTATTTTGAGTAATTTCTATTGAGCATTTTTTAGTAACCATTCCAAGTTTGTTCTCTTGAGATAAGGAATTGTATGTATCCAGTTGATCTTGTCATGTCATAGCCACTATGTTTTTAAATTGAACTGCGAGATCACACTGTTGGAAGAACACAGAAATTGTAGTCTTAAATCAGCAGTAATATGATCTAATTAGGAATGATGTTTTCATTTCCTGTATTATTAAATTGAGTCATCTAACTTGCTTAAAATGTTTTTTTGTTTTGTTTTTAATCCATTACGCTATATAGTCAGAACATGCTGTGTGAATTGGTTACATTTGAATAAGAGAACAGGGGAATTTACTTGCAACTTTATAAGAATTTTATCAGGATACAATTTTTTTTTTTGTTTGAGCTGCTTTAATTAGCGTTTTTAAACTGTATATATGTATAAGTTCAGCTGCATTTAGGTTGTAAGACAGAAATGGAGGCTACTGTTTGTATGCCTGTTTATTACATACAGACAGATAAATGTACCAAAAACTTAAGAACAGGTATGTGATGGTGTTCAGAGAAAATGCAGTTTAGCACAAGAAATGCTGAACCTCAATTTTTAGCAGTGACATTTTAATGATAGGAAGTCTGCAAAATTATTTGCCATCAATTGTGAAGGCAATAACAAGCCTTGGTGGTTTTTCACACTCTCTGTGTTAAGTGCTTTCAGAATGACAGCGTAAACTGTGTTAGAGAACTCCAAGGAAGTAAAACTGATTAAAATGTTCATGCTTGAATGGTGCTGATGGAATAGTTCATTTGGACTTTCTCTACCTCCTGCAGCTCAAGCTGAAATATTAAAATTCAGTGGATTTAAATCTCTCTCCCCTCAGCTCAGGAAAAAAACATTACATTTTAATAGGTTTTAAACTCATAATTCATTGGTTTGGAGCAGCACTATTAAATCTATTTAAATATTACTTGTATTACTAAGGAAATGATTTAAATGATTTTGCCTTTTACCGTTCTATATTTTTGGGGGAAGGGAAGTGCTTTGGTTTAATTTTTAAGCATTTTGTTTTATTATGTCAGTTTTATTATCTTCTTTGAAAATAAACAAATGGCATTTGCTGGAAGAAAGGACTCCTTTTTTTTTTTGTGTTGTGATATATAATTGTCAAGCTATGAAGTTTTTTTCCCTTGCAAAATTTCCATTCCATGTTTTAGACTGAAACAGTTGTTTGCTCCATTACAGAAGGTGTGCTTTTTTTAAGTGAATTGTCCATCAGCCAAACTGTTCAGCCTGTTACAGAAGTGTGGAACAATGCCTCTTAAGAAAACAATGTGTCATCTTTTATGCATCCCCAGAATGTGAGAATCTCAAAAGCAGTGTGGTGTAGATAAGTGCATACAAATTCTAATAAAAACTTAGCATCAATGCATGCTATTATTCCCTTGGCACCACTGGTCTAGAGCTCCTGCCACTAAATGCTAATGCATTTTTGCGCTGATGCTTAACGTATAGAGGAATTTCTGACTTTTGCCATTCAGATGTGCTTACAGTGTGGGTAAGCGTAAGGGTCTTTGGTTTGAACCAAAGCTAATGAGGACCAGATTCTCAGTCGATGTAATCTGGTATAGCTTCTTTGAAGACAAAGTGAGGAACACGTTCAAAATCTTAGAAGGAAGGAGGTCTTCTCTCTCCTTACTGATTCTAAACGTCCAGGCACTTTTTTGGCATGGTAGATTTTTTTTTTTTTTTTCATCCAAAGTGTGTGTGTGTGTATTTAAATTCAGTTGGCTAGCAAAAAAAGATTTTCCTATAACGTGTGCATCTGAAGATGGTAACTGAAGAAGTAAGTGTGTAGTAGTATAAACTGGTAAATGTACTGTGACCTGGGTACAACTATTGCTCATCTCTCTGGCTTTTTTATTGTTTGATCAAAGGCTTCTCCCCTATTAAGCCATGCCTGGAGCTTAAACGCTGTAAAACAAATTGCCACCTGCTGTATACTATACACAGATTATTATGGTAGGAAGGTGGGGGAAGAGGTTAGCTAAATTGTGTACCTGTTTTGTATTGTTATTTATTTGCACTGTGTGGCAAAAGAAATATTGAAATACTGTACTTCCTGTTTAGTAAGTGTAATCTTAACTTGCATATTGAAGGTGCAGGATGAATTGTGTTCAGATGTCCTGCAATTTAGGGTGATATCTAACCTTCGCAAATTAATTCTTTAAATTTTGTTTTTTATTTTTTGAGGGTCTGTCTTGGTAGAGGAAAAATTTTCTAGTGCAGCAACCTTCTGAGTTGTTAATCTAATATCTAGATTATGCTCTTTTGAGATGGCTGGCTTGCTTTCTTCTTCCTCCCCCTCCTTCCATTCCCAGGCAGCTACAGCAGTGAGCATAGTTTGTCTGTTTAAGTAATTTATTTCCCAATGCAGCAATTGCTTTAATTCAAAAAGGCTGAAATAAAATGAGAACAAGGATCCTAGTTGAGGGATTTTTTGGGAGTTCATTTTAAACTAGATTTTTGTTTTGTATTTACTAAATAGCTGCTTTTAGTGTTTGCATTCAAAAGTAGTTTGCTACATTTGTAATGGAACACTGCCATTTCCTTGCTCATGCTGAGTGTCCTAGTTGCTGAGTTATGTCGGCCTGTCACCACCAGAGCAGCCAGCAACATGCTGCAGTCCAAAGTACAGATCATTTATTACATCCCACTCGCCAATATGTTGATGTCAGAGGTCTTGTTCATTGTGTTGAAATAAGTACGTGACATGATCAATGTGGTCTGTGCACTGTATCTAATCATGAGGGAGGCATGGCTTCTGACTCCATGTTTCTCAGGGTCTTCAAAATCCTTGCATTTGAGCTATGTGACCACTATATCTCTTTGAATTAGGATTAGTCTCTGCAGGTGTGGGAGGCCCTGTGGAGAACTTCCTTCATGTTCTGTGGCAACAACATGCGTTTCTGACAGCTACCTGAAATATTTTCCTTCTGCGTGTTTTTTATAACCTAGCACTTCATGCAAAGGAAAAAAAGGGAGAGGAAAAAAGGTTGCCTAACTAATCTCTAGTTGAGCATGTGCAAGTTGCTGATGAAAGAAATGTAGTGTTTGCCATACTGCATCAAACCATTAGTCCGTTTAAGCACCATATGTGGCCTTCTGCTATGGCCTCTACCTATGGTTTAGAGGGAAAATGTGTTCTATAAAGACCCTATCCAAAGGCTAAGTATTGTGGAAGTGGAGATTTCTTAATGAACTCTTCTTAAAAATACTTCATTGGATCAGGCACTAGTAAGTACTGTATTTGCTCAATAGAAGACAACTGTGATTATAAGAGGCCACTCAATTAGATTATATATGTGGAAAACTGATGCATTTGTTACTATTTTCCAGGTGTGGAATCTTAATTGTTGGCAGTTTGCCTTGAATTTGCCTCCATCCCACTGCTACAGCAAGGAAGATAAATTGGGGGGGGGGGGGGTTGGATAGCCCTTTGCTCTCTGCTTCCTCCAACCTCTTTCCTCTGGCAGCTTCTTCCCTCTCTCCTACTGTCTCTGAGCACAGAAAAGGAAGAAGCAAATTTGAAAACAACAACCTTGAAATTATAAACACGGCTATAGTAATTTGCATATAGTACCCATCCAGAATTAGTAGTTCATCCAGAATTGATGCATGTTCCCATCTATCGATCTGTCTATCTATCTGTCTGTCTATCTAATATTTTTGAAACTGTAGCAGGTTTTAGGACAGGAGATTAACCTTAACCCAGAGATTTTCAACAGGTCTGAGGGGAGAGCAACAAAGGTGATATCATGGTGGGTGTCTGCTATAGATCACCAGACCAGGAAGATGAGCTAGATGAGGCTCTCTTCAGATATCTACTGGAAGTTTCTGGATCACAGGCCCTGGTTCTCATGGGGGACTTGAGTCACCCTGATATCTGCTGGGAAGGCAATACAGCAATGCACAGGCAATGTAGGAAGCTTTTGGAGAGTGCTTGAGCCAGCTTCCTGGTGGAAGTGTTGGAGAGACCAACTAGGGGCTGATCTTGACCTCCTGCTCACAAATGGGGAAGAATTGGTAAGGGATGTAGAAGTGGATGGTAACTTCAGGAGCAGTGATTGAGTTCAGGATCCTGACATAAGGAACTTGGGGAGCAGCAGAATGTGGACCCTGGACTTCAGAGAAGAAGACTTTGACTCCCTTAGGGAACTGATGGTCAGGATGCCAGTCTGAGCGGGGAAGGAGTCCAGGAGAGCTGGTTGAATTGAAAACTTTACTGAGGGTGCAGGAACAAATCATTCCAATATGCAGGAAGAAGAGCAAATGTGACAAGTGACCAGCTTGGCTTGGAGAACTCTTCAGTGGGCACATCTACACATTGATTAATGTGCCTTTAGATACCGTGCGTTTAGTTTAGTACTTCCTTAATAAAGTATTAATGAAATGTGCCGTACCTAGAATTACTGTGCAGTAGTGCTAGTAGATGCTGGCACTAGCTGTACATGAGCATCATAACCAGGGATCCTGGTTTTCTCCCTCATGCATGCATACTTTGTAAAGGCAAATTCTCTGATTAAAACCCCCAAAAACTGATTAAAATGAGAACAAGAAAAAGCCATTCAAATGTTTTATTGATATACTTACAATTGTAAATCAATTTGAAGCCTACCAGTACCTCAGTCACTATAATAAAATAACTTCTAAATACCTATGCATTTTGGTATTTGATTTTTTTGGGGGGGGTTTTATCATGGAAAATGAGAGCCCTACCTGCCCCTTCAGTTCACCAGGGTGCAGGTCCAGCCCCTCACTTCCATGCCACAACCCTCAGCCCTGCTGGTGCCCCTCACTCTTCCCCCCTGCCCAGCTGTCAGAGCTGTGGAGCCAGGGACTGGTGGCTGGAGCCCACTGCCCCTGGAGCAGTGCCTGAGCCCTGGATGCTGCCCACGGGAGGTGGTGGCTGCTGCAGTGGACCAGAGCATGGGGCCCAGCTCCCCCTCTGCCACAGGCAGCATGGCCCATGGAGAGGAGGGGGCCTGGCACCCTGCCACTGAGTGCTCTCCCAGGGGAGGCACTGTTGAATGGTAATCTGTTAATTAAGTAAATGAGGGTGTTACTCCTCTCAGAATTCAGCCCAGGGAAAGGATTTTAAGATTGTGGGCGATTTCTCAGTAGGGTGTTTGCTTGTAGCCCAGCACTACCCCACCACTAGTACAAATAGACAGACTCCTTAATTAACTGAAAACCACAAGAATGTATTAATATTAACAGACAACAGTAACAACAACAAGATTATATACAGGAGATGTTAGAATAGTGCAGAGAGAGAGAGAAAACAGAATATAGACCCTCAGTCCCTGTACTCAAACAACATTACAACTTACACAGAGATTTAGCTCTTACAGGTTTTCAGCCCTTATGCATTCAGTGAGAACCGTGTGGATTTTCCCTCTTCCAGGGTACTTGTTCTCCTTTTATCAAGGGAATGGGTGATACATTACCACAAGACGAGTGAGCATCACAAACTGATCACTGGGGAGCCTAGCTCTGCGCAGGATACACACAACTCCAATCATTCTACAAATGCTAGATGCTCACAAAACATGCTTAATCTTGCACAGTCTCAAACTCACTAGACTAACACTTCAGACACAACTCTCACACAAAATGCAAGCAGACACACCCACCAGAGATGCAAGTGACACACACCAACCCACCAGAGCAGAGCTCAGGCCCTTTTATATCCCAAAATCATACCACATTCACAGTCCAATCACGTCTCTAGGGCACATGTCACTCAAACAGTCATCCAGCTGGTGCATGTGTCAATCATCAAATTGAAACAAACGTATCAATCTTCACACTTCAGATCAATCATCCTCCACTTAGCCTCAGGAGATGGAGATAGTGGTTCCCTTTTTGGTGCCAAAATCCATGTCACCAGGTCTTCACTGTACATGCTTAATAAATGTAACTAGGTCAGTACCTCCTTAGAGGTGGAAAGTTCATTGGTTCTCAAACTTTCAGAACCTTCATTTGCTGTGCATGTGTGGGGCTCCAACTTTTAAACATTGTCGCTTTGAGATACGCCTTGGGATGTAGCGCCGTGTACTCTACAGGCATGTGCCCCCCCAGATCTGTGTGGGGAAGAGGGGGCAGGCTCCTTGCTGAGGACTTGGGGCTCCCCACCATGCTGCCTTTCCCTGGGGCCCCTGGGGCAGAGTAGGGCCAGGCAAGGAAGCTCCCTGCAACTATAAGCCCTGCAGTACTCAGGCAAGGTGCCACCTGCCCACCTGACAGCAGCAAGAGGCACAACTCTGCACTGCCAGCCCAGATGGAGGCCCCGGGGGGAGCAAATAGGGCAGGGAGCCCAAGTCTGCAGCGAGCAGTCTGCCCCTGACCCCACTTGTGCACAGGTCTGGGGGACGTGTTCTCCCATGTCCTCCCCAGGAGTGGGGAGCCAGCCCCATACCCTGCTCCATGGACAAGACGCCTGTGGCGCTGTCTGACGGGGCCCTGGGCCTCAGAATGTGTGGCCGCAAACCCGCACCTCTTAGCTTGGCAGCAGCCCCAGTACTAGCCATGCCCAATTCACTCCCTCCCTCTCTGGGAGCCTCAAACTCCCTCCCCCCTGCCAGACTTACCTGTGGGAGCTGCTCTCCAGGCTGACTGCTCCCTTCCTGCTCCCCTCCAGCCCTTTTCAGGCTGGAACTCTTCCAGCCTGCAGAGAGCTGTTTGCAAAAGTGCAAAATCTGCATCTTTCTCCATTGAAATGAAAGATCCTTGTTTTTCACAGGTAAAGGGGGAAACCAGTTTTTTTTTTTTCCCTCAATTTTCCCAATGGAAAGAGAAACACTATTCAGTAGGTTATTAGCATAGTTTTGCCATGACACGCTATTGTGCAGTTAGGCTAATGTTCAGTGAGTGTGTCATGTAGACACACCCACTGAGTGGGGATCTTTCTAGTGGCTTACACAGGATCATAATTTACCAGTGGGTGGATTTCCAGAATGTGTTTAAAAGAATAGATTGGTGTTGAGCTGTGCAAACAAATTCCAGTTCTTGAACAAAAGGCCCTATGCTGAAGTTGAAACAGAGCTGATACTCGTATAATATAAATATTATATTGAAAATAAGAAAACACCAGCTTTTTAATGCATGTGTTCTTATGTAAGCTATGATGCTAATGCATTGTGGCTGTTTGGCTACCTCTAGTGGCTACACATTTGTAGATATTTAGGTATATGTCATGTGGTAAAGCCTCTTACTTTAAAAGCCAGAGTTTCAGGGTCAGACCTACAGGTAACCAGGCCCTTTGCCAAGGACTTTGAGCCTGTAGATGTGGGGTGATACTCCCTCTAATATCAGTTAGCTATCTCATGTGAACATGGGTAGATCTAAGATGCATTGTGTACTCTGGAATGGGAGGGCATGGGGGGCATGAGCCCCTGGATATGCGTACAGGACGGGGTGGGCTGCTGCTGTGGGCTGGAGCCAAGGCGGTGCTGGGGTCTTCCCGGTGGGGGAGTTGGGCCAGGGCTGTGCTCGGGGCATGACAGCAGCACTGGGAGGGGGGGCTATGGCAAATTTTGAGGTGGCTGTAGCCCACCCAACCCCCCTTCCAATGCTACTGCCACCTGCCTCAAGTACAGCCCAGCCCCCTGCCAGGATGAGCCCAGCACTGTTCTGACCCCAGCCCACAGCACCAGCCCGCCCCCACCCCATGCGCAGATCATGGGCATGTGCCACCCATCCCAGGATGTGTGCAGCGGTGGAAACTGCAGCCCCGGGATGAGCCATGGCTCTATCCCATGCCTTGCCCTGCCCTGGGTAGGCAGTATCTGCCACTGCCCTAGCTCCACCCCTAGTACCAGCTCCCACTTCCTCCCTCACTGTGGGGGCTGCTGTCTGTTTGACTTCCAGTATATGTTTTGTTTGCCATCTTAGAACAAGATAAAACTTTTCTTCCAAAAGGAGTACTTCTTGGGGGTGGGGGGGAGGTGGGGCAATGGGAGGGACTTCCGGTGGCAAAGGTCAGGTGTTAGGGGCAGGGCTTCCAGTCCCAAAATGGTGACCAGGGGGCAGGGCACCTATCAAGTGGTAGGGCTACTCTTGTGGCCCTCAACAGCTCATCAAAAGTGATTACGTGACCATCCAGCTGAAATAATTGCCTGTCCCTGGGATAGAAAGTTGTTAACACTGTGGAGTAGAGAGACAGAGATTAGCAGGATTCAGGGACATGACAATGAGCCATGAAATCAGTTGACTCAGCACTGCCTAAATAGAAATGCTTCTGTCTCTTTCAGGCACTTGTTTTAAAATTTGGGTAGAGCATGAATCAAAGTGGGGTGCAGCTGCACCACAATACCCCTCCTGGATCCACCTCTGTATCTGACATTGCTTTAAAATTTGATTATTTGGTTCAAAACCTTTTCTATACCATGACTCCATGTTACAACAGCTGGCTCTTTCCTGTACGTGTACTGCTTCCAGCCTATCCTTATGCATATGTTCTCCTTGGCGGTCTGCTCAGAGCTGCTGCAGAGCCCGGGTCTAATATGGTCAGCAGTCCCTCTGCAGAATACCTAACAACACCCTGCACCATGCAGTTTTGGAAGGTTCTGCTGCATTTGAGACTCTTGCCTTCCCTTTTTGGGAGATGTGACTTTCACCCATGGGGATTAGAAGTTCCTCTTTGTTAGTTATCAGGTTTACAGTGGTGGCAAGCAGAAAATAAAAGGCTCCAGTTGGATCATTTACACAGGCATTTCTGTTCTTTATTGAGTGATGCACGAGGTGATTCCAAACAGCCGAATTCTCTTCTCTCCCCACTTTTCATTCCCAATCAGAAAATACGCGGAGTGGGAAGAGAATCCTGCAAAGAAAATAATAAACTAGTGAATTCCAGTACTTTGGGAAAACATGCACACTCCCTTCCCAAGCGACTAAATATCTGCTCTTCTATAAAATGTTTGCTTGATGTGCTTAGATGTATCTTTGTATGTTTCCTCCCTCTTTTTGAGCTGTAAGCTATTTTGTTGATTAAGAAATACTTACACGGTAGGTTAATGATACATACATCCTGACTGGTATGCCTATACGTGTAATGAAGAATGAAAACATTCAAAATATATTGCTTCAACTTTCTTTTGTGTTTCTGGAGTGCATCATCTGTCTGTCTGTCTTCCCTAGACCAATGTTTCTCAACCCATGGGTTGCAACCCAAAAGTAGGTGATAAGAACATATGAAAGGGTCATGAACAAACTTTAAAAAATGGATCAAAAAACTTTTTAAAAATGGAGTCTCCTTTAAAGGAGAAAAACATGGGAAACCGTGGTTTTTCTGTCGCCGGCTGGCAGAGTTCCTGTCTGTGAAGGCCTGCTTGGGGGCCACTCGCACCCCATGGATCCAGCCCCTGCCCCACACAGCTGGGGCCTGCGGGTGGGGACAGTGGGTTGGGACTGGCCACGGCTGCTTACAAATGAGTCCTGGTATAAAAAAAGGTTGAGAACCACTGACCTAGGCCACTAAAAGGACTCTGGAGGTATTATTTATATGCTTGTTGTAAATGGTCTACTTGTGATGGTCACTGATTTTCTCCCTCTTTCTCCTGCCTGTTGTTTTACAGTGTAGCTCCACTATTTTTGTTAATATTGTCACATCTTCTAAAACTGAAATCCATGCTTTAGCTTGACATGGTTTTCACGTGGCTTTTCTTCTGTTTGTCCTTTTTAAATATTATTGCTTCCTCTTCCCAGTCTTTTCTTACAGCAGGCATTCAAAGAACTCTTTTGTTTCCCTTTGTGGTCAGGAATGAAATCCATCTATTTTTTTCCCAGCACATTAGCTTTGTATAGGCTCCATAGAGCATTCACCAATATCTGTTAGTCTTCTTTCCATGCCAAACATGGATTTACAGAAATAATCACTCCATTCAGGTAGTGGTCCTAAAGGAACCAGTACAGCAGGTATGCCATCACTTCCATTATGACAAATCATTACTGTGTTATGTGTGCATTTAGCAACATTTATCATCTTAATGGAGAGGCACTTGTATGAATCTTATTGCAGCTGATTTTCCCTGTCTTTACTTACTATAAGTAGATAATTCACTAGGTTGTAAAAAAAAAAAAAAATCTGTCTCATGGTGTTACTTCAGAAGGTAGAATTGTAGAAGTAGGACTGGAAGTAATTGTAGCAGGTTATATAAACAGGCCAGTGTATATCATATTGAACACATTTTCCAAAGCAATATTTCCCTAAACACATCCACAATTGTGTATGCTGACATACTTATATTTCATATATTTAATTGCTTTATTTGTTAATCTTTGAACTAGCTATTGACTTTTCTCTCTCTCCTTCCTTTTCCTTCCACTTCCTTCATCATTTTAGTTGGTTTATGTTACTCTACCTTTGTAATGATTTGCCCTCATCAATCATCTTGTAATCTATACAATTTAACAAGAATATCTTATTTGGATATTTTATAAATTGTTTCTTACAGTATTGCAGTGCTGTGTGTGAGTTGAGTAGATAAAGTAAGTTTCTGAAACATTAATTTATTAACATTAGAAATGTTTTCAGGTTAGAAGAGGATGTTCAGGTGGTTCAGGTTGTTTGGATAATGGCTGTGAGCTTTCAGGGTCTACAAGAGGAAAAGCAGTAGATTACTCTGACACAGAGATGCTGGAAAGTATCCAGTATCCTACTTGAACCCTTTCCAGGAAAATAGGCTTTGAATGTGCTGACTATAACAAGAGAACATTATAAGCTAATTTGTCAGTGGGTTTAATATCACATTTTACTTCAAATTTGATCTTTTAAGATGTGTGGGGAGGAGAATTAAGCTAAACATCAATGTTTAGTATTAATAATGTTCAGTCTCCAGATAAAAGGATTTTAACAAAAAGTTTCTAACTATCCAGTTAGATGAGGAGAAACAAATAATTTTGCAATATTAAGCAAGGACTCCACTGTAGATTATCTGTGGAGAAAAACTGTACTGAGAACTTATTTTAAGATCCTAGTTGATAGAGAATAACACTAGTCTCATCTCATATACAAATTTTAAAAATTTGATCTTGGTTTTTAATACCAAATTCATTTCAATAAAGGACATTTAAAAATAAAATTTAAAGGGTTTCTTTTGTTTGTTTTTTTCCTTTTTGATTCACTTCAGCATGATTTCTCTTCTCTGCTGTACTTTTGTATCATGGACAATTCTTGACAAATATACAAAAGAATCTGTATTCTTTGGGATGCAGTATTTGGTGAATTTTAGTCCAGAAAGGAAGCTCAGCTCAGTGGTTTCAGGAATAGTTGACTGTTGCTATTGTCATCTTTAAGCAACGAAAATTGTTCTGGGAAGGTTATAGTATACACAGCAAAGGGGAGTGTCCTACCTTGAACAGTTTTTACAATTTATGCTCTCCTCCTGCAAATATGCGCATGCTTAACTCCTATGCACATGAATGGTCCCATTGTAGTCATTGTGGGGTATATGCAGCTTAAGTTAAATGTACACTAAGTGGTTAGAAGTGTCATAAGTCAGGATAATGAACTAAAGGGAGGAGTTGGGAAGAGAAGTAAAAAGATTCCTAGAACAATAACAGAACCCCACACAGTTTCTCAGACATGCTCAGATCTTGTTTGTTCAGTTAAAAGCTTTTCACTAATGTTCTAGCCTTTTTAATTTTACTAAATTTTCTGATCTTGACAGTTCACTTTTGCAGCAGAGGGTAAACTTACCTTCTGGAGAGTCCCAATGGAGAATTATTCCCATGCAGAGAGAATGTCTGGTAGTGTAAAGCACATTCTGTGCCATCTGCCTCACTCCCACCTCAGCCTAAGTAGGTGGCAGGAAGCATTTAAGGTAGGAGAGGTGTCCTTTGCATTTATGATGCATACTTGCTTTATGGTACTTTTCTGCCAGGCCAAACAGACCCTAGTTGTGTCACGTATGTACCAGGGTCAAGAGGCTGGATGCTAATAAACTTCAGCTATCCACCATTGTTAACTGTATCTGAACATAACTTGGATATTTGAGAATCATGTCCAGGTTATGTATTTGTCTGAGCATAGGTCTTGATAGCAAAGGTCAGGAGATAGTAGTTAAGGACTCGCAAGGTAAGTACAGCTGTTCACAAAGTCCCAGGAGAGGAGGGCGGGTGGGAATTAACCTCCACGTGTGTCTGTAAGCAGCGCAGGTTGGATCAGGAGCAAACAGAACATAAGTTCACCCTTTGATGGAGGGGGAGGAGCATGCAGGTTGCATGCACTGGCCAAGGCCAGCAGGTTGGGGGCACACCTGCATGCCTCTTGCCATGCCCTGTGTGCTCCTTAGACTGCCAGGGAATGCTGAGTGGAACCAAGTGGCCAGGCCACCCCTGGTTGATTGCTGGGTATGGGCAAACATGCCCCCAATAACTGTCACTGTGGACCCTCCTGCGCACCCAGCCATAGGCTTCTAGGAGAGCCTCAGAGCAGTGTGGCGTGCCCAGCAGCCTGGCCAGCAGCAGTGGGTTGGAGATACTCCACAGAAGAAAAGTTTGGGCCACTGAGAGCTCCTGTGTGGGGCTGCTGCATGCCTGCTGCCGCTGCCCGCCCTTCACAGGAGCTCTGAAAGGTCTGAGCTTGCCTCCTGTAGAGCAGCCCTCCCTCCTGCCCTGCCTAAGTATGAAGAAACAAAAATACTGAGCTACAGATGCTCCCTCCCCCCACCTGTGGCTGACAGCTGGCAGGATGCAGGGCTGGGCAGAGGGGCTGTGGTCCTCCCCTCCCCCCATGTCATCGGGCTGCAGCCGAGAACTGGCTGCAGGCAGGAGGTGGGGATGGGCAGAGGGGCTGTGGTCTGAGGGAGTTAGTGCTGGGTCTGTGGGGCAGAAGTCTCTATTCCAGTCCTCCTACCTGGGCTTGGCTGTGGCTCACAACTGGCCACAGGCAGGAGGCAGAAGGTGGGGCTAGGTAAAGGGGCTTTGGTGACTTGGCTCTGTGAGAGGCTAGAAGCAGGGCCAGCTAGTCACTTGGCCAGAGCAGCCAAGTGCAGGCCAGCTGCTAGAGTGCCTCCCTGCGAGGAGGGGGGTTAGTGGGGAGCTTCAAAGCAGTCCAGAATGCCGGCAGACAGCAACCTAACTTGAGGCAGTAAGCGATCTGGTACAGACGTTTGGTATACCGTTCTAACCTAAATTGCTTAAGTCTGAGACCACATGGATCCATATCTTGTACTAGTTCCCGCCATTTTTAAACCAGTCTGTGTGTGCTGAACTTCTGCTTGATTGTGGGTGTAGACCAGTTTCTGATCACTTACGCTGGTTCGTGTGTAATGCCTGTACCTAGCCACAGTCATTTTTAATGTTGTCACCTTCTGCATTAGGACTCAGCCCTTAAGTATACAATCACATTGCTTTTGCATGGATCCATGGCTCTGTTAGTACCCAAGAGGATGACGCAGCTGTTCAGTATTTTATTTTTGTTTTCCTCGTTTTAGTTTTTGAACCAGTGTTTCTTTTTTTTCTTAACCTCCTCACCACCCCACTCATGTGGAAGGGGCGCAACTTCTATGAGCCCTTTGCTTTTGTATGCACTGGTGTAACTGTATTTTGCAATTCTTTCTGTTAAACCTGCCATTCCCCTTTTGTTTAATCATGCATATGTATGCATACAGACATCACATAGTGTGTGGATATACATATTGTTTATAGATGCATGTATGACACGAGAAAGTTGGGAGTTGCTTAGCTGAAACCATTTTGTACAATCCCATCTGTAGTACCCAAAGGATTTTCTTTTAAACCATTACAACTTGCCTAGGTCCGTTCTAAATTTTCCAGGCCCAGTGAAAAGCACCTTGTGACTTACAGGACCACGACTCTGCCAGATTTCAGGTTTCTATCACCACCTGCTAAGCTGCTAGTGCAGATCAAAGAAAGGTTGCAAATATTTCTTTTTTCTAGCAGAAAAGCTGTGATTTTTGTCCTCCCACTCTTTGCATGCTTGAAAACAGCTCAACTGTTTTCAGTGAAACTTGCAGGAAAACAAATCACTTCTTGGCCAAGAGCAAATGAGCCAAATAGGCAAGTGTGGATGATCTATTGTATTGGAAACAAGTAGGCAACTTAACCACAGGTATATCACTGCACACTGTTTATAACACCTAACCTCTATATGGAAGATGCTCCTGCTGTTTACTGCATCACTGGTGCAGAGCGTTAGACTGCCATTGTACTGATCAATGTAGGTACTCTATCCAGGTATTAGCCAGCACTTGCCTGACATGCCATACGTTGTAGATGGTGCAGTGCTTCCTGATTTAATGACCTTTCTCTGTGTACTTTGGCCAGCAACAAGATAGTTAACAATGATAACATCTGGCATAGTTAACATCCCAGTAAGAAGGACCCCTTCTCATAACTCTTATTTCAAGCTGTCTGCAGATTCAGGCAGGCATCTCTTCATTGTCTAATATTGTGCTTGAAGGTTTTGTTCACAGCAGCAAAGACTAGAGACTGTTAAAATGGAAGTTGAGATTCTTGATCACAGAATGTCATTCTCCACCCCCTGTCTAACTCTCTCTTCCCTGCTGCTGGCCCCTTTGCCTGCCCACACTCCCCAAAAAATCTCCATCAGGCCAGCATGCTTGCAATCTGTTACAACAAGGTGGCCCCAACCTTCAGCCGTGGAGCTAAACAATACACAGGTGGCTCCAGTTTCATTTTGTTGCAGTTGATTTTAAATTTTGATCAGTGAAGCATCCTTCCAAAAGATCATTAAACAAACAAATGCATTTAATGCTTTCCACAAAAAGGAGACCCTCCAAGAATGATATAGACCTAGGATTATGAGTGTCCCTTTCCTTTTTCCTCTGAAATAATTATTTTTCTTTTGTTGATGGTTTTTGTTTGTTTGCTTTTGCTTGTTTTTAATAAAGTTTGGGCAGAGGTGGCTAGTATGGGATAGGGTTGACACTACTGTCCTGGTTCCAAAGCCACTGTTAAATTTCAAAAATGAGGAAAAGTGTCTGTGACTAGAAATTAGCATCTTTTAGAAAATGCAAGTGATTACCCTCAGTGTTTCACTCCCTCTACATAGTGCTTTTTATGTTGGTTATATTTTTTAAAAGAAATCTGTCTTGACACCTAGATTAAGAATTCATGCCAGGTTGGAAGGGAGCACTAATATATGTCTCTTGATAGACTAAAGCCAAGAGACAGAGAGGTGGGCTGTCAGGTACATTTCGATTAAAATAAAATAAATGCAGACAGGACCAGACTTAGGAATTTTAAAAGCCCTATTTTGACATGAAGCAAGTGTAAGGCTTTTGACTTGTGAATCTTTAGAAAGTCATGGAGGGGAGGGATTTGATTTATCATTAGTTAGCCCTGAGAAGTGACTGCTTAAAAGGCAAAAGTAAATTTCCAAGCTAATCTAGTGAATGTTTGAACAGAAATTTGGTAGACTATTAGGGAACATGTCTTGTACTGAACAGATCCCTGTTGGGATATATTTAACATAACATTTTTTTTCTTCCCATTCAATAGCAACAACAAACCATCTACCCCACAATGGTTAGTATAGCACAGAGCTTGATGCAGCCTTGGCTGAGGTCAAGCACTCCAATTCTAACCTCTCAAGGGCTTTCTCTATGTGTTGCCAGTGTACTGGTAAAAATGACTTTAAACTCTTGTCAGCGCAGTTACTGGTGCATGCATCACAGTCCCACTCAAATAAACCTGTCACAACACAGAGTCAGCAGCTAGAGAAGAGTACAAGGGCAGGCCTCTAGCTTTTCATTCGAGCATCACTAAACGTGCACAGAGTGCCCAATTATTTCAGCATTATTGAGCAAGCCTACAGGAGGACCCAAGCCTTGCTACATTAGATTTTCTTTAGTAATTTGCTCAAGTACCGCTGAGGACACTTAAAGGGCTTAAAACGGTGGCTGCAACCAGTTTCCTTTTCTGGATTGTTAATTCAGGTTTTCTCTTTCAAATTAACTCTCGCTGCATGCTGTGCAGTAGCGCTGGGAGAACTGTTTAACACTAATTTTCTCAATTTTCAGCTTTTTTCCCCCCTTGCATTATATAGCTGCTTTTAGTTATTCACATATGTTTTGATTAGACATGTTTGTGTGCGTCTGTTCATAGAAGAATAAAGTCCTTGTCAAACCTGGTTCCTTTGACAAAACCAGCAGATCTGTTTACGTGATTCTCATTAATTTGTTGTTTAATTCAGACTCGAGTCTAAATGAGATTTAAAGACTACACTGTGCCCAAATAGGTGGGCATTGGTGTTGTCTCAGAACGTATGTATGTATCTGCAGCTGTCTGTATAAATCAATCAGTCGATCCGTAAATACCACTCCAATCCCCGTCCCTTCTGTCCTAAACACCCTCTTTTTCAGGACAAGTTCAATATCTGTGTTTAATTTTTCACAGCAGCAACAACTCCAAGCCCAGCATTTATCACATGGACATGGTCTTCCAGTGCCTCTCACTCCACACCCTTCGGGCTTGCAGCCTCCAACCATCCCACCAATTGGCAGCAGTGCTGGTCTCCTAGCTTTGTCCAGTGCACTGGGTGGGCAGTCCCACCTCCCAATTAAAGATGAAAAGAAGCATCACGAAAACGATCACCAAAGAGGTAGGAGCTGCTAGATGAGCACAAGGCTTTGCTCAGCAATAGGCTTTTTGCTTGCTTGTTAGTTAGTTTGTTTTCTCTTTAACAAAACAGTTTTGATGGGACCTTCTCCATAATTGCTCTGGTATTTGTTTGCTAATCATAGTCATTCAGAAAATGGGTTCAGATAGTAGAAATCAGAGTATATAAAGTCTAGCTATACAGTATTAATAATTAACTGTATAGTCAAGTTAACACCTATGCAATTTCTTATTTAACAGACGTGAGGATTCTTTCTGCCAAGTATGATTAATATATAATTTTGTGTAAACTAACTATTACTTTTCTCCTTCTCTCTCTTTCCCCCTCCACCACTGCCGCCGCCGCCTCCTGCTTTGCTGCTGCTGCTCTGCATGCAGACAGAGACTCCATAAAGGTAGGATTCCATTTCATAGGTGCAAGGAATAGCTTAAAGGAATTGCACAGCACATTTCATTGCAGTTTGAGCTAGAAGTGTAGAAAATGTCATGAATTGAAACTGGGTTGTGACACTTATTGATTATCAGCGGAGTCCCATGCAGATAAAGTTATTTCATTAAGAGAGTGCCTGGGCATAAACATCTCTAAGATTGCAGGATGATTTATAGGCCAGTGAGTTGAAGTTTTGCCTCCTTGCTCATTGGCTGACTCTTTAGCATTGTGCCTGTTCTAAAGCATGGAAGAATTCTTGTATCCCCTTAATGAGCAAAAAAAAAAAAAAAAAAAAGGCAGTAAGTGGTTTTAACTCCTTTTTGGAAACTAATTTAAATGTATTCTAAAGATATATATTCGGCTACAAATCTAGAAATAAATATCAGTTGTTCGAGGAACAGAAATAAAATTCTACCTCTTCCCCACCTCTCCTCTCCTGTTGTTGTTAGGAGCAGTGCTATGAGCTGAAGTGTCATAGGAAAGAACTATTCGTGAAAGATGGCTACCAATTTACCCTTTACACTCCAATCTCAGTATGATTTTCTAGTCCTGTGTTAATCTCTGTGGATAGTATGAATTACATGCACTCCTACAAGTATTTACATTTTTAGTATGTACATTAAACATATGTAGCAACTTGTGTAATGCTGAATGCCTTGGGGTATATTTTAAAGTGGTTAAGTACATTTACCTGGATGCTCATCTGTACTGGAACATAATCAAATTAATATATGTAAACTTTTGTCAATATACACAACAGTTTGAAAAAGTTACCCAGAACCTAGGAGTACAATAATTTGGTATTAGTGGTGGTAACTTTATTCCTATCAAGTTTAAACTGAGCCTTGTCACACTCTCCAGGCAAATCAAGCACTTAATATTGTTTATTTTGTACTTATAACAACTGAAACAAGTTTCTAATTAAAATACTATTTATATAAAAATATATAACAGTATAAGAGCTGGGCAAATGACTAGAAAGTAACATTAAAATCTAACTGTTTGGCAATATTAGTCAAAGGAGTATATTTGGCAAATAATTGTCAAAGGAGTATATTTACTAGATGTGGAAGATTGACTGTAGGGACAATCATACTGGCCAGGGGCAGGGCTCGCTCCTAGCCCCCACAAAAGCTGTTGGGATTCTTATCAGAGTACTGTGCTCTTGGGGCTCTGTCTCTCATTTCATCCTCTGCCTAGGAGATACGACATCTTAACTCCTGCCCCTCCAAACCCTTCTCTAACTACTAGAAGAAAATGACATTCTCTCTGTTCTCCTTTTTGGCTGCTCTGATACAAAGTGATATTTCTTTAGCTTTTCTTCCAGCTGCAGGCTGGGGTGTGTCCGGTACTCAACCCTTCCCCAGCTTGCCTCTGCTGCTACTGGCAACTTGGTGAAGTCACAGCAGAATGAAATTGACCTGATTGTTGTCAGTTTCACTGTGACCCACACAGTTCTGAATAACAATATGAACTGACAAGAACTGTCAGTTTTTACAGAGGCACTGCATCTACTATAGGCTTAAGACAACAGTGCAACAGTTTGCCGTGTATATTCTCTACAGTAGAGGTTAGAAACTAGATTATTGCCTTTCATAAAGCTTAGATCGTATGGTAGTTGATGACACCCTTTTTGGAAAGACTCCTGGCACCTTGGGATAATAGGCTTTTCAAGTCCCGTAAACATGTTTTTTATATCTGTATATTTATGAAAAAAAATTATATAAAAAGTAGTTCTATGCAGCTGCTTCTTTACTTGATTTACCTGAAGCAGTAATAAAATTTACTCGGTTTGCCCTGCATGTGTTTACACGTCTGTACATTATAAATATATAATTTACCTAGTTATGTATGTATGTGTGTACACACACACGAATGAAGAATGCTATTAAAGTACACCATACATTACTGTTTCAGAAACTGGGTTAGTTCTGTTGCCCTGTTCTTCATGTAATAGCTATGGGTCTGCACTGGCACGTTAATTGTATTTAGTATTCATACACGAAAGGTAAATTTTGTCTAATTAATTTACAATTAGCTAGAGCAGTTCAATGAGTTGTTACACATACCACTACAGAGACTGAAAGAAAGGTGTGACTGTTTTGCACTGATTTATTTTGAAATGATAGCTATAAATAGGTGTTTGTCTTGTACAGCATTCAAATTGTGAGCTGGATTTTGTCAGCATTTAGGGCTTGCTGCCAGCTTTGCAAGGTGAAATAGTTTGCTAATTTCCTTAAATGTTTTCAGTGATGCCCAGAGTAGCAGTTAGTCGCTTGTTCTATCGATCTGTCCTCCCTTAAGTGGCTCCTGGTTAAGAGAGGCTTTTTATGATTGTCTGCTGTGTGACTTGAGATGGTTTTTATCAGCCAGAACGTGCCAGTTGCCAGCAGCTGGAGTCTGTGTGCTTGTATGAAATAATTTATTCATGCAGGATAATGCTCCTTAACATTTAACAGGTAATGAACGTGACATAAATTTCCTCCTTGCTTTTAATTTTTCCCTTTCCTCTTCTAATGTGCAAACAGGCAGCTCTGGTACTCTAAATAATAAGTAATTTTTGGCCATCTGTCAAAAGGAAATTTCAATACAAATTTAAATTAATGGTGCCTGAAATTTTTTATAGCTCCTCTAAAAGCCTCTAATGTGCAGAAAATTCTGAATCTGCTGGTAGTAATTAGTGTAGCATGTAATGAGGATATGGGCAACATTATACAGCCCCAGTGTAACGTTTTGATATGGTAGCAAAATTTTGATTTATACAAGGTTGTGGCTGGGTTTAATTGTGAGAGACACTTTAAAGTGTTTTCTTGCCGATACAGATTATTAAGCAGGGCAGATTTTAGAATAGCTCTTAAAATGTAAATTTAGGCTGTACTGTAAGACTGAGGTAATTAAGGTTTCTTATCCATTGATACAAAGAAAGGAGTTCAGATGCATTTTTTTCCCTTTTTTTGAACCTGTTGCCACCAACTCCAGTGGACCTGTCAGCCAGTTGTTTTCATTAAACTTGGCTTCCATAATTGCACTTGTCCTGACCCTACTTTCAGTTTTGCCTGGAGGTGAAGGTGACAGTTGATTCACTGGCTCTGGAGAATTGAAATCCCGAATCCATACAGAAGGGATCCACTGTGTGAAATTACTCCCTTCAGGCAAGAAGTAGAGAATGAATGAGGGGAAGGAATATGTAATACTACTTATGCACAAGATTTTACACACTCTTCAGGGAATGTGGTGGAAAACTCATTCATGTCATTGCTGAGCATTGAAGCCAAGATCAGTGGTTGGAGCCATGAAGTAAGACAGGCTGATATCAAAAGACAGTTCTTCAGGCAGTGGTGCAAACAAGAAAGGCACAGTCATATTCCAGTTTATATCACCCTTCTAAATGGAACATTTTCTGCCTGATAAACCAAACCAAGCTTGGATCCTTCCAGATGCACCTTTGGAGTGAGCAGCTGACTGCTGAAACTGATTAGGAACCTTCCTGATAACATGACATTGTCCAGAAGCTATTCCTAAATAATACATCAGCATCAGCACTACAGGCTCCATGGAAGAAGGAAACTTTTGGTGTATTCTGATTTTTACATTGGATTTAGTCATCACAATCCTTTACAAAGTTTAAGCATGGAAAAAATGCCCAGAAAAATAAGCCACGGGAATTCTGTGCATACAGCTACAAAACAGCACAACAGCTAAAAGGAGAGGTGAATTGCAAGGGTTCTTTTAGATGTGCTGATGTGTGAAGGACTATGATGAGATATACTCTTTTTTTTTTTTTTTTTTTTTTTTAATAGAGCTACAATTAACTTTTTCTCCTGCAGAATACTCGAAACAGCCCCTTTTTTCATAAATGTGAAAATTCCAGGGGGTTATTATTATTTTTTTTTTTTTTAAAGCTTATTCTCAATCACTCTGCAGTGGAAAATATGCTTCTTTCTCTCAAATTATTCCTTTCAAGTGTTTTTTCTCTCTGTATACATCACCAGAACAAGAGGCATCTCTCTTCTGCTAAATGCCCCACCTCCAACCCAAGTTCTGTATTCCCTAAATAAGTCCCTTGCGGCAAAATTATCCTGTAAAGAAACTGAGGAAGAGTTTGTGGAGAAAAATGTCATCCACCAGCAAGCAATCTAGGTTTAGTGGTTTCTTCTTCGTGTGTGGTATGAAAAATGTGATTTTGGCTAGCCTGTTGGAACAGTCGGAGTTGATTTTTAAATGCACATTATTGTGCCCATACATGTGTGCACGTGCGTGCGCACACACACAATAATGGTTCAGAAGTCTTTGACAGTACTTTATGTGCATGGATACTTTTCTGGTTCTCCTATCATTTATTATGCTCACTTGTTGCATCTTTTTCAAGTTTGCTTGTAAATTCTTGGAGTAAAAATCAGTTTTGTTATGGGTGAAGGTTCCATACAGTTTTGGACTGAGGTTTTTGCCCAGTTTACTGAATTCAGTACATATCCATACAGGTGGGAAGGAGAATTCCATTTTCTTTGTAAAAAAAAACAAAAAAAAAAGTAGCCTTTGGTGCCATTTTGAGTACATCAGGCCCTGTTAAAGTGGCTTGAGCACTTTGCACTCAAGCACTCTGAACTACTCAGTCAATTTGAAAATGTTCATCTTTTCTCTATTCGTTTCTATTCATCAGCGTATATGAGAGAGAGTAAGCTTCTCACTTCCTACGTTTATAAATTGGTCTCTTAGAACACATTGTTTGAATTTTGTATTTTGGAAAGGAGCAGATAGGTTAGCTATTAACACACATTCTTAAAAACTGTTTATGTTGTTGTGCTCTTGCATATCAAATCACGCTTATTTCATTTCTGTGCTAACAGATGATGACAGATGGAGAGTAGTTTTTCCCTAAATAAGTACTTTTTTATTGTGAGACTTTTATATAAGTGGTATTAATCCATCTCAGATATTTATATATTTGGTATGTACTTTATAGGTTATGTGTATGCGACTCTTCATTACCAAAACTTCTGAAGGGAGGCTATAGAATTTTCTGTGCTATATGTTGTCACTTAATTGGGAGCGGGGGGAGAGAGGGAACCTGCAGAAATGCGTTAAATTTAAAATATCACCATTTTGGGGCGACGTTGAAGTCTTCCAGGTGTCTCCATCACCCATTCTGTGTGTGTACCTATATATTAAATGCTCATCTAAAAATGAAATGAGGAGCTTGTGTTTTTGTTTTTCATAGTAATGAAATAGTCATTTCAGTTGTTTGCACTAAATTTTGTTTCACAAAATACTTGCTTAATCTCCACTAGACATGCTGATATCTTGGGGTCAGTTATCAAAGTATAATTAGTGACTTCAGTTCTGTTGGTTTGCAATACAGTAATTTGTTCGGTATTAATTGATATCTGCCTCTGGGCATGTAAACTGTACAGAATGTAACAGGTGCCCTAATTCCAGAAAATGTGTTGTAATTGTTTGTTTGTGGAACAGATGAATAAATATCTTTGGGGCATAGCTGGTCCTCAGGTGGTGAACGTGAATGGATTAATGATGTGATTGGGTGAGACATGCTTGTTTGTTGCAGTCTCGTCCAGTAACTGTCTGCTGAAGCAGAACAAATATTAATTAGCAGGGCCCTGTTTGTTGTCTTGGTCTATCTTATGCAGCTGATTACTTGGCATTGCTTTTTTTTAAAATAACCTCTTCTATTGCTAGATTAGTAATGTGTCACTGAAGTGTGCAGATTTGAACACATTCTTTAAATCACTAAAATTTATCTTCAGGTAAATGTTTTGCTGTCCTCGTGCCCCCTGTCTCCCCCTCCTTATTCATTTATTTTTTCATTCAGTATCACACCACTTGATCACAACACAAATGAAGCCATTTGGATGTTTTAATTTGGTATAGAGCTTTCATTTATGAGTAGCAAGAAATTAATATCTTCAGCTAGTTTGATGGTTTCACTTCCCCATCTCTTACATCTTTTACTGTGTTTTTCACCACACTGTATATAAACTGTACATCATCCCTTTTACCCCCTATATTTTACCAGAATTGCCTGTATTTTTGGCTGGTTGCGGTACATGATTGTCCCCATGTTAGATGAACTCATGCAATGCTTATCACTGTCATACTTTATTTTGCCACTTGGCAATTTAGAGTAACTCAAATATTCTCTCTCCAGATGCTCTCATCACCCAGGAGGCAAACACTTACATGGGTTGTAATTTCTAACCTGAGCAGTCATGTCTAATTATTTCCATGGCAACAGATTGTGATGTTGTTAATATAGGATTATGACTTCACATTGTAGACTAGAAAAAGGATATTTGCTGGGGTGAAGAGTTGGGGAGATGTCCTCAGACACATAGGGCTTCTATACACGTGCAGGGAGCCTGTTCTGAAATGCTGGAAATCCAGCATGTTGGAACAGGCTTGATTAATCGAGTCTGCTGAAGCACAGAAATTAACGTGCTCCAGCTAAATGTAGCATCACATGTACCAGTGTCCCCACACTGAAAAATGGTGATGGGGCACTTTGAACTAAAGCTCATCTGAACTTTAGTTCAAAGTGCTCCACTGCCATTTTTCAGCACAAGGACGCTGATACGTAACACTCGGCCCTGTTTAATTAGATTGGCTCGCTAATTAAAGCATCCCCCCACACCTTCCAGAGCAGATGTAAAAATGCCCATAGTCTTCAAGTATGTGATTCTTTGGAGCAAAGAAGTAAGAGAAGGGAATGAGTTTTTACCTGTATTGTTTTCCTTAAAGTTTTCCATGATGTATAATCATACTTATCCTAAGGATGTTGGCATTCAACATTTGCCACAAATTATTCATGACAAATAAGTCTAGAATGAAGAGCATACTTGTGCTTCACACTCAAATAGCTTTTAGTCTTAGTAATAGGTTATAATAGACAGAATTGATCAAACTTTATCAAAGAAATACCCAGAAGGTAGTTGACTGCTTTCTGCTATCTCTCAGCTTCAGGATATTTTCCTCTACATTGAGCAGTCTGTGTTTAATTTTAAATTCTCTTTAAAATCCTCTATGGATCTTAGGTAATATGAAACATCTATTATTTTAATGCAAATTCAAATGAACTGATTCATGGGACATGCTAGGCATGCCTTAAAAAACAAGGAAAAAAGAAAAGAGGAAAATAAATTACCACCTGTTACCAACTAAATGATGAAAAAATATAAGTCACTGAACACTAATAGCAGGCTAATATTTGTATTGAATTGCTTTTATTGCATTGTCCCCCACAGTGAGGAAGAAGTATAGTCCCAGTAGGACTCTTCTCTTCTGTTGTCAGCTTCTTAGATTGGACCCATTGCCCTTCTGTGATGCACTTATAATTGCATCATAAACTATGAAACGTTAAAAATGTTTTGGAGAGGGAAGTAATTACCCTAGTCAGTGGCTATCAGACAGTAAGGTATTTGCAAGGAAGTTACACTGCCCATCTCGAACCTCTTTCCAACACTGTTCTAATTAGGCTGAATAATTAAATAAATAAATAAAGCGTGAGTGGCTTGTTTTATATAGCAATTTAAAAAGTTCTGTGTTTCCTTGATCGACATTTGCCCTTTTGAAGAACAAAATAAAATTGGAAATGCTAATGTTTTGCAGCCAACTAAGGGAAGAAAATAAAAATGTCACCATAGCAACAAAGCTGCTTTCTAGATGGTTTCCTAAGATATGCTTGAACTAGAAGCAGATGTCTGATTTGAGAATCTTGCCTCCTTCAATGTAAACAAATAACTTCTAGGCAGGTGTTGGAAATAATATGGAAATCCTATTAAGGGGCCCTGGGTTCCTGTCAGTCAGGAAGCCCCTGCCACAAAAGGGTTGGTTGTCTGAATAAAAGAGACAGAGTAAATTCTCATTAGGCTTTAGCTTTTCCCAGGAAATGATTGTCTCTGCGTGTTCTTTCTCCTGTGAATCTGAATGTAAGCTGTTTCTTCTATTGATCTATTCTGCTGGCCCTCTTTCTCCCTCTCTCTTTTGGATTAACACTTGATATGTGCTGCTGGTCTAAGAGTTGCGACATTTGTGATTTTAACCCCCAACCTTCCACCACCGTCCTGCCTTTTCCAATAAAACAACCACCAAAAAAAAAAAAAAGCCTAACAAAACAAGACTTGGTCTTAGGCATTGCTGCTGGCCTGTTGAAAGAGAACAAGATGGGATTAAGCAGAGTACTGAAAATAAGGTATGGGGAGGCGGAGTAGCAAAGTCATAGACGGCTTATGGCTCTAGGATGTTTGTGTGAATTTATGGATTATGTTGTAGTCTTTGACACTGTAATGCTGAGCATTGTATGAACAAAGGATTTTTTTGGTTGTTGTTTCCTTTTACAAGGACCACAAAGTTTTGAGTAGTTGTGACAAAGGTGCTACCTTCATTTGATTGCTCATGGTACATGTGGGCATTGAAACCATTTTTTTCCCCCCTCCAGGATGAAGTTGGGGAGTATGCAGACTTTATTTATTTATTACTTTTCAGGAACATGTTGTGCCCAGTTAGCAGGAGGGTACTGCTGGCACCGTTGTTTATATTAATCGATAGGGGCCTGCTGCCAGTGTTTATATTATTTGTACTATAGTAGTCCTTAAAAGCCCAAGTTATGGATGAGGCTTCCGGAGTGCTAGGAGATGTACAAACAAAAATACCAATTTATTAACTTGCCCTCCCGTAGGTGAGAATTTGTGAGCCTTTCCAAAAGTGAAGCTCAGGAAGTGTTTTGAATGTTTCTGAATTAAAATCCAAGGTCATTTCCCTCCCTCTCCTCTTTGCTTTTTTTGGGTACATAAGATGTGCATAGCAATGCTCTTAATAATGCTTAGAGGGTTAAATGTGGATAAACACAAAACAAGGCTTCTGAAAAGCCTCACTATTATCATGCAGCATTTCTCGGACTATAGTCCCCGAGACGCACTTCATAAAGCCAATAAAGCGCACACTGGTGGTCTCCTGTTGCCCTAGCAACGGACCATAGGGCACAGTGTATGTGAAATGCATGAACATCTGTGAATTAATCTTTTTTAGTTTGTTCTTTTCTTGGCACTGATTGGGCCACTCTGGCTTGTGCTTGTGACATTGCGTGAGGAGGGATAAGCTGAAGAGTTCCCCTGGGCCTTGCCCTAAGTGGTTGGCAGAATGGAAAGTGAAGTGAGATTTATCCAGGCAGTGCTTTCAGTAGTTGAGGGATTTAGCCTGACAGCACTCTCGGTGGGACGTTATTAGCTTACTTTCTGCTGTGCGGGGAAATGAATAAAAAATTTTCTAGTAAATCTAGGCATTATTGGGTTTATTGGTCTGCCACGAAAAAAATAATCGGAGGAGAAAATTGAAATAATCGCTTGTGTTTATACCACAATTTCCTGGACCTGACCATTCTTCGACTTCATTCTCATTGGATTACAAAAAGGAAAAAAAAATAAACAGGGTGGTTGGGGAGGGAAGGAATAGGTTAGGGCGAATAAAAGAAACCAGGGAATGGAAATGGAAAACAAAAATCTGTTGGTAACAGGATTTGGAAGGAGGTTCGTCATGGCTTTATTTGGGGATCACAGGTCTAGAGGGAGGGGGAGAAGAGTTGCAGTGAGTGGAGGTATTCAGGTACAACACACAGTAATTACTTAACACGTCAGGATCAAGGTAGTTAGCGGCTAGGAAAACCTCTGAGTGGATATATAATTTTCTTTCACCTCCCCCCCACCCTCTGCTACCCCTTGGGCACACTACACTGCAGACTTTGTGTTCAGCTCCTAATGTCAATACCAGATGCTCACTTGTAAACTGCTTGGCTTACCCTTGTCGTTTTCCACTGTGTCTCTGAGAGGACTGTAGGGGGAACACTGTGTATGTCACATAATCAGCTAATGCTGGATGCAGTCAGTATTTTAATGAAGTACTGAAAGTGAAATGCTGCTTTAATCTGCTAATTGCATTAAGAGGACAACAGATTGCTCTATATCACTCCTTCTTTTTGAGCTACAAGCTTATCAAAGAGTACTGAGGTGCTTTTAAGTGAGGCATTACAGCCAGTTGGACTCTACGTGTTTGCATACGAATATTAACAGTCACAGCTGTACCTCTGGTTTTCTGTCCCTTGAGAGGCAATGAATGCAGCTGTGGGAGTTTCCTTAATACATACTTAAGCATAAGAGAGGAGGGGAAAAGCAATTTCAGAAAGGTTTGTTCCCTTTTTTTTGCTCACTACATAGTTGCCTGTTGTAGGTGAACTTAAGAACAAAGTGTCGTGAAGATAAAGTGTGTCAGATGGTTTTTGGTTTTTTTTATGGAATACTGCCTTAATACACTAATCTTTGCATAGACAAAATGCACAAAACTGCATTGAGCAAAGTGCCCTATTTAATAGCATTGTTGGGGGGGGGGGTGTTGGAAAGAGGTGCAGGTGCTATATAGAGATGTCCACTCACCTTAATAGTACCGGTATGGGAAGGAAGGGCTGGGAAAGATGAGTATTGGTTCTGGTTTTCCTGCTTAGAAAGGGTTACCTGTGCAAGAGTGTGGCTCAGTGTTTGGCATAGACTATATACACTATGCAGAGCCTGGTAGCTACAGCCACGTTCTGTTTAATCCTCTGCTCATTTGTTGTAATAACCAAATGACAAAACTATGTATAGCATTTGACCATTCCTTTTTTGCACAAATTACTAATATTCCATTAAGTAGCAATATTTAATCTAAATTACATGCAGTTGTGTTCTTTGATACTTGGGTCTCAGGCTTTAGGAAAGCTTTGGGGTGGATTGCAGTAATGCTGATCATGCCCATTTTACTGGCTTCTTGAGGTGGGCATGTGGAATTCAGACCTGTTAAAACTGTTTCCAGGATTCAAAACACTTCTGCCCTGAAGACAGTTTCGTTTTTCGGCAGCTCTTTCTTCCATTGTTTGAAAAACTGGTTTGACTTTCTGGAGGGAAGGGTCAAGCACACATGCATGTAATATACATTTTAAATGTGAGCTGTGTGTAAGAAGACATTCAGGATGTGAGTAATATTGAAGTAAACTCTTTAAATTACTTACTAGCAAGTTCTCTAGGGGGGAAAAAAAGGCTTTTTTTCCTGTGTTTTTTAACTGTAGTTCCCTTGGAGTAAGGAATCACTCTGTGTCCCATCAGCATACATCTTTGACGGTACAATTGCAAAGACATCCTGTTTTCAGCATGAAGGCAACCCGTCCAGGGTCATCTTGGCATCTTTTGTATAAAATGCACTCTGTGCTTGTCCCACAGGTAGTTTAATTTCTCTATGACGCAAAGTTTTAAATTTCAAAGATATTCTGTAGGACAGCTCTGCCCTTGAAACTCCACCTAAATTTCTGGGTAATTTAATCCCCTGCAATGGAGCAAGGTGGTTTCTTGTGTCAATCCTTCCTAGCCCACAAATTCAGTGGATTACCAGTGAGGAGATCACATACATTGTAAAAATTCCATCTCTGTTTATTATGTCCCTTTTCTCTCTTCTTTTTAAGGTGCGTAGCTCCAAACAATGTTTTTCATCTTTGTATTTCAGGTCAACCTTGAGGATTTCAAATGTGTGTTGTACTATGAAGTAAAATTTTTTTATAGCTCTGTGACTATGAATGACTCGTATGCAAATGAATTCTAAAGCTTTTTACAAATATTACAAAGTGACTGTACACTGTTAACATGGATACATACACTTGGGCATAGATACCAGGTATATCAATCCCCTTTACTTCAGTAGGCTTCAGTGTGGTCTTTCCAAGTGTTTCGTCCTATAGGATCAGGACCCGAATATAAATAGGAGTTGCTGAAGCCATTGAACAGGTCAGTGTCTCATGACAGTTTAGGACAAGATGTGAAAAAATCTGTAGGCATTTAGATTGGAAAGGGTAACTTAGAGATAGAACTGAAAGGTGTGGATTAGTATTTGGCTAGTACAGAGACACTAATGTCCTCGTTCTTACTAAACAAATTATGTGTTCTTTAACTATAAAAAACAAAGATATGTGGTTTAATCTGAAATATGGAGAGCATTGCCTTCACCATATTGTAAAATTTGAAACAGCTAGGCATTCTCTTTGGAATACTTGCTACTCAGCATGCACAACTGCTACTGGAGATGTCAAAAATAAAATATTTATAAGAGTATTTGATACTGTGTTCTAGCTCAAAATATGTATCTGCCTAACACTAAGCAGTGATGTATATGTAAACTATTCTTAGTAAAAACAAACTCTGTTGTAAATAAGCGATATTACTCCTGCCAATAATGTAGCTAAGTTAAAGCTAGCACAAAATTACATGATTCTCCATCAAAAAGTATTATTTTAAAGATAGTGATAGTAAGGTTGTGACCAAAACCAATGAATAGAAGGAAATGAACATCTAATATTGACTGATACTTCCTGTGTACAAACTGAATATTAACTGCAACATTTAGCAGTAAAGGCTTGGCCTAGATCCAAAACAGTATTTAGGTGAGTAACTTATCTTGATCTCATTAAATACCTTTCTGGATCTGGCCCTCGCATACTACCTCCTGTATGATTAGTCCCTGTGTTTTCAGACATGGATCCTCCTGGAACCTCAGTTAGACAAATAAATGAATATTCATTTTAGAGATGAGGAAACTGGGGCACACAAGTAGCTTTCAAAAGATAAGTCAGAGGCAGAGTTCAGAATAAATCCAAGTATTGCTGTTCTATGTCCACCCTTTATGGACTGTCCACCCTAATGACTGTGTGTAGTTTACTCTTTTCTATACAACCTCAAGGATGGCATCTTCAGCAATCTGGTTTTTTTTTTTCAAGTTGCTTGTGTCACAGCCTTATTCTCTATCTCTGTGTATGCATTCTCTTTGTGTATGCATGTGTGTATATAATACATTGGGTTTAGTCCATTCATATGTATGGGAAGCCGAAACATTTTTTAAAGCCCTTTTTCTTCTTTGCAGCAGTGCCAGGAGCATCAGGCACAAAAGCATTAATCCTCTGAATGCTAAGCTTTTTAAGATTATAGGTTACCATTGTCCTCTTCTATGTCAGAATGTGTCCAATGTTTCCTTGTCTACAGTTGGACAGCTGGTAGTTCCTCAGAAATATTTGAAGAGCCATCATTTAGTAGTTTAGGTGGAAAGCCTTGAATAATTCACACAACAAACGATTAGACAAGCACTTGTCTATCTGACTGAATTATTCTGCATGTTTGCTGAAGCAGTAAAGCAGGAGAACAGCATTTCCTTCTCCAGAGGGTTTACAGTGGTAGTATTGACCCACCTAGTTATTGGGTTTCAGCCTTTTGTTGACATTGTTGTAAATGAAAGCAGCCTGGACAGGCACTGAGCAGCTGGGTTGGATAATTGTGAAGGATTCATGCTTGTTGCTGTTACCCCCAGTGTTTGTAGTGGGTTGTTTGCTTTGACTTTTGTTGAACTGTTGACAAAAGCATTAGATACAAATGGGAACAAATAAAGTGGTGAGATGCCAGAAGGCCTTGGCAGCAATGGTGGTTTTCATTCTGACTTAAATGGGGAATGTCGACACTTATCTGGATGGGAAAGGGAAGGTGCAGTTAGTATTTGTGTGTAGGTCCCCCACGCTTCTCCCAGTTTCAATTGCTGTTAAATGTGCTTTGGCAAACAGAGGTAAATAAATACATGGTAAAGGCAGTGTCATCATCACTTTAGCTCTTTGGTACCAGGTGATTTTGGGAGCATCAGCTGTTATACTGGGCAAATCCAGTTCTTACTATTGAAGGATTAAGTACAAAAAGGTGGGGGGAAAAGGTTGTGGAGGGCAGGGAAGAGATCCGGGTGAAGGGAAGATTAAAAAGAACAGTATACACTGAAATAGTATAGCCAACAGAATTGAAGTCATTTACTGGAACGCTTTTAATTTGGTTTAAACAAAATATTCTTTTGTATATTCAAATGGGGAGTAGCTCAGCTGTTGTGAAGCCAGAAAATTAATGGTATTTTTAGTGAAATAGCAAAAGCATGTCAACAACATAGCTGTGGATGATAATGCTGGCATTTTATTCATGAGGAATTATCAATGCAGGTTACCGGACAACATAGTGTGACTGAGAATGATTGAGCACAGAGGGAAGCGGCCGTCCTTCTGTAAGATGATTTCATTTTGCATGTAGCCTTTCAAAAAGGGAGGAAGGAAGGAAAAAGGAAGCATTTATAAAATTTTCTACTGTGGGCTGTCGTCATGGTATCAGACTATATGGGTCCTACTCTTCTACTTTTCTCTTTCCTGCAACTTTGCTTTTACTCCTACTTTTTTTTGTCAGTTCTTCATTTTGTCCATTCACTGTTTCTTAGGGGTTGCCTAGGTGGGAGGATAGAATTACTTTGGGTACATTTTACTGAAGAAGAGTGTCCTGTGCCTAGATCTAAACTAAGCGCATCTCAGGTTCCATCTGATCTACTCTGACTAGAAATCCTTTACCTGGCCATGCTTTGTCCAAGAGTGTTAGTGCATTGCTCCAATGAAGCTTAGTTACACTAGTTGGTCATTTGGGGAAGAGGTGATCTTGAAGGACTAGGTCATTGAATTGATGCTGAAGCAGATGTGACGCATTTGCTGTAGTTTTGTAGGTATATGATCCTGAAATATTGTATCACTTATCTGGAGAGTTTCTGTGTATTGTTTTAGTTGACACTTTCACATAGGTATCCACCCAAGTACAGTCAACCTAAATGTGGATCATAGTGTTCAGATCATCATGATCTGAGATGAAAGGAAGACTGTGATTCGTGGCTGTTTGAAAGTGGAAGAAGGTATTCCTGGCCACACTTGTAATTTGAGGTGGCAGTTGGAGTTCATATTGTAATGTTTTCTGTCATAGGTACTTTTGTCTCTTCCTACCACACAATTTAAGCTGAGCAAAATTCCAATATAGGAAGATAATTGCATGCATTTTATTAGGTGCCTCCATGGTTTTAGACACCTATTTTTCTGCTTCAGTGTCTGAGTTGCAGTATTATTTCTGAGTACTCTTTTCACAGAAGTGAAAGGAGTGATAAATATGAGAAAGGGGAAAGAACCTCTATATCTAGGTTTCTGTTCTTGCTACATGTAACATGTGAGAGGCTTGCTGTGTCCACACAGAGCCCCACAGATTATTTGCCCATTTTAGTGCATGTATTGCAGGAAGCGGGTCTAAACTATTGATTACTCCTTACAAATATTAGAAGCAACTAAAGAAACACCAAGCTATTTCTGACAACCCTGTATGAGATGCTAGAGTCAGAGTATATGCAATCTCTCACACCTGTAAATTGTGTCCCCACACTGTCTCTCTGAGGAATACATTGAACAATTCCAAGGTGTCCTCAAGAAGTTCTGAAAGCACACTTCAGACATGAATGAGAGGGGAAAAAGAGGAAAATCTGTGAAATGTGGAGATTTAAAACTAAATCAAAATAAATATCCTTGTGTTGTATCTAGATTATTTGGAAAATCCAGTTTAGATGACCTAATTTAGGAGAGAGATCAGATGCATAATGGGTAAATATTTTAGGGTCATATCATTCTCTGAGTTCATGTGAAATGTATTCTCTACCCCTTCGTGCTATGCAAAATCAGGGGATCAGCATTAGAAAAAGTTTTAGATTAACCTTCTTTGCCTAGTGACCTGTAAGAGGAACCTAAATTGCTTGCCAACTAGTTAGAACAGTGGGCTTGGAAAGCTTGAAAACTGGAAACAGGATTGAGTGTTGGAAGGAATTAGTATTTGCCTTGTGGGCAGGGAGGGGAAAGGGAGATGGAATGGCATCTTGCATAGAACCAGGTTGTGGTTGGTCTCATTCAAAACAAAGTTATTATGTATTAAGGTGTAATCTTTTTCAGCTGATCTGACAGTGTGTGATAAGAGTGGGAAAAATCCAGAGGTGGACAGGTAAAAATGAGAGAGCGTAGGTGAGAGAGGGCATTGAGTAATGTAGCATAGGAAAAGCATACAATAATGAGACTAGGGTTGGAAAATGACAGAGAGATTGTATCCTAAATCAGTGATGCACAGCCTTACAGCACAGAAGGTCTTCATTGGCAGCTTGCCATGAGCTAGTGGGCTGCACCTATTTTGCATATAATTTACATTGGATTTTAATCAGATAAATGTGCGCACTATTTGTTTTTTATTTATAGAGTGCTGTAACTGCAAACAGTGCTTTACACAAAACACAATGAAAGACAATGTATGCTTTGAGGGCTACAGTGAAAAGAATGTCAGTGACGCTGCCTCTGTTAAATGGGGGAGAAGGAGGCTGTGTCCAGCTCTCTGAGGTGGCCCCATGCATTATGAAATACAGGTTTGAATTTGAGGGGACGGCATACTTTAGTAGTGTTCACCCTCCTAAACAGTAAGGCTTGTTCAAAAAAAAAAAAGTAGTAATTCTAAAGAAGCTCTTGCCAAAAACAGCTATCTTTCATAACTGGTATGTGGGGTCTATGTCCAGTGATTCATTGTATTTCCTTCATGACCTTATTTTCACAGCTTTTTTAGTTTGTCGTATTTTAGAGGACCTTGCTTGGTTAAGTCAAAGTGGGTGGTTTTTTGTTTTAATCTAACTAGTCTCTCAAACTTTTTTGAAGCGGGAAATCTCAGGTGAATTTGCATTCCTTCGGAGAGTAAACACAGGATTTGACAGCTGAGCAATTTACAGCTTCTACTCTGCATCCTGTTGTTAGCTCTATTGTGGCTTTGGACCTTTGAACCTGATTTGGTATGATTCTGCTGGGTAGTTTAGGAATGGAATCGGGCTTCCCACATATAATTCAAGAGAATCTTGGGTATAGATGGAGCCTAGCTCTACAAGCATCACCTAGACCTAGACAGACTCTTCTCTGGCACCACAGGTCATTCCATGCTTATACTCATGCCATTGTAGTAGAGACTATACTGTGCTTGGGTACACACATGGAGCAGTGTGGAAAGGGTGAAATCTCCCTAGGAGAGTCCAGTTAGGCACACCTGGATGATCTGAAGTTTATTCCAGAGAATAAGCTCCTATTTCTATTTGTATATCTCTTGGTGTTAAGTAAGATCTCCATTTTCTAGCTGAAGCTGATTTAAGCAGGAATTTACATTTACTATTAGAAACAAACCCTTTATATGAGGCTTTAGTCACCACCCCAGTAATAATTATGATTCAGCAACCAATAATTCCAATTCCCTGGCGTTATCTCCTTCCCTGTTCCAAGTCAGTTGGGATACCTGTGCTGTGCAGCAGGACCAAAAGGTAAGAAAAAAAATGGGGCTGTAATGGAACAATTAGGAAACAATTTCTGTAGTTAAGGACCCCTGCACAGAATAACCTGTTTAAACTGTTGGACAGTAGCTTGAGGGTGTCTAGCCTGAGTGTAGCTAAGATCATTTTTCATGGTATGCAAGATTAATTTCTCAACTATCTATGTCCTAATGCAGCATAGTGTTTCCAAATTAAAGCCAAGCTCTTAAAATCCACCTGGAAACTCACTGGAGCATTTCTTCTTCTCAGTGTAAAATCTCACTGAATAAGCAGGCAGAATACCTTTTGTGCTAACTTCAGTTTCTGATCAACATGTGTAGAGCCTTAAAGTATCCAGAGTCTGGTTAGGGTTTGGAAAGAGAAGGTCATAGTCCTTTTATGAGGCACAGCAACATGAGCAGTCTTGGCTGACTGAGGCACCTTTAATTGTGAAGCCTGTTCTACAGTTTATAGTCATGGTCTCATAGAAATGTCATTAGCATCTGCATAGTGTCTTCTGTCTGCTTCTCTTTACCAGCTAGCAGCACGGTTTTAGTCTCATCTGACTGGATCCCCTGACCCAGAAAGTGAAAAACCTAAATTGGCATTAAGGCACTTTGATTTTAATGGAAGGTCAGGATCTCTGCCTGTCTCCCGCTTTTTTTAAAATCAGTTCTTTCACCTAAATGTCTGAATATGGATGCAGGTACATACCTAATTTGAAGCGCTCAAGTTGGAAAATGCTTGCCATCAGTGCTCCAGTTAGCTGGTCGAGAATTCAAGGTTGAGCCGGGGGGCGGGGGGGGGAGTAGGTTTCAGTATAGTTATAACTTTAGAAAGCTTTTTGTCTCAATTCTGTAATCCTTGCATTATGGGATTTTTATACTAGTTGAGCTTTTGAAGTCCAAGATTTTAATTAACCCAAGACACAGCTATTACTTTTATATGGACAGGAAGCACCATGAAATGGTGTTACCAGTCAGTTTCTTAAGGAGCATCCCAAACTAGAATAAATATCTTTTGCTTTTTATAAATAAAAAAAAATATGGTTTCCTAGACAACCTTGATGAAATGTCAGCCTTTCCTAGGATCTAAACCCACACCAGAGGCATTGTTATCTCCATCCCTGCTGGGTAATTTGTACACTGGAATAGTTTGTTTGGAAACATGCCTGTTGTTCTTTAAAATGTACTTAATGCCAGATTAGAGAACAGAAGATTTTTTTTTTCTGTTTATACAAGCTCATTTCTAAACCATTTAAAATAAAGAGCTTGAGCATGTATGGTATTTAAAAACCTTTCACATGATGTTTTTAAAACAGATCAATTTCAGCATTAAAATGTTAGGAATTCAGCCAAGGAAAATTCAGCTCAGGATTGTATAGCTATAATGATAATGTATTATACCCGTCTTCCTTGAAAGTGATTACAACTGCAGAGTTTAACCTGGTGAATTACATAATTTAGGAGTGTTTGCCAAAACACTGTTTTAGGGGGATTGCTACAGTCTTTCCTTAACAAAAGAAAAAGGGAAGGTGGATTGTATTATGAAGTGCCTAAATGAGAAGGAATAGTCTTCACAAAGTATCTAAAGATAACTCATTTGAATAGAACAGAAGGTCATGTGTATGAATGCCAGTTATCACACTTAAGGACTTGGCAGGATGTAAAGGAGTACAAGACGGCAAATTTTGCTTTTCAGCTGCTGTAGCATGAATTAAAAATTTATTGGCTGCTCGTTGCTGACATCAGAACCTTTCCAGCTAGACCAAAGTTGGTACTTGATCATGCTTTTAACATCTAAAAAATTAAGCAAGTGACCTATCTAATATAAAAAATGAAAGGCCCAGCAAAATAAAAGCTACTGCTACTGCTGGCAAAATGCAAAGATATTAAAGAGTTTGTGGCATATTGGAAAATGGGCATGAGTCCGTTTATATTTTATTTACCAAATCTTTGAAGTAGGTGTGGTTTGTATAAGTAGGGAGCTACTTAATTTGTAGTGAGACTAAGGAAATTTTGCAGCTTGGTCATGGCACAAAGAGCCAGTTTCCTGGCATCCCTGCCCTTCACTGCTGAGTGGCAGTGAGGCCCTGGGGTGGGGAGGAGGGACGAGGAGGCAACTGCCATCTTGGTTGCTGGCTTCCTGTCTTGCAGTCCTGCCCCTCACTGCTGATTGTCAGAGAGACCCTGGGGAGGAGGGACTAGGGGGCAGCCCCCATCTTGGCTGCTGGCTACACTTTGTGCCATCTCGTCGCCAGCGCTTTCCCCTCCCAGGCAGGCTGGGAGACAGCAAGAACCACTGGCTGCCACTGGGGAGGCAGCATTTTATTTTTATTAACTTATTTTAGGTTGATTTTGTGAGCAGTTGCAGATTTTGCGGGTTTCGTGAAATTGTGATGTGAGTAGGTCCTTATACATAAGGGATTCGCGTTGGGCCAGTACATAGGTGTTACTGCTTTAGCACTAGTATGTGAAATTCTTCTCCCATCACTCCTTCATCCATTCCATTCACCTTGACTAAAGGACCTCTTGTTGGGGAGAATTGATTTTATGAACAGCTGGACTCTTGGCTTCTGATTCAGACAAGCACTTAAGCATGTGCTGAACTTCGTGTACTCACTTAAGTCCCAGTAATTCCTTTAGCTTCTTGGTGACTTCCAATAAAAGGTAGGCAAGTGCCTGAAGTTTGGCACAAGCCTGACTTCTTTTCTGACTTCTGTTTTGTCACAACGTGAAATACAGTAGATGGAGAGTGGTGGAAAGAAGTCTCAAGGCAGAACAATTGGGGTTGAATATTACTTTCTAGACAGTTTTTTAAAATTCAGATTTTATGTGTTACATCAGAAATAAGAGAGCTAAATTTCAGCTTTGTATAATACTTCTTAGTGATCATTCAGTGCGGTGGTTATTTAATTATATTTTTACTGAGTGTTTGCTATAGAGACTAAGTAATGTCAGATACAACTCCATTTAGACTTTCCCTGTATCTAAAGAAGCCGCATGGGATCTGGACAGGGTAGGGAAGAGCAAGCTTGACAGTCTCTTAGTAATTAGCTGCGATTAATGTGAGCACATTTCAGTTGCGTGAGGTAACTTTGACAGGGAGTGAATTTGAGAAGCTTATAAAATGGGGGAGTAAAGGGAGGAAGTTAATCTGCAGAGTACCTCGTTTCACATGGCAAGAAGGAAGTTGGTTTAGGTCCATCCCTGAAACAGCAAATGCAGATATGAATACATTGTTATAATTAACTCAATCTCTGCAACAGGGAAGCATTGTTTATATAGCAATAAAGTACTTTGTTTTCTCTTCTCTTTCCGTTTTTTTTAAATACAAGCCAAGGTCTCTGCCCCAAAGATAGGCACAGGAGGGATTTATGGGAGAATATACTTGAACACTTCAAAGAGATGTCTTTCTCAGAAATGTAACCAGTGTTTAAAAAAAAAAAAAAAAAAGCGAGCACCTGGGAACTAAAAATGTGGGGCACTGAGGCAAAGCTGTTGTTTTGAACTCATGCTGAAAGAAGTTAAATGTGATTTCTCATGAGGCTTCCGGCAGAATGATCTGTATGGGTTTAAAACCAAGGAGGGCTAATTAGCACTAGGTTCTCTCCTTCTGGTCAAAAGCAGGAATCAAACAGAGTTCTGTTCCCCTAGGGAAGTTACTAGGACCTATCCATAGGAAAAGTGAATCCACTTACCTCTCCCCTGAGAACAGAGAGCTTAAAACTTGGTCATTATTGCTTTGAAACCTTTAGCACAGAAGTTCTATTTTCAGTCTAATAACTTGTATGCCCTGAACTGACAAGGTTTTTACAACAGTGGTAGCTTGAGCCACTACAAAAAAGAATTCACATTCAGCTAGGCTTGATGATATATAATGCATGTAAATCACTGTCACAAGTTCAACTGTAACTATTTTACAGTGTTATTAGCTCTTTAAAGAGAGCTCTAACCAAAAGCTGATTTATTCTTCAAAGGCATTCCTTACTTCCTATTATACACATTTTTTAAATATTTGAAATCTTAACAATGTCTAAAGAACTGATATAAGCCTTTAATTGATCTTTCTTATAGTATAAAGAATTCCTCTTTTGGCATTTTTCTGTCATTCTGAAATTAGCCAAATGGAATGCATATTTTGTTGCTCTAAGAATTCGGTTCAGAATTGCCAGCTGTGTAAATTTATAGACCATCCATGGAAAACGAGCCTAAAAACACCTACCTATTAAGTCTGTAAAAGATGGAGCCATCAGTAAAAAAACAACACAAGATCAAAAAACCTAAACAAAACAAACAAACAAACAGAAAACCCCTAAGAAGCCCCCAGCTTGTTTGAAGCTTGTTGGTATGAGACTGGAGGCAAGCTTTGCTGTACAGGCTGACCAGAACAGTGCCACCTGGTGTCTGAATGGGAATGCAGCATGCTGCACAGAGCATTCTCTCAAACCTTTGTAGCTTATTGCCTCTTCCTCCATCAGCCATGTGCTGCAGCTGCCATGTCCAGTCTCCTGCCTATAACACTACTAGGCTGCAGGTAGGCCAACAGGAGTCTTTCTTTGGAGATCCATGCCAAGATGGGGAGTGGGGCCAGGAGACGGTAAGGCTGGAGGATGGTCTGTGGAGGGTGGCACAGTTCCCGGTGCAGTCGGGGTATCAGAGTGTGAGTGAATAGGGGACCACTAGTTTAGGGTCAGCATGGTTTAAAAACTATTCTGCAGTCAAGTAGGGTTGCCAGTCCAAGAGTGTGTACTGATGATCTGCAAACATTTTACCTTCACTGTGTTTTTTGTTAAATTTCTGGATTTGAATTGGACCCTTTGTCCGGGGCCTGGCAGAAGGGCTACATTTATATCATGTTAAGCATATGCCAGTAAAACTGTTTGGTTATCAGTAAAAAAGATTGTTGGCAAAATTATGTATGTATGTAGGTATCTATCTATCAATCAAAAAGATTGTAGGTATATGTTGGTATGACCAACAGTCATATATTACAGTGTGTGTGTGTGTGTGTGTGTGTGTGTGTGTGATGTTAGACGTTGGGATATTTTTTGGCAGTCTGCACTTTTTGAAGAATGCATAAAAATAATAAGTGCTTTTCTTTAGAGTTGTAGAAATGCCACTGATTCAGAGGCAGTAAAGCAGTTTGGTGGCTATCATTCTGTTTATCTTTCATGGTGGTGAGGCCTCAATTAAATTGCTATATTGAATGTTATGGCTAGTTGAGCTGCTTCTCTTGTCCTGTTATTGCTGTTGTTTATACCCACTAGCTCCCAAACTCCCCTTTCTTTTTTAATTTCCATTTTACTGATGCTAATCTGTCTTATGTCTCTAACTAAGGTAATAGCATGAAAGTTCAGCAACTGGAACCCCAAATAAATATTTGAAAAGAGGAGAAAGGGTAACCTTAGTTCAACATTTACTGACTGTGTGCTATTCAAATTTCCAAAGACTATTATGTCTATTCTCACTTCTTTTGAACTTGTATGTCTTGGTGACCTTTGGCTTGTCTATTTCAGCACATTTAGTTTAAGCTTGAGTAATACTTGGAATCTTGTGAGCACTCTTATGCTAGTGTCAAGGATATGTCTGCACAGTTGTTCCTTTTTTAAGTATGTAAAATGTGGTTTTAAGGAGACTCTTCATCTGTTTGGTAGAGTGTATCTGCTTTCATTTCTTTATTAGTTCAGAATGCTAATCCTCTTTGGCATTATTAGGACGGGAAATCTTGTGTACCTTGTGTATGACCTCAGGCTCTTTCTCACGGTTACCTCCTCTGTTGCTCGTACTAATGTAACATGTATGCTGATATATCCTTGTGAAACTCTTCATTCTATCCAAGTTTTGGAGTTGCTTACTATATTCTGGTGTGAAGTACGTTGTCTAGTTTAGGAAGTGTTGAAACTGGAAGAAACTGAAGCGGGAGAAGAGAAGGTGATTGAGAAAGGACTTGTAAATTGCTTTATAGATTAGAAGGGAGACTTTGACTATGCCTTGGCTGTTACCGTTAGTTAAATTCAATATTTACAATGTGGCAGATACAGACAAGAGCAGACTTGATGTTGAGTTATAATCTGTGAACTTTCAAGCTTTTATAAACTGAACAGAAGAGGGGGGGTTTTCTCCTTTGTTTTCCCCCACCATAGCTGTGTATGTGTATGTTTTAAATCCCATGCCTCCTTTTGTCCCTTTATTCAAACTGTCTTGCTTACCAAAGGGTGCCTGTTATACTGGCCACACTTTTTTTTTTTAACATATTTGTGCTAAGATGTCCTTTTACTAATGCCTGTCTTTCCTCTTTTCTTCACAGCTGTGCTCTTCAACTACTTCACTGCTTGTACTTAAGCAGCATTAGTTCTTTTTTCTGTCCTTTGACCTTTACAGTGTCAGTAGGGATTAGGCCTTACCTGTGTTATGTCCCTCAGTCAGTGATTACAGACGAAGCTGTATTTTAGAGGATTTGTTTTGAACATCCACCTGTGAAAGGCTAGCCAGTAGCCCTAGCCATTGCTTTAAACACCTGTTTTCCTTGCCATTGTGCACTTGTACACCAGGAGGGGCCAGAGAAGCAGCAGCCCATGCTGATAGAATTATGCCTCAAAATTGCTAGGTACCTGAGACTTCTGCTGCGTAGCCTAGTTTGCCTCAAACTTAAATGGCACATGTGTGGGAATCCATGACTAGAATTAGCATGGAGTGGGTTTGTGCACACAGCGCCCAGAACGGTGCTATGTTCATTTCGTTGTCATTCTTATAACTATGATTAAACATCTAGCCTTTGATGCTATGTAGATTGTTCTTTCTCATTTACTTAACTTATGTCACATGTTATATTGGTGGTACTAATGCAATTAGATCATCTGCATGAAATAGTATCTGTTGATATTTTTCAGATTAAATTTTGTGAATATTTGGGTATGGAAAGATGACTGCTGAATGTACACATCCTCTTTATTTCAGATTTCTTTATGGCTGTTTAGTTGTTCTGGCAGCAACACTAAACAGCCAGACTTTGATGTTTTATATGACACTCTTACCCACTAATTAACTTAATTAATTTTGCAATTAGTGATGTTAATTAGTGGGTAAAAATGCCATATAAAACTTCAAAGTTTGCATTTTAATCATAGTTTGTATAAAAAAATAATTATCACACTCTTGATTACAAAACTCAATCCAATTAGCTCAAGCAGGGTATGTGATATGAACTAGCTTTCTGCTTTGTCTTTCCTAACTAGTCAGTAGCATTTGACATGAAAAATTACCAGAATTGCCCATTTGTTATCTGAGAATCTAGCAACAGATAAAACACAGCAGAATGATACAGAAATGAATTCAGAGCTGAGTAGGGAAGTATGTTCTTATTGGCTAAAGAGTGAGTGGGTGTGAGAATGGAAGATGAAACTATTCCAAAAGTTCACTTTGGGTTATGCAAAATTCCATAAGGGCATCACCAAGTGACGAGACGCTAGCTCAGCTATTGTAATGGCCCCTGAAGTTTGAAAAACAGTCTGGTATGGAAGAGTTGTGCCTAAAGTATAAAAGTATGTATGCTTCATAAGATACCAAGTTGTTTTGAAGATGGGAGGATTCAAATTAAATGAAACGTTGGGCAAAGTCCTTGAGAGAAATCACTGAAGCCAAATTGGATACAGTGGCTAGGGAAAACAGTAGTTGAAATAAATGTGCTTGGAGGTAGGGATAGGTAATGCTATGAAGAAAAACTATAAGTAGCAGGAGGGCAAATAAGAAAAATGTTTTTTGCATCCATTTGACTTGGACACCACAGAGGAATTCCTCCTGGGAAAGGATCAAACTGAAATGTGACAAGTTGAAGTGAAAAGGTGTTCACTGAAAAGGAGACGAGAGAAAGCAGGGCAAGGAAGTCCTGATTGACAGTGTGACAGTTGAGACCCTGGCCTCAACCTTCTGTGAAGTAAATAAAGTGAGCAAGATGTTAGGTTGCTTCTCAGGTGCCAGGACAGTGGATATTCTTTAATAAAAAAAATTCAAGATAAGATGAAAAATTTTAGAGATCGGTACCAGTTTAGTCCAGTGGACCTCAGCTTTATAGAGTGATGGGCCACGTGCTTACAATCTGGCTGCACCCTGGGCCATCACTGCCCTTGTATGGGAGCAGGAGAGGGAGGTGGCTGCCAGTGCCAGAGGGAAGGGAAGGAAAGAAGAGAACGTATCTCTGGGTGTGGAATTGGATCTGTGGCATGGGACAGGCAGGGAAGATGATGCACCAGGCCAAGCTGCTGATTCTGCAGGCTGGATCCAGTCACATTGGAGGCCGGATCTGGCCCATGGCCTCATAGGTTGAGCACCACTGGTTGGGACCTTGTGGAAGTTTCATTAGAGTTATAGATGATTTTTAGAGAAACAGTTGATAGGTGTAAATACCTTGTGTGGTATTTTTGAGCACTTGACAGAATTTCATAGTTGCTCTGTTCAAGTTATTAAATCTTTATCTGTGTGTGTATATAGGTATGTACATGTGCAAATGGATGTGTGTGGGGGAGCATGTATGCTTACAGAGTCCAATAAATTGAGGGATATTTAAATAGACTTTTGAGAGCCACTTGAAAATATATGGTAAAGGTACGGTAATATATAAAAATATATGGTAAAATATAAATGTTATAGACTTGCTAGGAATAAACAGCATAACATACTTTTTGAAAATTCATCTTCTTCAATTCTTTTTTTTCTTTGCATGATGTATCCTGCCTTTTTTCCACCTTCATCAGTGCCTGTATTTCTAATTTATTGTTATCCTTTTTTTCCCCCTTTCCCTTTTATATTTTTTAAGATTATGCTAATAAGCAGGAGGCAGACTGGAAGAAATAAGTGCCACAGCAGTTTGAAGTTGGGTGTCTCCCTAGAGCAGTGATTAACATCTAGGGTGCTGCGAGATTCTTTGAAGGGTGCCCCAGAAAGTGTGAGGGGATAAGCAAGGTGTTAGGAGATAAACAGATGAAGGCAGACTTAGGCTTCAGGTGTGAAGAGATTAGCAGATAAAGGCAGGCTTAGGCTTTCCCTGCCTGGCCCATTTCCCACTCCCATCTGCCTCTCCTGGCTGCAAAGATGCAAGCTGTGTAATAGATAAATTTAGTCTTTGAAGTGGGTTGCCACTCAGTTCACAAAAGAGGGGGGGGTGCCTTAAGTCTGAGTGGTATCTTGAATCTAAAAAAAAGTTGAGAACCACCGCTCTAGGGTATGTAATTTGGGGTTAACATATTCTCTGATTTCACAGAAGGACCCAAGTGTCTTTTAAGCTTTTGAATGGGTGAAGCCCTAATGCAGTTTTCCAACTTAAATCAGGAAAGTAGCATTTGGGACACTTGTCCATTGTATCCTTCTGCCTAGCTGAGAAGAGTGTTGAAGGGTTTGGCCTGCTTTTGAGGAAGCTCAGTGACCTGAAGACTCACCTTCCCAGTATTCTGACAAAACAAATACTCTTATCAATAATCCTTTCATTCTACCAGATGGGACACTATACCCAATAAAGAAAATTTCACATCATCTTGTCTCAGCTATTCTTAGGCTAGGGACAGAAGTTACACATAAACCAGTTTAAGTGATCAGAAACTGGTTTAAACCTGTAACAGAATAGAAGCTCATATAAACCAGTTTCAGAATACCTGAAACTGGTTTAAGATAAACCTGGTTGAATGTAGACTTAACTGGTTTAGGTCAAACTGGTTTATAAAACTTCTGTCCCAGATGTCCTGGTTTATGTTAAATAACAGTGCCCCGGCATTTTGGAGCCCTGGGCTGGGCTGTGCTGTCTGCTCCAGCGAGCAGGGTTGGCCCTGACCCTCTGCTCCCTAGCTGGAGCATTGAGGGCTGGCTCACTGCCCTTCCCCCAGCAAATCCCAGCTGGGGTCTGAGGTGGGCAGGCAGGTTTGTATCCTGCGTACAAAGCTGTCCTGCCCTGGTAATCATACTGCTGGTTGCGACTGTGGACTACAAATCCCAGAAGCACCTGGAAACAGGATGAGGAAGTAATGAGCCCTGCAGAGTCCTGCTGTTGTAATGGTAGACTGCAAATCCCGGAGACCTCAGGGGCAGCAGGAAGGGAAAATGAACACACAGCTCATGCTGGCTATGTGCCAGGGAACTGTGCTTTAGTACCCCCTAGCTTCTGGCTTGAGCCACTACAGGCATGTGGCTACATTTCCTGAATCAGAATGTTCCTGAATGTCTGTTCATTTGCTTATTGGTTCAGTCTTTGCAGCTGAGACAAACCTGCAAAGACTAAATCAATTCAGCTTTGGGCTTTTTGACTCTCTGTATTTGATCTTAAAGTGGACTTACCTTATAATGTAGGTTAGCAGCTGGGTCACCCTTGGTCTGAACACACTTGACTCAGACTTATGAGTGAGTTGTGAGAATTCACTTATGCCATGTTTATGATTTGATCAGAGAGCTATATCTCCCTGAAAGAGTTAAAAATAATTAAATCAAGCAGTGGAGTGATGCCTGAATCCTAACATTATTTTTTGGATTTCACAGAACTTAGTTTGAGCTCCAGTCAAACGGCCAGAATTCTTCTGAGGTTTTATGATGTACGTTGCATTCATTTTTACAGATTTTTTGTTAATACTTTGAGCAGATTTTGTAACAGCAGTAATGGTCGTTCGGCTAATTATATTGTAATTGACCTTAGCGATGAGCATCCTTGGCTTTTACTTAATGCTTAATGCTTCAAGATGGTCAATTATCTCATCATTCCCACTTTGCTGCGAATTATTGTTCTAATTATTGCACTCAAAATGCATCATTTTGTCAGAATTGTAAAGTTATGCTAGGAAACTGCCATATTCACCCATGCTTCAAGAGTTGCCAGCTTTACCGTGTGGCAAGGCTTTTGGTCTGAAAATATTGAGTCATTATTTCTAATACTGATTTTATTTAATTATCACTTCTTTCTACCCGAGCAAGGTCAGCTATCTAAGTGAGTTGGTTCATGGGAGCTGGAGATTATAGGATTTTTAGAGAACTTGGACAACCCTTGTGCATGATCGGTCTGCATTTTTTTTTTTTTCTCGGAAGTATTACTTATGGCAACTAGACAGTGCACTGATGGTTCCGCTGCTACTGGTATGGGGCATTTATGTTTTTATAAGATGCTTACACTGCCTTCTGTCTAATCATTATTTTGTATACTGCCTATATTCCGCTCAGTGATTGGTGCACTAGAAATACGAGAAACGATACATTACTGCATGAAATTCCTGAAGTGGCGGCCTTGTGTAACATTGCTCAGTCCAGTGTAAATACAGGGGAAAACAGAGCATGGTACTGGCCTACATCAAGGGTGTCAAACATACAGCCTTTGAGTTGTATTTGGTTTTATAGCCATTGGTACCAGTCAACCCCCACTTAACACTATTTCACTTAGCGCTATTTCTCTGTAACACTCATTTTAAATTGCCACCTGATTTCACCTGGCATTCAGCAAGCTTCATTATAATGCTTGCATTCGCCACCTTGGGTAATTAAAAACACTTGCAATCTTGGGTCGTCAAATACTTTTGGTTTCGCTTAACGCTAGTTTCCCTTAACGCTTATTTTTTCAGGAACCAATTAAGAGCACTAAGTGGGAGTTGCCTGTATCTGGAAGTTGGGAGTGCACCTGCTGCGGAATTTAGGCCCACTGGATGTGGCCAGGGGCAGTAGAGGGCAAGCAAGGGATGTGCCTGCTTGCCTTGTGGCCACTTGGCCTGTGGCTGCCTCTGCCAGATCCATAGTAGCCGCTGCTGGACCCGCTGCTCTTGAAACTGCTGGCACTCTAAATTGGGCCTAGGAGGAGCCCCCCATGTCAGGAACAAGTTTAACACCCCTGGTCTCCATGGTTCTGGACACTGCCACATGCAATAGCTAGCTCTGCACTGAAAATACTGTAAGTTGTATTAGTCCAATTAGCCTTGCTGAATAACTGCATGGATAGTGGCACAAGCTGATGCTTTCACAAAGTAGATGTGGTGTTTTTCTCCTTCCAAGTATATCCTTCACATGCAGAAAACGCAGGGTGCTGCACCTTGGGAAGAACAATTAAACACACAAATACAAAATGGGGGACATCTGGTTGGGTGGACTAAACTGCCTAGCAAAGTTTGGACACTCCATCACTGAAGGCTTTCAAGAGTTTGGGCAGCCACTGGTCAAAGATGATATAGGCCTTGCTGTGCCTTGCCTATGTTCTACCATGGATATTTCCAATGCTTCTGGACTTTGACATCCCTGTCTTACATTATGTTTTTTACTTACTCCTTCCCCTCCCTTTCTGCTTTCTGCTACATGTGTCAAGGCATTTTTAAGCTTTCCTCAGGGGCATTGAGTGTTGAGTGCAAGCAAAGCTGGGGTTTTTGACTGGGATGGGTCAGTGCCTCTCCTGGGACTTGAAGCTGGAGGTTCGTTACTAGAAGGGCTTGCCTTTTCACTCAAGGTCAGATCAGTAACTGTATTTGAGGTCAGGAAGCAATGGACCAATCTGCCATGGTCAGATTGGTATGGACAGGTTTTGCCTTCCTCTGTAGAAAGAGGTGTGGTCCTCTTCCCAGTTTCCCTTGAGCATAAGTTGAACAACCTTGCAGCAGGCAGGAAGCTGGCTACTGTGGTCCCCCTGCTTTACCTGTGTCAAATTAGGGTGGTGTTTCATGTTGCCTGGGTGTACTGTGTAGTTTTGTTGGGAGGTTAGACAATGATTTAATTTGTATAGCATGGTGTTAGATGCACATGATCCTGCCTTAGGTAGGGGTTTGGACTAGATCATTTCTCTCTCAGCCCTGTTTCTCTGATTCTTTGATATCTCTTTTTCAAGCAACTGGGTTGAGTTGCTTTTAAAGTGCTCATACTCCATAAGCTGCTGTCCTTTGCCATCTGTTACGAAACACTGCAAGTTCCCAGGAACTGCTTGTGCTTGGGCCATGTTGTTTTGGTAAGTCGCCTTCTCTTTCTCCTGTTCCTTACTTTCATAGTGTGAATTTTAATTTCCTTGTGCTCTTCAGGCCTTCTGACTACATACCAAAAAACCTCTCACTCTTTTCTTCCCATGTTTCCATCACTTTCACACGTTACTGTACCTTTGCACTTATTACTTCAGGGTAGTGAAAGATCTGGCCTGCAGTGCAGCCCCAGGGTCTGGAGTAGACTTACAGCCTACATGTAGCATGGGCAGGACTGGCTGTATGTGCAGGGCCCTGGACCAGCATTATATGCAGTGCCCTCCGTGGAGTGGCTGCCATATAGAGTGATTGCTGCTGGATCTGGAATGTGGGATTGGAGGGAGGTCTGTGGGCCTGATTTGGCCTCCAGGGACAGCCCCACACCACTTATCCAGCCAGATGACTTTGACATCCCTGTCTTACATGATGTTTCTTATTTACTCCACAGATCCATTTCTGCAACCTCATTCTCATCATGGGCAACTATTTTATTTCCCCACTTCTCAGCTATAGTTTCTTTATTTCCCAGCACTCTTATCTATGTAATAGCATTGGCCTTACTGTGTTGTAGCGTTTTCCCATCACAAACTGCTTGACTCATTTTTGCCCTGCTTCATCCACGCCTTGTTTATTCTGCTTCTAATTTCCTCCTCTCTCTCTCCACTTTCTTGCACAATGGACCCTAGATACTTGATTTCTGTACAGATGGTATAATCTGATTGTCCAGTGTTTTGGGTGTGATCTCTTAAACTACATTTATTTGTCAAAGTGCTAGGCTTTACTGTACTTACACTTGTGTATTTAGTATACCTACCTCACCTGGGTAGTATATTTACCCAGAACAAAACTTTTCTACACAAACAGAAAATGGAAAACATGATACTTTTTGCTAAAATAGAAACCAAAAACCTCCACTTCACCAAAGAGCATTTTCCCTTGTCTCGTTCAGTATGTTGGTTCCTGTCTCATTCAGTTGTATATGAATAAACTCAATGTTGTTTTGGTAACAAAATGCTTAGTCTCTCTAGTAGTTTAAAAGAGTTTATTGGAGAAAACATCAGTGTAAAAAGACCTTCTTTACCTTTAAAATTTAATAGTTACTAAAATGAGGATGCTGGCCATTAAGATGCAGCCTGCCAAAACATAATGCTGAATCGCTTCATTTTGGTAAGTAGCTACCCTATTCCAGCTTCCTCAATGGGAGCCATTAGAATAACATTGATGTTCTAATCAAAGAGCAGAGCAAAGTCTAACAGCTAAATTGTGTACTTCGATGGAGGTTTTTTTGTGTACTGGCTGCTGGACTCAGGATCTCTTACAGAATCACTACATAGACTTGGATTTAAAAAAAAAATTGTGCAGATACCAGAGTTACTTCTAGGTATCTGATGCCACTAAAAGATGCACAACTGCAGTTACATGTCAGTGTTTGTCACCTGTAGTCGGAATCTCAAAGTTCTCTAACTGCCAAAATCCTAGTAAATAATGGGAAATCAGTATCAAGGATTCTGGCGTCTTATGACAAATTCCCCAGACTCCCTTCCACCATCTTATGATCAGTAGCGACTGTTGGTCTATACACCCTTTTGCCACTTGTAACCTGGTTCTTGGGAGCAATAGCTACTATGGAGGCTAGTGGGACCTGATTATCCTTGACATTTCTGCTGGAAATAGGCAACTTGTTTATTTAAAGTAGCTGAAACTCAACACTGTTATAGCAGATGTTGGCAAATGGACAATATTTACCTTATGGCACCTCAAGAAATAGCATCTGAAAGCATTTGACACATTGGCCAATGCAGTTTTATACATGCTCCATAATGATGAGATGTTTATTTTTGGACTAAACTCTTATAATTGTTTTTGGGAATGAAGATAATCAGAGCACAGTAGTACCAAAGAAATTGTCTTATGTAGGAAGAAGGCTAGCAGCCTCTGTTATGGTAATGGATTACATGTTATACTTAGCATTGAAGATGGTGGAGTTTATGCATGGGGACATGGTGAATACAACCAGCTTGGTAATGGGACAAAAAATCAGGCATTGTTCTTACTCAAATCTGAACCAACTTGCTAGTAAAGAAAGTGATTGAAGTGGCACATGCCTTTCCATTTTATGGCTTTATTATGTCATTCAGATATATAAGCCTGTGGTTATAACAACTGTTCTCATGTTGGATCTAGAGCTACAGCCAGCAGTAAAATCTCTTATGATCAGTAATCTATATCTTGCCGTCATAGACTGAACTCTGAGATGTAGGTGCTTAAATACTATTGTGAATTGAGGCTTTAGTTCATTTGCTGCACAGTCCATGGCAGTTGCATTATTTTGTAGATATAATGCAATTTGAGTATGTCAGCACCTGTTCCAGAGTTCTAAAGAGTTTTTTTTAGCAGTACAGTATGTACCAAACAGATAGTATGCAACCTCTCAAAAGTTGCTGCTTAGAAATGTTTAGAGAAATAACTGTGACTCCATGCAAGAACAGTTAGGCTACTTTTACTTGTGGAGTCTAACTTTAAAATCTTGCTCAACAGCTGGCCCAAATGAAACCCTCATTTTTCCCTAAGAACATCAAATATAGAACATCATCTTAAATGATCTGCTAGTCCAGTCAAATCCAGTGCAGGTCCAAACAGCCTGTCATAACTAAAGATCTGATGCAGGAGTTTTGGTTGTAACGGAGTTAGTTTAAGGACACAGGCAGGCAAGCTTCTTTGGGTAGATGTGATATCTTTTATTAGACCGCTAGAGTAGTTGGAATAAGGTTCTTCGCAGTTTTGGGGCACAAATACCCTTTGTCAGGCATGTGGAGACTCAGCTAGTATTCTGAGATCTCCAAGGAATGAAAGCGTGACAGGAGGTCAGTGAGACTGTAAATAGGTGGAAATTAGGAGAACGATGGGTAGAGAAGGGAGGGGAAGGGAAGAACGACAGGGGAAAATGGGTGAAGTAATGCCAAAGGTAAGAAAGGCAGACTCTACTATAGTAACGATTTTTCAAAGATAGAAAAGAAGCAACCTGAGGGTTTTTGTGTAGCAGTCATATTAGCCTTGTTGTATTAGCCAGGTTCCAGATTGGGGATTTCATTCTGCCTACCAAAATCTCATCTGTTCGCATTCCCAGTTTCAGTTCCTTTGTATTTCCTCTCCTTGATCTTATATCCAAAGAACAGAATTGAAACTTTAACTTGTAACCTTATATTTATCCCAACTTCCCCAACCTGAACAACCTTAAAGTAGTCTTGCAAAATTTTATATTCCTCCGATCTTGCAGGCAGTTTGAGAGTTTTGCTAGTGTTTTTGTTTGTTTGTTTGTTTTAATTGATGGGTGTGTGAATTGTAATTCAGTTTCTCATTCCTATCCCCCATCAGGGTGTACATGGTCAGTGAGTAGGCTGGGCTGGGAAATATGGCATTTTTGCAATACTGCCTTTAATGTATTCTAATATATATATGTTACCCTCAGTTTATAAAACTGTTTCTGAATTTCTTAGAAGGAACTATAACCTAGTCATCATTTTAATAACAGATTTTTTTTTTTTTTTCATTAAAATAAAACATTGGGAAAGAAATGGCTCTAGACAAAATCACCTGCAACTAATCTGGAAAGTTGGCTGACCACATAGACTTTTCTACTTATCATGCTTTTGAAGAGTTTAGTCTTGTGATGTGAACAATGTAAAGGAAATGTATTTGTATGATAGATGTCCAGATTTTTGTTATTAAAAACAAATGTGTCTCATGTTATATAAAGTCTAATAGCATTTAAATATCTGGATTTTTCACGAAGCAGCAAATATGCTTGGTGATGGTATACTTTTGTCTGTATTGTAATATTGCTTGTTTTTCTGTGGTATTGCTAATCTGCTTACTACCAACATCCAGAAAGTTCCGTGGCTTAATTTCCATGTTGGCACAAGGTGTGATTTGACTCTGAAGTAATTACACCATTCAGCAAGATGCGTTGCCCCAATGCCCAATGTGGTGATCATCCTTTAAATGCCAGTGATAATTAACTGCTTCATAATCATAGTAAGGAGTTCTAATTTATAACATTATTAAGGAGTAAAATCAAAGATTAAAATATCTTTAGCACCAAGGTTAACCAGATTGAGAAAAATGGAACCACATGGTTTCAAATTTATGAAAATAAGTATTTCTACTTAATTTAAGTGTGGTAGTTTACTTTAATTCTTTAGACAGCATTCCTATTATAACTTGCTGCTGATTATTTTTCTTCTTTTTAAAGCCAATTATTTCCTATATGGAGAATTTGGGCAATAATGAATGAATTCACATTATAAGCTGCCTCCACTCAATTTAGGAAATGAATATAAGTGTAATAGGGGTACTCTTAATATTCACATTCTTTTGCATAAGAGTATGCTATATAGTAATGGTAAGTAAATACATTTTCCAAGCCATCAGCTCTCTTAAATATTGCAGTTTTAGTTGGCTTTTCTCTGTTTTTCACTAGCATCTCGGGCTGCGTCCAGACAAGCATGTCTGTACACTATGCGACACCATAGACACGTCTTGGGGGCCCCACATACTGCACATTCAGCTACTCTGTGTGCTGCAAGGGAGCTATGGGGGGGGGCAGAGGGTGAGTGGGAAGTTGACCCTTAGATATCCAAGGGATAAAAAAAACACACGGGAAAAATAAAGCAGAGTGGTGCATGTGGTAGCAATGTGCACAGCTCAGAACTGGAGTCTGGCTGGCCAGAGCCACACTCCAGCTGCCAGCCAGGCACAAGGTGTGCCACTGCTAGTTGACCCCAGGGAACCAAATGTCTGCACTCATGTGGACACGGCCCCAGTGTCTTAATGTGTTGCATCTCTAGGGCCTTTAAAGCATAGTAATTGCAATTGCAATTAAGTACCGTTTACAGTGAAATATTTAATTGGAATTGTCTGCTTTTTTAAATCTAAAATAATTTGACCCATTTTCAGCAGTGTTTGTGAAGGGTAGACATTTGTTTACCTCTTTCGTAATGATGAAAAGACTATTGGTTGTATGCGACATTTACTTTGTGTTCAGATTTCCACTCTCACTCAATATTGTAAATATATAAATAATTGCATCAGGTCAAAATTGTCAGGTTTTCATAGGCGTTTCCTTCTTTTTCTTTAAGTTTCATCCAGATATTTATAAATATCTTCATAAAGGCTTCAATTGAAGTAAGGATCACTTTATAGGAAAACTCCTATCTTTGTGTAAATCCTTGTGAAATCAGTGGAAGTCAGCATCTGTACTTCGGGTTAAGAATGTGCTTGTGTGCTGTCCTGATTTTTAGGGCCTTAATATTTTAAACAAGTACTGGAATATGAAAAAATGGTGCCAGCTCTTAATGAAGTCTACACAATTTTGCCCTGATCCTGCTTTAATAAGAGACTTGCAGCTTTTATTGAAGTGGGCTGGGTTGAGTTAAGGAAATTTGGGGAATTTTAATTTTGCAGAAAATCCCCATGTTCTAACATTTAGTCTTCATGTCAGGTCAAGACAAAAAAAATTGAAATTCTGATCCCCCCCCCCAAAAAAAAATTCCCACCCCCCCCCAAATTTTTTTTTGAAAAATCAGTTTGAACATCAAAAAATACTTTGTATTGATTCAATTAAATAGTTTGACATTCCCAAGATCAAAATGTTCCCTTTCAATGTGCTGAAGTTGTCATGTTTGATTTTTGGGTCCATTCAAAATTAAATTTACATTTTTTCCATTGCAGCACATTTCCTCAGTGGGGAGTTATAATGTGGGATCCTGATATCTGTTGTCCATATGGGCCGTTCTCCTGGGCTTGACTACATCTTCTGTAATATCTCAGAGTTACATGACTCCTATAAGACTCTAGTCAGAGAGGAATCCACATTGCATTGTAGGAAATAGTTCTCCAGGCAGCTCAGCCTATAGGAGAACATAATGGTCCAAAATTCAACTTCAATAAGATTGTGCAATGAGATTGGTCAGTATGGCACAGTTCTTAAAGTGTCAATGGCTGCTAGCATCTGTTTTCCACTAGGTCTACCGTGACTTGGTGAGCTGAACCAGAGTTAGCATCTTGCGGAAAATTCAGGTAATAGTAGTGGAAACCAGGACTGGACTATTTCAGCATAAGAAAACATTTTCATGTTCAGCAAGGGCAGCTGCAATTTAATTCTGTGGCTAGGTATCCCATGATCCTTTCTAAATAAAAGTTAGTGGTTTGGAAACAACTTGAAGTAAAGAAAGAGAAAGATGATAAGTTCTTAAATGTGAATTTTGATTTCTTATTTTGCATTCTGTTTTTTAAGATTTAAGATAAATATCTATCAGTTTGAGAGGTGGGTACTTAAACAAGTGTGGTGGCTGTGATATTACATAACAGCATGTGTGAAATTAAAAGAAAAACAAAACATATATCTGGGCATGTGTCAGACAGTATAAGCACATAGATCTTAGCGACCAGTAAAACCTATTGTCTTATAAAATCACTTGGATATCTTGTTATTTCTTTTGAAACTAGACTACAGTAAAATCCCTGTTATCCAGCATTTGAGTAACCGGAACAGTCTATAACCAGAATTTCTGGCTGGGCAGCAAGACACGGGGAGAGGGGGAAGCTCGCACGCGGTGGCCACTGCTGCCACCCTGCGCTGTAGTTGCTTCATGTGCAGCTGCGGCGCCCTTTCCCCCCCCCCCCCCCGCCCCTCCACGTGCCGCCAAAAATCGATGGCCTCAGGTAATCAGCATTTTTAGATACTCTGCACCACCTATTCCCCACTCATGCCGGATTGCAGGGATTTTACTGTAGTTAGTTAGAAATAGATCAACAGTGTTTCTGTTGAGACAGCACCTACTTTCTTTCTCATTCCTATCCGCTTTAGTTTTGTAACATATATTTAAGCACAAGCTTAATTCTGAACATGTAAACACTGACTTCAATGGGAGATGAAGTTAAGCACATACATAACTGCCCTGCTGGACCAGGGTCAGAGAGCTCAGCACCTGAAATATTAAGGTCATTGGAAACAAATCAACATGCCTGTGTTTCATGTACTTGTGTGTTTGTATGTCAGGATACAGACTTTCTCAACTAAGTTCTGGAAATAGCCTGAGTGAACGTATTCCATTTCCAGTTCCCAGCAACTGAACAGATATATAGTCAGTTAATACATATAGTACAAATGGTTTTATTTTCTGTTTCACCTCCTTCCATCTCCTCTTCCCCCCCTGCCCCACCTCTTACTTAAATAAGGAACCACGGCTGTATTCTTTATCATTAAAGAGGGCTGTCATAGTTATAGCATACTTATAGCTGACCTTTCTCCCCTTTCTTGTCTTGCTGAGTGTACCCCTGTGGCTGTTGAACCTTCTGCTTTTCCTACCCCAAGATGAAATTTCACAGTTTTGCTCAATGTCCAGGACATCTGCGTCAATGGTTTACCCTTGATAACCATGTGTGTCAATGGTCCAGCTTAATGTGGGACATTTGTGGTTCTTTACCATGGAAGTCTGTGATAAATGGTGATCATGCATCCATCTTAAAAAGAAAAATATTGTCTGTCTTTTAGCAAGAACAGATCTCAAGAGCAAAACACATTTTAAATTGCTAACCAGTCTACACGCCTACATTGCCTACAATGTTCTTCATTTGTGGCTGGAATGATTAACTTGGGGCTGGTCCTGCTTTGACCATAGAGTTGGACTAGGTGACCTCCTAATATCCCTTCCAACACTGATTTTTCTATGATTCTGTGATCCTATGAACTTTTTCAAGCACCCTGAGTTCATATTACCTCAAACAACTGGATCTTTTGCATACAGATTGTTTTTAAACCCAGATTCAGTTCTTTCATTCATCTGCGTTCTCAAACTTTGATCCTTTTGGTCAAAAAAAAAGTCTTGTAGATTGGGTGAAATTGGCTGAAAAATCATCAAGACTGATGGGTCTGGCATTGTTCCTTAATGGCTCTCACAGGAACATAGAACTGGAAGAAATCTCCTGGGGCATCAAATGCCATCCCCTCTTATCACAGGCAACCATGTCATGTAATCCCTTTAATAAGAGTACTGAGTGTCATCTTTGTGTAGCCAGGTTTTTTTGCTACTCCTATTGGAAATATGTTCCAGATCGTCACCCTTCTGATACTGACACATATTCTTTCAAAAGTTTGCTTAGGGATAGCTTATCCTGAGCCATTCTTTTCCTTTCTTCTTGTTTTTGACAGTTCTTTATTGAATTAACCTTAATTATATATTATTTCGTATGTATGTATGTATGCCAGCTCCAAATCCATCACAGTGACACTTTGGCTCTCAACTCTGTAGTGTTCCACTAATGAATTATAGAAAGGTATCTAGCAATGATTTCAGTGTCATTACTAGTTAGTTATCATTGGTTAAAGCCCAAGTTGTTATCCATCAGAATTCCTCAAAATCATTAGTACTACCACTAACACCTGCTTTAAGTGGTCTTTAATGGTAATAATATAATAAACAACATGTGATACCAGAAAATTAGGCAGCATTAAGTGTACGGTTACATATTTTTTCCTCTTCCATCTCATTTCAGAGCTCTTCTGTGTCTCCATCAGCCAGTTTCAGAACAGCAGAGAAGCACAGAAACTCAACAGATTACTCTTCAGAGAGTAAAAAGCAGAAAACAGAAGAGAAAGAAATAGCAACTCGTTATGTGAGTGAAATTTTTCCCACTGAATTGCTAGTCTAAGTTGTTTCTACAATTTCAGTAACCCAATCCTGTTGAATATCTTTTAAATCTCTGAGCAAAATCCAAGCAGATACTGAGCAGTTATGGTTTCAGCTAAGCTAAGTGGAAGTTATAGAGGTTCGGCACCAGTCAGTCTTTTGTCCTGTGGAAAGGTAGAGTATCTAGGAGATAATGGGATAGATTAGCTAGAACACCAGACTTCAGAGTTTGGGTTCTGTCCTTGCTCTGCCTGTGCCTGTTGAGTGATGTAGGACAAATCCATTCCCCACTTTCTGCCTCCATTTTTCTGGCTGTGATATGGGCTTAATTTATACACAAAGCAATTTGAGCTCTACCAGTGAAAAGCACTGTATAAAAAAGAGACCTTGTAATTTTTAATTATTGACTTAACTCAAACCAGAGAAACTGGATGTATAAAATAGCTATGTGATGCTTTATCTTTGAATAGATATTTTTGGTTTTATGAAAGCGAGAAATATGTTTTGAATATCTTTTTAAGAATTTCACTGTGTCATTTCAGGACAGCGATGGTGAAAAGAGCGATGACAACTTGGTGGTTGATGTCTCCAATGAGGTATGGTACATCACTTTCTGTACATTACAGTAACTGGGTGTCTGGCTTCAGTCTCAGTGTCTGGTAACTGCATGACTGAAATTCTGCCTTTTATCCTCAGAACAGGTTAATCTGGTCTTTTTTATATCCTTCTAATACAAAAAAACCTTTTGACTCTAACTTTTTTTTTCAAACAAGGTTTTCTTTATGTTTTTGCAGTTAAGCAGTCTATCTCAGTCCTCTTAAAGCAGTACAGCCTACCGTTGAGTGGCACTGATTGTCATCAGTACTGTGTTCTTTTCCTGTCCTGAGACTTGCATACTGTCTGACACCAAACAGGAAAATTAACCTTATGTGTCTCAGTTTCCCACCTGCAAAATGAGAAATAAAATCCTCTGCTATTTTCATATCCTAAGCGGTGGTATCATTTTCGTGTAGCAGTTGTTTACCTCCAGTTTTAACTGTAAAGAACAGGAAGTTTTATTTCAGTATTCATCTAGATTTTAAAATTGTATTAACTAATTGTTAAGTGTTCATGTGACGTGTACCAGTAATAACAGCCCTTCTCCAAAAGTCTGAATTGCTGAAGTCAGGTGCTATGTGCCACTAATAGGACATTATATTAAACCATGTTCTTCACTTTTTAGGATCCTTCTTCTCCACGGGGGAGCCCAGCACATTCTCCAAGAGAGAATGGCTTGGACAAGACCCGACTGCTCAAGAAAGATGCACCAATTAGCCCAGCTTCTATTGCATCTTCCAGCAGTACTCCTTCCTCCAAATCCAAAGAACTTAGCCTTGTAAGTGGTTTGGAACCCTTCTGAGTTGTGATGGTACACTGATTTGCACATTCATCCAACCAGTAAGACACACGGAGACATGGTACTACTTTTTAAAAATCCCTTAGGCCCTTCTACACATTATGTTTATGCCATGATTGATGTGTTAATCATGGCATGAGTGGCAAGAATACTTACTACACGTGCACCCAATTTAAGGTTCCAGAAATTGGTAAACCAGGTATAAAAATGTTCTGTGTTGTACGTTGTTTGTCTTTTATATGTAGAGCATTTTTATGGTTGGTTTGTATGGTGCCTTGAATTGAACATGAAGCAGGTTGGGGCTAGCACAACTGATTGTTGGATCTAACCAGGGACCAACAATCAACTGATTGTTAGATCCAGTCAGAGACTGTACTGGGCTCTTGAACCAGCTCCTGGTGGGTCAGCTGGCGGTTGACCCCAGCTCTAGACTTGTGGGCACCCGGTTTTAAACTTGCTCACACAAAGGGAGCCAAGGATCATGAGCATGGACCTCCCTTGCACTAGCCCGGTGGTATGGCAGAAGATGAGATTGTTAGGATCAGATCTCATTGCACCTTTAAATGAAAGTGTGCTGGGTTGAATAAAATATGGTAAAAAATCCAAAGCCGTTCTTTGGGATAGAAAGGCTTTATTTGACTACCAGGTTAGATAGATGATAGATGCGTCTACACTGTGATAGATTTTCATGTGGGGAAGGATAGAGACCCATAATTCTATGGATAAATAAGAGTACACACAGCTTACTTGAGGTTTATATTTATTTATTTATTTTGTGCTACGGTTTATAGTGAATTCAGTTTCCTGTTTGGATGCAATTTGGTTGTTAGCTTTGTTTGAATTACCAGGCTATATACAACTACAGTAATTTTCATTTTCTATGAATAAAGTAATCTGCCATTTACAACAGCCATCCTTGACTTGCATCACAAATCACAATGCAAAAAAAGGCTGCTTGCAAGTCAGGGGTGTTCTTCTTTCTCTTTTGTGACTACAGTTAATCATGGTTCTGAGCTGTATTGTAACTCCTCTCAATTCTTTGCATGTTAGGGCACTTGCACTTTTCACATTATTTTAAAATTCTCAAAAGTAAATTCAGGACTGAGGAAAGGTGTGTATGGGAGAGAGAGAGACATGTTTTAAATAGAGGAGTTAACTGTTTGTCCATTGAATAGGCAGGCCACAACATGGCCAGACATGCAGAATTCCTCATGGTACCCCAGCCATTGTTCCTCAGCTCTGTTTGACAGGGATCGTCTCTGGGGACAAGCTGATTTATTACAGACTTCTTGTCCATTCAGACTTTGGCCTATCAGTGAAACTGCCAGTAACCCTGATTTAGTTGTGATGTGTACATGTCCACTAGGAGCAGACAGACCACCAACAAATTTCATGATATCATAATATTATTGTCAAATATGTCAATGATTTTCAGTTATGGATCTTATCAGGAGTCATACTGGGGACCTAACAGACCAGAGCTGTGAATTCTTATGGTGATTCCTGAAGCCTTCCTTTCCTTTTAATTAGCCATGCCTGCTGCTCAGCATTGCCAGTGACTACTATTAAAATTAGTTTCCACAAATCAAACCACATCCTGATTTTCATCTACAGTATCTAGAGCTGCTAATTAAGAAGCCTGAAAGTAAAATAAATAACTGCCTTTCACTGTCTTACTTTATAATTAGAATGAGAAATCCACTACTCCTGTGTCTAAATCAAATACCCCAACTCCACGGACTGATGCTCCAACTCCAGGCAGCAATTCTACTCCTGGATTGAGGCCAGTGCCTGGAAAACCCCCAGGAGTCGACCCATTGGGTAAGTAACAATTGCATCTATTTTTTTCAGAGCTTTATAAAACTACACCTTGGGCATGTCTACACAAGATGCTACTGCTCAGTTGTTACTGTGCATTTATTTAGTACTTGTACTAGCAAGTACTAAATAAATGTGCTGGCAAACATCCTTTAGGTGACGCTACTGCACAGTAGCCTAATAATACTGCACAGTAGTATATTAGCACTGTCTCTTCTGTGATGCAATACTGCACAGTATTTTTTGGCTACTGCACAATCAGCGTTTTATGTAGATGTGCCCCCTGTGTTTTTGATTTTTATTTGCGTTGTTCTTTTCCAAGAGAAGGTGAGCATCCTTTTAAGTGAAGAACTGCACAAACATTTTATATACCTGCTTATGCAGAGCCCTGAGTTGGTTTTCCAGTGTTTAAACTAAGCAATGTTTTACTGCTCCCCAGACTTCTTGTTGAATTGTTTTTTCTTTTTCTTTTCTCTCTCTCTTTGGTTTGTTAGCTCTCTTTTTCTTTCCCTCCGTAGCTTCAGGCTTAAGGACCCCCATGGCAGTACCATGTCCTTACCCTGCTCCATTTGGAATTGTGCCACATGCCGGCATGAATGGTGAACTAACCAGTCCAGGAGCCGCGTATGCTGGTCTACATAACATTTCCCCTCAAATGAGTGCAGCAGCTGCAGCGGCGGCAGCAGCAGCAGCTTACGGGAGGTCTCCAGTGGTAAGTTCCTGCCTTAGAGAGCAAAGCTGTATGTAGAGTTCAGGAACTGTGAGCTAAAATAAAGACATGCAGGGCTGAATGTAGTCCAGCCTATCTCTAGTTTTGGAGGAAGGCCATGGAACTACATTTTTTTTGTTTGTTTGTTTAGTTCCATGCTTAATATATCCTCCCCCCACTTCCCCCCCCCCCTTTTTTTTTTTGCTTGGGGAAAACTGCAGGTTGGTTTTGATCCACATCATCACATGCGAGTCCCAGGCATCCCTCCGAGCCTAACGGGCATCCCAGGAGGAAAACCGTGAGTATCAAATCCCACTGTACAAAATTAAGCATTTCCTTGAAATGGCGTTTCCATGCTGGTTAGAGCTCCACCTGAGTTATTGGAAAACATTGTGATAGGAGCAAGTTAACTGATTGTTTAGAAGCTCTAATCCTTCTTTCAATCATGAAAATATATTTGGATGGAGTTGTTTGAAGACTAGTACCAGCCAAGACATATTGGGTGGTATGGAGAGGTTATGGTGGGGAGAAGAGCTGAACTTCTAGCTGTGAAGTCCTGCACTTGTGTGGTCTGTCTCAGTGTCAAAATGCAAACTGCAGAAGAACCTCTAGTATTCATACCTGCTGTGCTTTGTCCCTCAGTTTAAAAATTCCTTTGCTCACAAAAGCCTTGAAAACACTTGCAAACTTACTGAATGCTATAAACAGTACTGTGCAGGTAAAGGAACACTGAAATGTTTTGTTTGATTGAAAATACTAAAAAGAATTATGGTATCATAATGTTCCATCATCCGTGATGGAACCGACCAGAAAAGATGACTTATGTTAACAGACTTTGCTTGCTATGAATAGTAGCAATATGTAGGGGGTATATGGGGAGGGGGTGCACATGCACCCCTTAATTGGCCATGCTTGCCACTTAGGTGATGGGCAGGGGGGCTAGGGAGGCGCTCCAGTGCCCCTCTGCAAGCGCTGGCCGATCACTGCAGCCGCTCCCAGAAGGCCCTCCCCCTCCAGGCAGCAAGATGAGCCATGGTGGACCTCCCCCCGCCCCAGGCAGCGAGATCAGCTGTGGGCAGACCCCCTCACCCCTGGCAGCGAGACTGTTCACAGGTGGGGGCATGTGCCTTCCCGTGACTAAGGTGGCACCCGTCACCCATGGCTATGAACCTGGAAAAAAGAATTACACAAATATGAAGAACTCTCCACTCACTTCTCTTGAGTTGGGGGAGAAGGGCAAATAAAATGGTGATACAAACCATATTGATTTAAATTTTGCTTGAAGGTTCCCAAGTCCTCTGTGACGCATACAAGAAACTGAGCAGCCAACAGTGAAGAGGGTAGAGGGTTTTGGTATAGTTCAGGCATCTAGTACTGTTGGTATGATTTATTACTTTTACAGGTCTTGCATGCAACACAAAGTAACACATGAAGGGTGGGGACACTATCACAGTATGTGCAATTTTATTATACGTGTGTATTGTAAAAATTGTAAATGCTATGGTCGTATCCTTTCCCCCTGCCATTCAGACATAACTGGCTGTCATGTGACCTATTCCACTACCTCCTCTGTGCTGGTGGACATCCCATATATATAGCCAGGCTGGCTCTAGTTGAGTCATGTGCAGAGTTAATGAGTTGGCACAAAGTAACTTTCAGGATCAGGACCTTGCCACATAACCTTCTTCGCGTGTGTGTGTGTGTGTGTGTGTGTGTGTGTGTGTGTGTGTGTGTGTGTGTGTGTGTGTGTGTGTGTGTGTAATACCAAATGCCTGATATTGGAATAAAAGGTGCAAAGTGTTGTTGCATCTCAAAGGTTTTTGAATGACATTGACATAACAGTGGCTATTCAGAAGGTTAGTAGTGGCTATCTATTGTCATCTAGATCTGATGGCTGTAGAGATTGAACCCTCGAAGTGTTTGGCAAATATTACATTTGATCCATCTTGAGTTCAATATTTTTCACAGCTGCTGTTCAAAATTGTCACTGTCTGTTTTATTATTTATCCCTTTTTAAAAAGTTTTTATAAATTCTCTGCTGAGAGTTCCCTTTCATGGAATATACAGTATGTAGTGCATTGGTTAGCTTGTTTCTGACTTCCCTTTTGTTTTTGAACTATTGCATAATTGTTGTGATTGATTGTCCTAGGAAACAGTACAGTATATGAATCAAAACATAGGAAATGTATTTTGAAACCTATGAAAATGCTTATAATGGAATATATTTGTAACGCATTTACAATTCTTGAAACGTGTAAAGGACAATGTTTTAAAATATTAATAACTGTAGGAGCTTAGTACATTGGTACAATTCTATCAGGAGGGCTCATAGTAAATGGTTGAGTAGGAGAACGAGAGAGAAATACAACACCAGAATCTTCCCAGGATGAATTGTATTTGAATAATTATACATAGCACTTATGTGCTTTATGAGCTGAATCCTCAGATAGCGTAAGTCAGTGCAGTTCTGTTGAAGGCATCTGATGGTTTCTGTGCTCAAAGCAACTTTGCTGGTATTGGCCCAAGTATGACGTTTCAAAAATAATGCTGCAATTTCATTTTTTGGTATCACTGCGATGTCTCAGGGAGGGTTAGTGCTTTATTTTTAATACCATACAGTGTCAAGCATATAGCTGGTATATTAAACAGATGATGAGATTTTATAGATGGCTGATTTCTATAGGCACTAATTGAAAATAAAATCTACTAAAACTAAGCAGATTGCATCTTTTGACAGCAGTGACAATCCATTTGAGCCTTGTCTGAATGTATTTAGTGTCAGGAATGAAGGATGATGATCTGTCACTCAGGCCTGCCAGATCAAGAGAAGAGAAAGTATAGTGAAAGCTGCAGAAAGAGTGAAAGATTTCTGGTAATGGGATAAAAAAATAAAAAAGGGAAGATTATGTGAATAAAGTTGAATCTTTGTGCTGCTGAAAAGCCATTGTAATAGCGTGTTGTGAGACTGAAATATCAAGCAAAACGGTTAGCTTGTAAAGGCTGTCTTTCCACCTAATTTCAGGGTATTCTGAAAAAAATTATATTTCTACGAATTAGTCTTGTCTACTATTATGACTAGTTTTCTTCTCAGTACTACCAGGAATATGCTAATCTAAGGAAATTAAGAACTTCTTTTAAACAAGCAATCAGACAGACAGACAGATATAGATGGGTCCTCTTATAACATTTGTATTCAGTAATGGCTACTGTCTGACACAGCACATCTTAGAATAAAACAATTTTGTAACCTATGTCTTCTCCCTGCAAAATATTTTGAGATGAAGTTGTTGATAGGTTATTCACAGGTGGCATAACTGGCAGTCACGTTCTTTCTCAGTGAGAGTCCTGATTCCAGCAAGCAGAATTGGGATTTGTGGTTGTCATGTTCATTCAAAAAAAAAAAAAAAAACCACCCCCCAAAAACCCAAAAACACTGAACATTTTTCCTAGTCTGCCATTTCAGCAGTTGTACCTTGAGAACTTAACCCTTTGAAGTCAGAGATTTCATTCAGCAAAACAAATGCAATAAAACTTCAGAGCTGGTTGGACTTCATCATGCATACTCACTTGGAGGTTCATATTCACAAATTAAATGTTCCCAGGGAATATTCATTTTAATCTCTTTTGCTCAGCCAGGTGTTAAAATTCTGCAATTCCTGGCTTCCTCTTTCTGTGTTCAAGAAGGTTTCGATGTGGGCTTCTCTCACTCTGCTTATGTATGTCAGGCCCAGTTTGAAAACTGACATTACGTGTCCCTGCTCATGATAGTAATCATAAGTACATGACTTAAGACATAGAAACTGTTTGGTCTGTGGATTCATAGCTTGCCTTGCGAAGAACTCTCGGGCTGATGGTTTCCAAACTGGGTGCCATGAATAGGAACTGAAATCCAAACTTACTCATGTCATCAGAGGTGCTGTGTACGCCCATGACTTCTGTAAACATAAATGTAGTTGAAGATGTTCGGGAGCTCTGGATAGCTTGGTGACCACAGGTGTTACATTTAGATTAACCTGACCAGAGTTAGGTTGATCTAAATGCCCATTCATGCAAGCATGCAGAGGGCTTAAATCTCCCCAAAAATGGTGTGCTGTGAGTCAGTTTACCTAAGTAGGTGCACTAACTTAGATTTGAGATCAGGTTAACTTGACCTGAGAAAGGGTTAAACCAGTCTTGCGAATGCCTGATGCCTTTGCAATGTAGCCCCAGAGCTGGGAAAGCCCTGCTATTTGCCCCAGTCCTGGGGCTGTACTGTTCCCTCCCCTTCCCACCTTCCCTCCCCAATTCTGTCTGCCCCTCTGCACCCCAAGTTACTTGTACTGGTTTCCTTGCATGGCTCCCAGCTGCATGCACTGCTCCTAGAATATGTTTAGGTGGTGTAAAGTAAGCCTCATTAACAAACTGGGTGTGGTAAATGTCTGAATGCACCCTACATGCCTGAATTAAGTATCAAAGCTACATGCATGTTTTAAAATGTTGGTTAATATAGCTTGTTCTTTTTTTTGAAGCAGGCACGATTAATCGCATTCACCTTCCTTTTGTAGGGCATATTCATTTCATGTAAGTGCAGATGGCCAGATGCAGCCTGTACCTTTCCCTCCTGATGCCCTCATTGGTCCAGGAATCCCTCGACATGCTCGCCAGATAAATACTCTGAATCATGGAGAAGTAGTATGTGCAGTTACCATCAGCAACCCCACTAGACATGTGTACACTGGTGGGAAGGGATGTGTCAAAGTTTGGGATATCAGCCACCCTGGAAACAAGAGCCCTGTCTCTCAGCTGGACTGCCTGGTAAGTGAAGACCTATAGATGATGATGTACTATGAACAGAATGATAGTGAGTAAAAGAAAGCAGCTGGTGTAGAGCTGACATGGTATTGTTAAGATATGGAATACAGTGATTGTTCAGGGACTGTCATCAGTACTGAAGTTGAGCGGATACAAATTGCTAAGCGTCACTGAAGTGGTTTTATTGTTTGTTCCATAACTAAGTTGTCCAGCTTGAGGTATGTGGGTGTTGTACTTCAAGAATCTTCTACAATAAAATCTTTTAAAATGTTTTTCTAGTCTATATTTGCCTTTGTGTGTATAATGTCCTGTTTGTACATGACACTCTAAAGGTCTCCCTCAGTTGCTGTTAAGTTTCAGGAAATGTATTTGCATGAGGTAACAAGATGTGCTATTGTTAGCTTTTCTTTTATGTCGTTTACCACTTTTTGATGACGCGTTGTACGTGCTGCTTCCAGTTGTATGTGCTGCTAAAATCAAAGCTGCGAAATGCTGGAAATAAAGAAAACAGCAGAAATATCTTCCTGATCTGATCACTGCCTGATAGTAGCAGCAGGTCTCTCTGGAACAGAGGAGAGACAAGCCAAGGAATTTGTACTCACAACACGGAGTTAAACTGAAATAAACCAAGTATTAAAACATAACTTTCCTTACAAGCTGTCGCATGCAGAAACATTGAATTGTTTGGGGTTGGATGCAGGTCTTTGCATTTTGATGCTAATTAAGATTAAATATCTCTCACTACTGAATTTTGCAGATCAAGTTTAAGTACTTCCCTAATGTCATGTAATTTTCTGGCATTAATACACTTTATCATTGTCATAAGTATAAATGGCTCATTAAAACCAGGAGGGAATACAATACTTTTATGGATTTCTGCTCTCATGTTAATGCTGTTTTCCTTTCCTCATGAGTAACCTCTTGATGGCTTCTGTCTCCACAGAACAGAGATAACTACATCCGTTCCTGCAGATTACTCCCAGACGGCCGCACCCTGATAGTTGGTGGGGAAGCCAGCACGTTATCCATTTGGGACTTGGCAGCTCCAACTCCACGTATAAAAGCAGAGCTGACATCCTCTGCCCCAGCCTGCTATGCTCTAGCTATCAGCCCTGACTCCAAGGTCTGCTTCTCCTGCTGTAGTGATGGGAACATTGCAGTGTGGGACCTGCACAACCAGACTTTAGTCAGGTAGGTCAACAGAACTGGATTGACAGGTTGGGAAGAATTAATTAGGCATAGCCTTTCCTCCCCCCATCTCTACCTCCCCACACCTTAGATTTTTAAATAAACTTGTATCTTAATCATGTCAGCCTAACTTTTTTGTGTATCATTGTTAGGCAGCCTGAATAGTTAGTGAGTGATAAAATTGTAACTATGTAGGCTTTGAGGAGTTTATAATTCCAGGCTTGAAAGCTACGTTCTGGTGTTTCCAGATTGGGGCCTGCTGCATACTTTCAATAAATCAGCTGATATCAAGAGTCCCCTAGGTCTTGTTTCCCCACCTCCAGAAGTGGAATTATTTGAATCGTTTTTTTGTATTTGTATTTATTTCAGATGTGTATTCTGCCCTTTCCAAAAGGCTCAGAGCAGGTGAAAAAAAATGAGTGAAAAACGGAGTATGTTGTGTTGACACTCAGAGCAGCCAATCTGCATTAAGCACATGTGACTTAAGTAAAAGCGAGCCTAAATCACCGTGTTCAGATCCGGTTTGTTTTGGGATGGATTTTCAGAATGTTGATTACTTATCAACAGTGAAAAGCATTTTAAGAACTAGTAGTATAGGTCTATAGTATACAATAATATAATCTAACACGGCATGTAAATGTGAGCTTTTGGCAGTTGTAAGGGGCCTTCAGATTTTTCTTAAACCAGTTTATTTAGAATCATTTGCTAAAACCTCCAAGAGTGATATAATCCCACTCCGTTAAGGCCAAGATCCACCACTGATCTGAAACTTGTAACCTAATTTAAAAAAAAAGTTAGTGCCCAACCGATTAACCTGATTATTTGATTTATTCAGCACGCAATTAATTTGGTTGTCTCAGAAGTTTTAGATGTCCATCTTCTAAAATATGCTATTGCTGTCCTTAGCGTGAATTGTCATAAAAAAACAAACTGAACAAAAAAGAGACATGATCTACACAGAAAATGAACACTGATCCCTTCTGAGTATGCGGAGCAAAACTGATCCTTTCTAACATGATTAGGTGTTTTCTTTTTGACAATTTTAGGCAATTCCAGGGCCACACAGATGGAGCCAGCTGTATTGACATTTCTAATGATGGCACCAAGCTCTGGACGGGAGGTTTGGACAATACGGTCAGATCCTGGGACCTCAGAGAAGGGAGACAGCTACAACAGCATGACTTCACATCACAGGTTTGCTCTTGAAAACTTTGACGTGTTATAGAAATCTGTAGTGGTCTTTATAAAAAAACAAACAAAAAAACCAAAAAAACCCATGTTTTTGTTTTTAAAAAAATAAGACTTGAAGGATTGCTCCAAAAGAATTTTTCACTTGGTCTCTAGCACTATTTCAATATGGCAGCTGAACATATCTCTGGGTTGTTATTCTGTTTGACAGATTAATATTTTTCCCACAAGAACATCAGGCAATCTTTTTATAAAGGAGAATTGCCAGACTCAAGTATGCTGATGTACAATCTGTATCATTTCTTGTAGCTGTTTGTTCAAAGAGATCTTACAAAAATATTTCTAAGGCTGTTGGATGGGCTAGGATATTAACTTGTATAGCTAAATGGAGTTTTGTGTACATGAACTAATTTATCTTGATTACTATAGTAATTGAATTAGCATCTTTTAACAACTGTCATAGGAAACCAAAATGTTGCTCACGTATTTGAACAGTGGTGACAATGTGGTAGGAATCAGTTTTGAACATTTCAAGCCCCTCCCTTAATTATTGAAGCCTGTGCTGTGTTTAATTCCAGATCTTCTCACTGGGCTATTGTCCAACTGGTGAATGGTTGGCAGTAGGAATGGAGAACAGTAACGTTGAAGTTCTGCATGTTACTAAACCAGACAAGTATCAGCTACATCTTCATGAGAGCTGTGTGTTATCGCTCAAATTTGCTCACTGTGGTAAGCAACAGCTTCTCTGCCAGCATTTTCTCTCTCTTGACAAATCTCTTTTGAATAAATACAGTGGAAATTTAAAACCAGATGTTCAATTTAAGTATAAAAATTAAACTTATCTTTCCCTTGTGTGAATGCTTTTTGTTACAAAATACTTATATTGTAGCTAAAACAAAACCAAACCGTAGTCTAATCAGATAAAACTTTTGATTGTTCTGATACATTTTTTGTTAACAAGAAAATTAATCATTTTCTCTGACTAATCTGTTTTGGGGTGTATTTTAATTGCAGGCAAATGGTTTGTAAGCACTGGAAAAGATAATCTTCTTAATGCCTGGAGAACACCTTATGGAGCCAGTATATTCCAGGTAATAATCTCCTAAAAGCTGTTTTCCACACTATAGTGCAATTGTGATGCATTTTTTTCAAGGTCTGTCATTTGATTTAGAGGTTTTTTTTTAAATGGGAGTTCTTTTGTTTATTTTAAGACTGTCCCTGGGAATTATTTTGTTTCTTTTAAGACTGTCCCTTATGATGAGGGTACAAAAAATTTAGTTCCTCAATACTATTTTAATAATTGTATTGTCATCGTAAAGTGGCCTGTGACTTGAAGGTATATGTTAAGTAACCTTGAAATTTTTGTGTCCTGTTTCCTTCCCTGCACCCTTCCCCACCCGCCTCCACTTCCTTTGTGTGTCTTGCCATGGGCAGTATGAAGCAGCATTCATACAACACGATTAAATTAGTATTCATTGAATGTTCTATATCCTGCTAAAAATGGTGGAAGCTATAGTCAGTATGACAGTCACATGAGCAATTTTTCCAAGCTTGCTTCTTTGATTTGCCATTCCATTTTTTTTTCTCTTTCTTAAAATAGCTTTTGATGACTGGTATAGATAAAGCAGCATTTAAGATGTCAAAACATGTATTCATATTAAAAAGTTATTAAATGACACGGGCAAATGCTTGAACTGAAGAGCTGACCCTTGTATAAGACTTCTATAGAATGTAATTGGAAGCGGTAACCTTGCTGTAATTTTTAAACCATCACACAGCTTTTAACTATCTTCATCTCTAATGGAATTTAATGATTTCCCCCTTCAGAAAAGTAAATTTGTCCAGTTCTTAAGAAACCAATGTTTAATGCAGAATAAGACCTCTCTAACTCTTCCAAATCTCACTTTTAGTGAAAATCATTGAAGAGATCAAACTCCAAAAAAGCATATGGCTTCCTGGATGCTTCACGCTCGCACTCTCGTTATGAGTACAGCACTCATACGGCCCTAGTAGGTCCAAAAGATGAGCTCCATGCAGTAGCAGAAAGAAGCTGTATCTCAGTGCTTTTGATGCAGTTTACTGTGAGATACTACACCCCTCCATATAAAACAGGTAGCAGAACTATGATAGTCTTTGGGATCTCAGATTAACCTTATATGCCACCAAACTGATTAGTACCTTCAGAAAGACGTTAGAGCAGTGGTTGCCAACCGGTTAATTTGATCAACTGGTAGATGCCTCCAAAACACTGGGCATTGCAAGCGGTGCACACCAAGGGCATGGGACAGCTACAGGGAATGGGGGGCATATGCCCCTGGAACTGCACACCAGCCAGGCTGGCTGCTGTTGCGGACTGGGGCCAGGGCACGCCAGGCAGTGCTAAGAGCAGGGCTTTGCGGGGAGCTGCAGGCACCCACAAATTTGCCGTAGCCCCGTTCCCAGCGCTGCCGTGAAGAGCACGACACTGTCTTTCAGCCCCAGCCTGCCACCCCCAACCCCCCGCACAGATTTGAGGGGTAAGGGGAAGGCAGTGCCGTGCTCTTTGCAGTGGTCTGGGCTGCACTTCGCTGCAGTTGGGCCGGGTGGCGGTAGAGCTGGGGGAGGCTATGGTGAATTTTCATGTGCTTGCAGCCCCCCATGTAGCTCACCTCCCGATGCACCCCAGCCCACAGCAGCAGGCAAGCCAGCCAGCATGCAGATCCGGGGGCATGCATCCTCCTGTGCCCTCCCAGGGTGTGTGCTCCCCCCGCCATGGCCCCCAGATGAGCCGCTCACGGCTCCATCCTGCACCCTAGCTGTGCAGGACCTACCCCTGCCTCTGCCTCAGCCCCACTTCCTCCCTGCTGTTTGTGGGGGGGCAGATCAAGGCCCCAGCAGTGAGGGAGAAAGAGGAGCTGGGGCCTCTATCTGCCCCACCGCAGCCTTTTCCCCTCCCCCTGCCCCTTCCTCCACAAACCTACCTGCTTGAGGGGGGCATGCCCCCAAATAATTTTTTCTCCCTCTGCCTCAATCTGCCCCCCAATTCCCTCCCCACAGACTTACCTGCTAAGCAGTGGTGGGGTTGGGGGGTGGCACACAGTAGATCTTGGGTTGCTTTTAAATGCCAAAGGTGATCTACTTAAAAAGGTTGGAAACTACTAGGTTAGTCTCAAGACAATCAGTGTCTTTGGTGAAGAGCAGAGGGCTCAAAATGAATGTAGGCAAAACCAGATTTGTTTTCATCAGAAGAGACAGTGCTTTGAAGAACTAGCTTGGATTTGGGTTCCCAGTCATCACTGAAGGCATCTACCCCCATCTGTCAAAGTTGTGCAAAGCCTTGGATTCATCATCTACAGTTACTGTCAAACTCTGTCCCCTTCCTCTGAATCACAGATTCCTGAGTGGATACTTGTTACTGAATATGGTCACAGTCCAGAGACCTGTACAGAACACAGCTGTCAGTTATTTGGGACAAGGCCCAAAATAGGGTTTGAGTCATTTTAACCATCTAGATTCTGTTAATTCCTAGCGCTGGAGGTGCCTCCATTGCTTAACTGTAGCTTTTCGCTTCTGTATTCCCAGAATTGTCCTAGTCTGAGCATCTTGGTGCTTATTTCCTGTGTAAATGTAAGTGCAGGTTAGAAACTGGATGTCCTCCTATCTACATCCCTTAAGGGCTGCGGGCCAGGCACCGGGGGATCTAACACTCCCCAGCCACCTAAGCAGGCTGATGTGCTCCCGTGCTAGAGTAGGTAGCATGGATACCTAACTCTTGTTACAGTTTCTACAATGAGGGCCAGGCCCCAAAGTCAGAAGCAGTTCTAGACCTAATACTAACACATGACCAAGTTCAAGAGGTATCTTTTGGTGATCTACTCTGGAATAGCGATCGTAATTTAATTGCCTTCAACGTTCTAGTGGGAGGGAGCAAGCCAAAAAATTTCGCCATGAAGATGTACAACTTTAGGAAGGGAAATTACACAAAAATGAGAATTTTAGGAAGAAGTTAAAAGGAGTAGTCAAAACTGTAAAGGGCCTGCAGGCAGCTTGGAAGCTCTTTAAAATACAGTGTTAGAGGCTCAGGAAAACTGATAACACAAATCAAAAGGGATACCAAGTGACTGAATGAAACCCCTGCATGGTTTAACAGTAGTTAAAGAAACCATTCAAGGCAAAAAGATACCTTTCAAGAAGTGGAAGTCTTGCCAAAATGAGGAAAATGGGAAAGCTCACAAATTCTGGCAGGTCAAATGTAAAAGAAAAAGCAACCAAAAAAGAATTTGAGGACAGTGTAGCAAAAGATGCTAAAGTTAGTCTTAAAACTTCTAAAAAATATTTCAGAAGCAGAAAGCCAGCAAAAGAATTGGTGGGACCATTAGTTGACCATGGTGTAAAAGGTGCATTTAGGGTTGATAAAGCCATAGAAGAGAACCTAAATAAATTATTTTTTTTTTTTACTAAAGAAAATACTGAAGAAATTCCCATGCCTGATCAGTCCTTCCCAGTAAATGGGTCTGAAAGGTTGGACCACGTTGAAGTGACAACAGAAGTTTTAGAGTAGATTGTTAAATTAAATGCTAGTAAGTCACCAGGACTGGATGGCATTCATGTAAGGGTTCTGAAGGAACTCAAAGATGAGATTGCAGAACTGTTGGCAGTAGACCATAACCTGTCATTACAAATGGCCTCAGGCCAGAACACTTGTGTGCTGCCAACATAATGCCCATCTTTCAAAAGGGCTTCAGAGGTGATCCTGGGAACTACAGACCAGTGAGTTTCACTTCCCTCCCTGGCAAGTTAATAGAATCTATAATGAAGAATAAGTTCAGTAATTACACTGACAGACATGATAATCTGGGGAGGAGTCAGCATAGTTTTTGTAAAGGGAAATCCTGCCTCACCGATCTGCTGGAGTTCTTTGAGGGTGTTAACAAGCATGTGGACAAGGGGGATCCAGCTCACATAAGCTTTTTGGAAGTCCAAATATATTTTGACAGGTTCCCTCATCACAGGCTTTTAAAAAAACCCGTGTTGCCACAGGATTGGAGGGCAAGTTCTTTTGTGGATTGAGACCTGGTTGAAAGATAGGAAGCAAAGGGGAGGGATAAACAGTCACTTTTCAGGATGAAGGGAGGTCAAAAGTGGGGTTATTCAGAGATCTGTGCTAGGCCCAGTTTTTTGTTCAGCTTTTTCATCAATGAGCTGGAAATGGGAGTGCACTCTGAAATCTCAACTTTGTAGATGCTTCCAGATTATCTGTGTAGTCAAATTCTAGGCTGACAGAGCAGACCTGCAGAACGATCTCACTAAGTTAAGTTAGTGGGCAAAAAAATGGCAGATAAACTTCAGTGTTGACAAGTGCAGAGTGGGAAAAATAATCTCAACTAAATGTACAAATGCTCAGTTCTGAAGTAGGTGTTAAAACTCAGGAAAGAGATCTTGGAGTTTTTGTGGATAGTTCTCTAAAAATGTTAGTTCAATGTCCAGAGGCAACCAAAAAACTAGCCAGTAAAATGCTGGAAATCGTTAAGAAGGGAATAGAAATAAAATACAAAATGGAGAACACCATTATGCTATTATACAAATCCTTGGTGCACCTGTATCTTGAGTACTGTGTACAGTTCTGGTCTCTGCATCTCAAAAAGGATATAGTAGAATTGGAAAAGATATAGAGAAGGGAGAATTGTTATTCACCAACTCCCAGAGTACTAGAGCTATGAGGCACCCGCTGAAATTAGCAGGAGACAGGATTAAAACTACCAAGAGAAAGTACTTCTTTATGCAATGCAAAGTTAATTTGTGGAATGCATTGCAATAAGAGAAGGTAGAGGCAGATAGCATAGCTAGGTTCAAAAAGGGACTATATAAATTCATGCATGATAGATCTATTAATATCTGTTGAACCAAGCTGTTGGCGATGTTTCCTCTGGCATATCTAAACCAATAAAAGTAGATGCCAGGAAAGATGATGAATAGGGGTTAGATCACTCTAGATATATCTGATTCAGTGCTCTCCCTCTAGACACATTATTGGGCTAGATAGACTACTCGTCTATCTTGGATCCATTTTTTACATCCAGGTCCTTTACTGGACCTAGCTTTTTTTTCCTGCTTTTTCAAAGTTTTCTATAGTCAGCAGTCAGCTTCATTAATAAGCTCTGCCTTTTGGGACAGTGCAGCTTTTCTGGGTGTGAGAAAGCTGGAGGTAGAATATTCTTAGCTGAGAGTATCCAAAGCCAGAATGAGTTTCCAGAGGAGGTCAGATTAATCCCCATGAGCCCAACCACTATTAGAATATGGCACAAGACCAACTAACTGTTTCTACCAAACCTAGTGATGAGAGCAGAAAACATATTCCCCCACAAAGTCTCCTTAATGAGGGACAGGGAAAGAGCAGAAAAGTACATGAAATCCACTAGGGACCATTTCATGCAGGTTTAATGTGCTTAGGAAGGCCTTGGCTGCTACAGCATTAGCCACTATGGAAAATGCTGATGTATTTATGTATGATACATATTTTTGATAGGGGAAACTCTCCTAGCATTTACACCAAGAAATAATTATAGTTTGAAAATAATGCAAATTTCCTCCTATAAATTTACAGGATAAACATCATATCATAATAGAGCTCTCTAGATACAGATGCAGGAATACAGGATAGAGGAAGCTGCTAATTGTTGTATCTTCTGTTCATCCATTGTATCTTGTTACATTTAGGTGCTTACGCCATACAAAACACTAGTATTTGTTCATCTTTTCACTTGTTTTGGACATTGAAAATTCCTTAGTGAAGAAATTGTCTGTCTCCTTTTCTATTTGGAAAGCGCTAACAGATGATATGGGAAAAATAATTATTATTGTTCTCTAAGGTCTAGGACCAGGTACAGAAATTCAAAAAACCCAAGAATTGATCTAAGTTGCACTGTTTTCTGTAAGTGGTATAGTTTAGCTCAGTAGCGAACAAAAAGCACATTTGCCCTTTGGTGGGTGGGGCAACTTTTAGACTGGGTTCCACCATTTCTCAACCAGTCTGTGTGCACTGAACTTCTGTTCTGTTATGGGTATAGACCCATTTCTCAACACTTATAACGATAAAAGTGCAATGTCTGTACCTGGTTTAAGGTCTTTAGAATTATTCCTATGGAATTTAAATTTCTGCACAACTCGGCTTGTTCCATTCTTCTTGTAATCCATGATAAAGACCACCTTTTTTTTTTTTTTAAAAGAGGTTTACTTTGGTTTGTTTTAAAACACCCAGATCCTGGTTGAGATTAAAAACATTAATTAATGCTCATTGATTATAAAGAGTGTGTATAGACGTAGTTGTTTTTGTTTTACAGGTTATCTTCAGCTCTCTGATACTGAATAAAATATTCACTTCCATTCATGTTCATTTGTGTTACCTTAAATATTACAGGTGAAGGAAGTTTGGAGAATTATTTTTGTAACCTCATCTGTCAGCCCTTCATCTCTGAGTTGAGTCAGTTAGTTTCGATATTTGAATAAGCACTGCCATGCACTCCCCCTCAGTAAACTCTCTCTCTCTTTCTCTCCTGATTAATATTTTAGGCTGGTGCCTTTTTCTATTCATTCAGTTTACTAAAACACAAAAATACTTAATTTATTGATGCTCATAGTATTTTTCTTTCTCTTTTCTTCCTACAGTCCAAAGAGTCCTCATCTGTGCTTAGCTGTGATATCTCTGTGGATGACAAATATATTGTCACTGGCTCTGGGGACAAGAAGGCAACAGTCTATGAAGTTATTTATTAAAGACAAATCTAAATGCAAAAAGGACTCCTCCTCGTAGCACTTTGCTGTATATTCCTTCCCCTACCCCCCTCCCACCCAAAATGAGGACCATCACAGTTGTGGAGTTTATTTTTTCCTCTCCTAATTTGCAATTCAATTGTGAATGCTCATTAAGAACTTGTGATACCAAATCTTCAGATATCTACTTGGAAGAAGATGGAATAAGCATACTTAACAGTGAACTGACTCTTTAATTATGTATTATAGCTGTAATATATTTATTTTTGTTTAAAGAAGGCTTTCTAACAATGAACTGACTAAATAAAGCTGTCTGGCCCTGTCTTGGTTTGAAAGGTGCGTTGTGTATATTGTGCTTTTGCTGGTGGATTGAAGGGATTGGGGAGAAAAGTCCAAAATTAAAAGTTGCAGTAAATAGACCACTAATTTATAAAAAGAAAAATTAACTAATCAAGCATTGCTCTCAGTTGAGGGTGCTAAATGCTTCTGAAATGTAGAAGATAATTGTTATGGGAGGAAGCTGTTTAACTATTTTAGGCAGTCTTGGGAATCTAAAATTGTAATTACAAACCTTATAACCAATGATTTACATGTAAGTTTGTAGTTCATCTAAAATGAACAATTGTAAGGAACAATACATCAAAATAGGATTTGTATTAGTACATCCAATAATCTGTCACTGGATTTGTTTTCAGTGCTTTTTCTTTTGCTCTTAGACTACTTCAGTGTCAACCCAGGTATTTTTTTTAATATAATATCTCTTTGTTATATTGTAGAGAGAAGTACAATAACTTGCCTCAAACAATCACCTTTATCCCTTCTGGATGCTTTGGCCACATTTCTTTGAAAAGGGAGATGTGTGTCTTTGGGCAATTTAGCCATTACAAGAGATTATGGGAAATATTTGATATATTCATTGGAAACCACACAGAAATAAGAATGGATTCCTACGCATGTACAAACTACAAAAGCAAGGACCTCAGAGGTAGGATTTACAAGAGCACTCATTCTGAAGTACAGAAAAGAATGGATTCTCACTTGAGAGAAGGACTTGCTTTATTTGCCACAAGTTCTATCCACGGCTTAGTTGGATGTCCCTGAAATGGATGCAGGCTGAGCCATCATGCCAGAGACATTGTGTTATCTTTTTATGTTGTTGTTGTTGCTGTTAAACTATGATCTGTGATTTTTTTTTTTTTTTTTTTTTTTTGAATGCTTTAAAAAAAATCTTTAAGTCTGTGGATCTGCTGATGTACAGTGCCTTTGCTGCTATGGATCAAAATCAAAAGAACTGTGTAGATAAATCTTATTGTATAAGTAGAAAATTACTTAATTTGATACTAGAAATGGATTGATGCTGCAAGTTAAAATGGACTGTTCATTGAAGTTCCAAATGTGGTAGCAAAAAATGGTGTCTTAAGTGCTTAGTGTTTGATGTCATTAACAGTTTCGTAATACTCTACAGTGTAGAAAGATTTTGATACTAAACTGTGTCATTGTACATAGTTCTAATGCATTGTATTGACCCACCAGTACTTCTATAATGGTAGATTATTGTTTGTGCATTCAGACTTTTAAGCATTAAACATAAGTAACTTCTAAGATGTATTATATTTTCTATTTTTTCCCCTTTTTGGATTGGCTAACCTCAGTAGTTGAACAGCTTGGTGTAAAGAGTCATAGGCAATAGAAGAGAGAGTTTTCAAGTTACACAACATACACCCATGGGTGTCTTGGAAAAGAGCAGTCTGTTTTTCAGAGCACACTATTCATCAGAATACCTAAAGGTATTTTAATGCAATGATTCTCATACTGAAATGCAGTTTTTGCCCCTCGTTGATCAGAGGGGAGGCTTGGGGCCTATGGCAATCAGCCTCGGGGGTTGCAAAAAGGCAAATCCTATGCTTTTCTTCAGAAAACACATTTCAAGGATCTCTGCTGATGTCCTGTCAAGCTTGGGGTGCCCAAGACCTCTTCTCTTTGTTGGAATGACTTGTGTTTGGGTTGCTAATGTACCCACAAGGTGAATGGGAAATGGGAAATGATGTTGGTTTAGAATTTAGCACCCAGGCTGTATCCTGAAGGAACTGATTCAAAGTTCAACATCAATGGAAAGATTTTCATTGACTTCAGTGGACTTCAAGCCTACAAACTCAATCCAACACCTGCTTTGGTCAACAGAAAGACTACTGTTGCTTTCTGGGTATAGATTTATGAATAGCTATTGGAAATCATTGCTTTACTAGATTAAAATGGCACTTTACCACCCTAAATCAATGACTAGTATTGTAAATAATTTTGTAATGCTTATTGGTAGAGAAGAGTGGAGGGGGATGTACTGACTTTTCACAGCAACTGGTTGCTTCAGGATTACAGTAAAGAAGACTTCACAACATGTCTTCCATGCTGATGTAACTTTTGTTGCTCATGTGTACAATATCTCTGAAAGGAGGTTCTCATCTATCTTAGTACATCAAGGCTACACAGGGGTAAACATGTTGTAGACATTTTGTTACTTATTATTCATATCTGAAAAGATATAATTTATCTGCTATTAATTTTGATAGTTCCCTAGTATTGTCAAAGATGTCCAGAAATTTGAAAGATTGGTACATACTCCACTTATTTTAAGAGAAGGAGAAATCATTTGCTCAACGTCCATAGCAGCATGTCATATTATTGTATGTTGAAGCACACGAGGCCATTTCAAATGCCAAAAATAAAACCTTTCATTCTTAAAAACAAAATTCCATACATTGCATGTATTTCCATCAAAGATTATTTTAATTGTATAGTAATATATTTTAAAATAATGACACCTACCTACATATTGTTGTTTATGTTGATAGTCTTTGAATATTTCAGTAAATCAGATACCAAATATCCTGATTCCCTCCCCCTGCAGTTTTTAGAGAAAGTGAAAAGTTGCTGAGTTACAGATATTTACCTAAAAATAAAAAGCTAGTAAGTTCACATGCCTTTTTTGGTTTTTCTGTTGCAGTGGGGTCATTCTTTTCTTTCGCAAGAGTATTTTGTTGCTAGCACCACCCCAGAGTTGTTTTGAATTTTTCATGTTCGGCATTTTACATTTGTTTCCTTCTGTTTATTTTCCTCTGTGTTAACTCTAGTTATTTGATACGTTAGAAAATCTTCAGTATTTTTTATAATTTCTGGGCATTATAACTGTGTTTAGGAGACACTGTTTTCTAAAAACATGACAATATGTGAAATTGTTTCTTTTGTTTGCCCCAAGCACAAAAATGTGTTTAATTTTTGTCTTTTTTTCCCTGTTCTTTTAAGTTATTCAAGAGTAAGAAAAGAATGTTTTCACCAGCTATCATTTTCTATACTAAGCTTTTTTTTCTTCTTCTGGAATGGCATTGCTGTACACTGTGCCCATGAACCATATATATAATTCCTTCTCATCTCATAAATTTTAGGAGACGTGATGCTTCAGATAAATGCGTATCTTTATCTAACTGCAATGTCACATAGACAAGCATAGGACAGATCTGTGGCTGGTACAAATGACCAGTTTCATTAGAACCAATGAAGCTACAGTGATCTACCCAGCCAAGATCTAACCCGTTATGTGTTGCATAATATGATTCAGTAAATCTATCTGCTTTCTCCTATGCTTTACTAATCTTACCCCTTTTTGTAATTTTCCCATCATTTATTTGAAGGTGCAATTTCTAAACCATGTATAATTATTTATGTTTTAAAAAACTGAAATCCAAAAACCTGTTAAATGAATAAGGCTGAAATATTACATGTACAGAAGCAACCATTCTTCATCCTCATTTAATCTGATGCATATTTAAGCCATTAACAATACTACTAAACGCAGGGATATAAAGCATGTTTAAGGGCTCCCAGTTATGGTTGCTGTGAGAAATGTCACTTTGAATTTTCCAACTTGTGTATATTGAAATTTTCATCCCCAAAACTGTCCTAACATAAGATTTGTGGGAGACATGATTGTGCTTAATATTAAGAATGCTAACAAGAATTGCCACAGTGGCCAAGATGCTATGGAAATCAGGTAATAAGGGGACTGAGCTGTGACAGCTGATAGTGCCACATATTTTAAAGAGAACCCCCTTCACATGCCCAGCAAGAGATGCAGCCTGAAGTAGTGTGCTGTGGAAGATCATCTTTGACAAGCTCTTAAATAATGTACCTGCACCGTCTGTTTTTGAACCAAGAGTTACTGAACATAACCCTTGAGATTTCACGTTTCTTCCGGTATTTGGAGTACAGCATTTCCACCTCACAGCAAGAAATTTTTTATGTCAAAACCAATAAATGTTCTTACTCTTACCAAATGATTTTCTGTCCTGGTTACAAGAAAACAGTATTATAGTGCCTTTCTTTATTATTAAAAAAGGCGTAGTCTGACATTTACAACATGTCCATAAACCTGCTGTTGAGTACAAAGAAGCACTTCTGTGGGTCACTTGGACTCTCCTGGATCTATTCTAAAATGTTGTTGTAAATGCATCTTTTCCGGTTTTGCTGTAATCCTATGATATTCTGTCAGATACACAAATCTAGGGAGAAAGTTTCTAACAGTTGCTCTGCATATCAGTCGTTTTGCATTAGCCAGTTAACGTCCTAAAATACAGGTAAATTCAGGAAAAACAAATGATTAGAAAAAACATGATGACTTTTATTCTTATTAACTAGCTATATTGCCCCAGAGTATCTTTCAAGACAAGGATTAAAATTGTATCTTCTTTTTGCACTGAAATACAGTAGTAGAATTTAAAGTGAATTTAATTTTCAATCAATTATGTTTTAAAAGAAACCTGAGTGCCCTCAGGAATAGTTGCCTTGATTGGGTTATAATCCTTCAAATAGCATTGTTGTAACAGATGCAAACACTGTGGCACGTTGATCTCTAAAGAACTATCAGGTTAGAAAAGGACGGTTTGTATTCCTGTTGAGCAAAATTGGGCTTAGGTCCTGTGCAGAGAGACCTAGTGAGAGTCAGGGAACATAGGTGTGACCTATGAATATTTTGGAAGATCTGCTCCAGTAGTTCTCAGTGCTAGTAGTTGGAATGTGTCCCATGATGAGGCAGCAAGAAGAAGACTTTGGCCTTTGGCCAAATTCTGATATGTTTGAACAATTCTGGAATGATCTTTTTTAAAAATAGGTTTGATTGCATTTTGGTGATATCAAGAAGCTACTTTGGTGTAGCAGGTGTTCCATTCCTAAATGAAGTGAAAATTCCAAACAGATCCATTTAGATTTCTTTTTAAATGTGTAAGCAAGATTTTGGTAGTGTTGGAGTGATGCTGTAGCTGTGATGGCCCAGGAAATGAGGCAAGGATTTTTGTGGGTGAAACAGCTGAATTGAACCAACTGCACTGCAGTTGAAAGCTTGTCTAAGTCTGTTCCAAGCATGCAGTTGATCCAATAAAATATATCACCTGTGTAAGAGTTTGTGACTCTCTGGGAAAAAAAAATATATAGAACAGTGATACCAAGTGTACCAGACTGGCATTTTATAGTCTCGTTCTTCTACCTCTATTTAAATTTGCCCTGTACTGAAAAGTGTAATCCCCCTCTACTCCCTTCTATCTAAAAAAACCGAAAAATGGACACCATTGCATGGTGAATGGCTATTCTATTTCCATACCAGGTGGTAGTGTTTGCATTTTAGTTGGCAAAATTATCCATATGTGTAAAGTGTTCTAAATTTTTCTGGGTGGAAGTTGTTATTTACATGCAAGGTATTCTTTAGTTATTGAGACTTTAGCCACATCTCAGTTGAAATGTATACTTTTTGAGAGAGGCAGGGTGCAGAGAGTACTTCTTGAAGCAATTTCAGTTCTTTTTCAAGCAAACTATTTGAATAAGGCAGTTCCAGAAGTGCCATATAAACCGCTTTAGGGAGACAATTTGGCAGCTAGAAGCTGCTAAATGAGTTTCCTAGGTTTCGGGGTTGGGTATTCAGGCCCCTAACAAGTGTTCACTTTAAAACATGGTTGGTTCTAATATCCTTGATCCTAACAATCGTGTGTCCTGCTGTGTCACACATGCAATTTTTGTGATCGGGGATTAGATCCCAATCATGTCTTACCTGCTGGTTCAGGGAGAGCCCTGCACCCCTGTTAATGGAGGGAGGGTGCATATTTAGTGGTAACTGACACCCTGTTAAACAATAAAGTTACATTTTCCATGCCAAAGGGGACCATGAAAAAGTTCCAAATTAGCTGAATTCCAAGTTTCCTTAGGTTTAACTTTCAATGTGAACAAGTCCTTTAGAACAACTCCACATCTTCCCCAGATTTTTAATAAATGAGCAAATGATTGATTTTGAGTTGTGTAATGATTTTTTCCTATGACATGCTACTGTTCCCACATTGTGAAATGTACTCAAGTAGGTGCTTAGCGCTTGAGAGCTGATGTATCTTAAGTATTCTTGGACTGATCTCATTAGCTAATCGGCAAGTGGAAATAGAAGGTGGCCATGAAGATGAGAATATACATATCAACTGCTGTCACAGTCCTTACAGACTTGCATCTGGTTTTGCCTCTGAATAGTCTTAAAGATTAGAGGAAGGGGCAGGGAACAGTAGCAACCATCTTTCTGAGTGACCTTTCTACTTGACCAAATTTCACAGGAGCTTGGCAGTTTGAAACTACTGAAGAGAGAGGTGAGGATGTAGGTCACAAGATGAGTCCAATTTACCAATGAGATGTAGCTTAGAATAAGACAAATGCAGGATTAGCATGTATCAGGACAAGTATTTTCAGTAGAGAGGGGGGAAATATTAAAGCCACTGGTGAGACGACTTCTGGGATACTGTATATGATTCTGGTTCCTTGTATTCAAGAAAGGTGAACTCAAACTGGAACAGGTACAGAGTTGGCTGCTAGGATGATCAAAGAAATGGAGAGCCTGTCCTATGAGAAAAAGCTAGTAGAACTTAACACGTTTAGTCTAGCAAAAGGAGAGCTGAAAAAGAGATACAGTTGCTGTCTATAAATGTGTCAGTGGGATAAGAGGGCGAGGGCTGATTTGTAGCTCTAGGAAATATGCAAGAGACAAGAATTTTTGTGGGCCATGACTTTTAATTGGGCCAGCTACATGGTTGGAATTAAACGTAGGTTACCTGAAGAATACATTGCATTCGATCCATTTTTTTCATTAAAGCTCTTATCTAAAAACAATAGCTAAAAGACAAAAACTGAGCACTACCCTAACAGTAATGTATTGTATTCTAACCTATTTAAACTGATTAATTTCAAGTCTGCTAGTTCAGTCTAATCACTAGGAATACCTATGCTAGCCAATGTTTGAATTTTTGAATCAGGATATTCTCTAGGGCATTTCCATCATATCCTCTTGCTGTTGTTAACTATGTCAGTGGGGCTTGGGCTTCAGAGAAGTATCAGCATGCCCACAGCTATGCAGAGTGATAACTGTAAGAAGCTCAGAAAAAGAGCAAAAAAATAGAAGATGCACTTCTGATGCACAGGAGGGAACAGCTCTTGATTATAGCTCTTGGTAGGTTAGTAGTATTCACTTCTACTGTTCACTGCTGTGAGAGATGTGGCTTGAGGACAGAGATTTCTAAAGTTCCCTTCACTTACCATTTCGGGAAGAATGAGGAAAATGGTATTACCAGCCAAATCCCACTATGTGTAACATAGCATGGTAACACTAAGGGTCATGTCCTACACCACATCACATCATACCACCTTTATCACCTAAGTTTCCCTAATGATTAGTATAGGGAAAATTTCTGACACCTCTCAAAATCTGTTAGGATATATTGGGAGGGTATTCAATGCATTTTGGCAATTATGAATTCGGATGATGTGTTTTATATGCTGCATCTCAAAGGTTATTACCTAAGTTTCAACCATTTTTCTTTTGTCCCAATATCGTAGTTGTGGGGGAGGATTGTTTGTTTTTTAAGGCAGTTGCTTGTCTTGTTTAGAAAGAATTACCCAGAGCACTAAAAATCTCTCCAAAAAACATAGTTTCTGGTGTGCAAAGAAATGCATGGGAGAAATAGGCTGTTCGTTGAGTCTCAAGTGCCTCCACAAAATTCCTGTGGGGAACAAAAAAATTGGCATCATTAAAGTCATGGCTACTGTATGATTTTCTGTTAGAATAAAATGGCAAGGTAGGAGACTAGAAAGTGAAGTGATAACTTTTTCACCATACTAACGGGCACCTGGAGGGTCAGAGAAGGTGAAAAGGTCACTTCTTTTCTTTACACTGAGAATGTAGATTTATAGCAATTTGACTCCAGCATCATCAGTCAACTGTAAAAAGTAGATGTTCTTTTCAGAAACCTAGACTGGACCACAGCTGAAGTCCCCTCTGAAGGACAACATACATATTTCTTAGATTCTGGCAGTTACTAGAAGTGCTAGTTAGGACCAAAGCCATGGCCTCATGTTATGCATTGTACACACAGAACAGAAGGCAGTCCATGCCTTGAAGAAATTACCCAGAGACAAGACACTCATAGACTCAAAAGTAGAAGGCTATGGAAGTCCTGTTTTTTTTTTCTCTGCCAATATTTGCTGGAACTGTTTGTGATGGACATTGACACCAGTAGCACAGTTATGTCAAGCTGTATTAGAGGTAAGTCATCCTCAGTTTCCACTGTTTACTACAACTGCAGGTTGTCAAGACCTGTTGTTGAGTAGAATGGGAGAATATGGGCACACGAGGGAAGATCTACTCAGCGACAATACTGGATTGTGGTCTTCCCTCCTATCCTGCATCCCTGCAATCACTCTTTGGTGTCAGTTGGGATTTCCTTCTTGAACTCATTTTCCTACCTGCAACCCTTCAGGCAATCTAATAGTCTCTTTAGGGTTTAATGCTAGCAGCTCATCTATGATGTTTTACTGGTTATTGCAAGTTTTCCATTTCAGAGGAAATTTGGGAATTCTCTTAAAAAAAAATCAATGGTTGCCTTTTATCTGGTTGTCTCTTCTGATATAAGCTGTCTCGTGTTTTCCCTGTTACTTCATTTACAAAAACTTACAAATTAATTTCCAAATGATTAATATTGTGATATTTCAAAACATGCTCTGTGACTAAGAGAAATGACATTGGATTGTTTCTGTACAAAGACTAGCTGAGCATTCAGGGAGCTGTAGATATGAATTTAATTTTTTTTATATAAATACTCGTCCCTGTGCCTTTTAAATTAACTGTCATTGTGCACTTGATTTTTCAGATATTCTCAGCTGGTTACGGCTGCAAAGAAGGCCCAAAGCGATTCACTGAAAATGAGAACAAAAAGTCCTGGAAAATCTTGTGTTCTCCCACTTCTGCAGAAATATGCAATAAATTCTTACTTTTACTTTTACTTTTACATAATCTTGTATGTGAAGAAATATTCCAGTACAATGATGCCATGTATGTAGAGTAGGAAGGAAGAATTCAGCAACTTGTTCAAGTTCTGGGTATTTATTTAACCTCTCAATTTACTCACCTTTTAAACTGTGAAAGATAAATATACTTCCTTGTAAGCTACACTGATATAAAAAGATGTAAAAAGCTTTTATGTTCTATTACTAAAAGAGGTTCATTCATAGTTCTAAAGAAGCTATACAGCATGCATTTCTAGTGGCTACTTATAGGTGAAGAACAAGCATTTCTAACATTTTTTGGCTATTTTGAGACCAAAAGACAAATCAGTACAAGAACCTGATGTACATGTGGATACATCAGACTCCATAATATAATATGTTACATGTTATCATGGCATGTCACTTTTAAAAGGAGGTACCTCCTTACAGCATGTCAGTTGGTATTTGCCCAGTGCTGTGTTGTTACTCTCAGAAGTACCAGTCTCTTAAGGATGACTTACTGCAACATGGATATGTGCAACAGTGACCCAAATAAACAAGGAACTTCAAATGTCTATCTCTTGGGTCTTTAATTATACTTCTATAAACTGTTGTTTGCATCTAGAGGCTCCTACTTCAGAATCTATTAGTTTGTATTGTGGGCTTAGCTGACTTTTTTTTTAAATGCTAAGAATGTATTGTCCACATGTTAAGTTGTTAAACATAGCTCTCTGTAGATCCATTAGAAAAAGATAAGGCAGCGTGTTGTAATAGCAATATCCCAAATTGTTTATCATACTTTCCTTTCTTAGAATGAGCAATGAGGGGAAGGCAGTTAATAGAAGTGTTATCTGTTTAGGTACATTGATACATACATAAAAAAATATTTTCAAGTAAAAAATTGTACTTTCTTTGAAAAAGATAATAGGAAGTTCTACTCATAGATGGACTATTATTTGTGGTGTTATATTAAAAGGGTGAATTACAAAGACTTACTCTTAATGTATTATTGCTCTGTTCATGTAGTACATGCTTGCTGTGAATACATGGATAATGGGTGTAAATCAAAATTATAATGGTCTTTCCTTTCCAAGCAGGTCTGTGTTCATCACATAAAATAATAGGTTTTGTTAGTTCTAGAAATCTGATGGTCATATGACATTTGGAGTCCATTAATCTTCCAGTTCAGTAAATTGGTGTAGGAGCAGCATTTTTTATTATGGAGATGGTTAAAATGCATTATTGCTCTGACAGATAAGGTGTAGGAGTTAGAAGATACTTTTCTTAATATAATTCACAAGTACTCTTGGCTGCATTCCTGCTTCAACCCCTACTTTTATATAAAGCTGATTAAAATGCATTAGGATTTATTACAAAGTCTATTTACACAAGGATTTGAGTCAGAAATAGTGTCAGGTAAATATTATGTAAAAGTTTAGGCTTCAAAGACAAAAACAATATGTAATGGAGTACAGCTTGCCAGTGGGAAATAAACTGAAATTTACCAGAAACACTGAGATTCTCTTCTACTTACAAAGATTATCAAACCGCCTTTTAGCAACTGTAGGAAAGTCAGTGATCATTTACATGAAAGCATTTCAAACTCTTCATCTGTTCTAAATTAATGTGGTTACTTGCATATACAATGTCTACAATAAATCTCTTATCTTGCTAAGATAAAAGGAATATTTATAATTTTCTTGGAATATATTTATTTAGGTGTATGTATCTGTGTGTTCATGTGTATGTATTTCAGATTATGCATTTATCCTCCCAAGACATTATTTCTTGAAGTGGTTTAACACAAACCACTAACAGCAGTATAAGAATAGTTGTTGGTCTATTTAGGTTTTACTTCATCAATATTTCCTTCAGCCACATGTAAAATGGCTTAAAATGAATTGCATTTGTAAACCAGGCATTTCACATTGAATGAGAAGCCAGAAGTTTCTGTTTGGATGTAGCAGGTATGCTTTATAGTTGCTTCTACCCATTTAGCCTTCCAGAACACTTGTTTTTGGTTGGTTCTTTGTTTTGAAAGCATGTCACAAGAGTTATGAACCATACGCAACTTAGAGTTTAAGGGATGTGGATTGGGGTTGATGTAATCAAAGTGCTTTCATCAGCCTTTTGCAGTATAGTCCATGGTTGGCCTTGTCTTAAGTATGGAGATGTGGTTGATAAACCGAAAGAAGACCTGTTCCATCTTGATCTGAGCAGAAGTTGTGAAATCCAGTGAACTTCATGGGAATTACTTCTGTATTAATGATGTGGGTGGCTGCAATCTGTCTCACTTTATGTTGCAATCCGCTTGTACAAAATACAGTCGTGGATGTTGTAAAATTACAGGGAAGGGAGTGGTTTGGTTTGATTTTTCTAGAGGAAATCAGCTTTATTCGGAGGAAATGGCCCAGCAGGGCAGCCAGTTCCCTGCAAAATGCAACTGTTAGCAACCAGTGCTGTAGCAAGGAAGGGCGAAGCGGGGGGGGGGGGCAAGTAGAGTGACCACTCCAGGCGCTGAAGTGAAGGAGCGCCAACAGGCACTGCCCAGCTGGGGCAGAGCTGTGAGTTGCTCATTTCGCGGGCACGGGGATGGAGGAAGGGTGGCTCCTGCCACTGCATGCACTCCCAGTCAAACTTGGGGGGGGCATGTGCTCCCCCTGATCTATGTGCTGGGCAAAGGTGGGCTGCCACTGTCAGCTTTGCCCCAGGTGCCAAACTTCATTGCTATGGCACTGTTTCCTACTACCTCCAGCCAAGATACTGGTGGAATCTCAACTCAGTGTGTCAAAGGTTTGGTGCCAGTAACAGGATCTACCTAGACCAGAAAGTATATTATGTTAGCATAAAAAGAGTTGAAATATATGTTTCTATGTCGTTGTCATGTCATCCTCATCATTAATGCTTTCCTGATTAGTGTATCTACTTACCCTCTGTTTGACCTTCATTCAGCTTTCCCCCTCAATAAAACCTGCCATCTAAAATGGGATGAATGACAGGATGTATGTTCTTCTATAAAGCCTTTTCCTTTAATTAACAAACTAGATCTCACGTGTTCTTTTGTGTCTGTGTGAGTGACTATAGATATAAGAGAGATTGCAGAAGACCTCTCTAGTCATTTTATCATAATTCGCTACCATTCTGTTCAGAAGCATTTCCGACATTAAGGCATTAAAGTGAAGCACAAAGATAGCCATTCAGAAAGACCTATTTTTCTTGAGAGAAGTCCTGGGTTCGTTACCAAGTTCTTACTTGGCAAAATTCCTTTTGACCTTTGTGAAGCTTTTGCCTAAGGAAAAAGCTGGCCACATGAAATGAGTCAGTGATTAGGTATGTGATTAGGTTTTGTGGCAACATTTTTCAACAACTTTATTGCTTGAAGAATTCAGTTAATGTGTCTAATATATAAATGGCTTTGAAAAAGCTTCCTTTGCAATCCAAATATAAATGGGCACAAAAATGCCATTTTCCCATACAAACAAATACTATAAAATTAACACTGAATTTCATTTTTGCTTTAAAATGAATTATTTCATTATTTATTTATCTTAAAAACAACTAGAGGGGAAAAAAGACAGAAAGAAAGCTTTCTCTTCACTCAAAAAATATTCATGGCAAAAACATTTTAAAAGGACACGTTTGGAGGTATTTCCTATAATTTATTCCAAGGGTACAAAAATATAGAAATCAGTTTTATGTTTACAAATTGCATCCCTACATAAAAGTTGGGGTCTAAACCCATAAAAATACTCTCTTTAATGCTATATTATGTTAACAAAAATTCTATCACTTAAGATGAGATGAGCAATCTTTAATACTTGTCAGTCTTTAAACTTTGAGTCCTGAGCTACTTAAAAAGCTCCTTGTTCAGTGGCTGGCTGCAAAATAGGTCATGGGCAGTTTGAGGATTTTGAGAAGGGTGGTGCAGATGGCGGAGCACATCATCACATATAACACAGCACATACATTTCTCTAGTTAAAGAGATACTAGAAGCTTTACTAATATGCTAGTAAATGTTAGTTAATATGCTAGCACTATATTATACAGTTGAAGATCAAAGCAAAAATAAATAACTATTGGAATGTGCACTCATTTGCTAGATTATATATTGTTTAAAAAAAATCACAACAAACTAGGCAAGATAAAGTAATCGAGAGATTGTGTCATTTAATACAGTAGTCATAGTTAAATGTAAGCCTCATTCAAATTCCTAAAACAAAATCTAGCCTTCTTGAGTCTCTTGACAGTGTCTCCAATACTTCGCTGTCAGTCATTCTACACCTGAGTAACTATTATGGTGCCTGTGGTAAGGTTTTAACTAGAGCTAAAAACACTCTTCAGGGATGTGAAATAGAAGAGAGAATGGATAGAATAGTCTGAATAGTGGAATACCAAGACCATTAAAAAGGATAGTCTTTAACATTTGCGGAGTGGAAAGAGATTAGCAGGAATGAGGGAGATTGGCAGTGAAGCATGAAGTCAATTCTCTTTGAGCACTGCCTAAATAGAAATGCTTCTCCCCTTACCAGGCAGTTGGTTTTAAAGTTTGGGTGGAGCAGGAATCAAATGGGGTTGCAACTGCACTGCTGCCCTCTCTACCCAGATCTGCCCCTGAGCACGGTTATGCTAATTATTAACTGCTGTTGTCTGAAGAAAGCTGTTTATGCAAATACTGCTTTCTGTTTTCAATATGCTTATTTTTATATATCAAAAAGGGTGTGTGTGTAACTCAGCTAATTACTTCTGGGATTGTTTACAGATGCAGTTTGTTTTCTCCTTGTAGTGTTATAAACTGTCTTTTTTGAGGAGGTGGGGGGGGAAGATGGGAGCAAGGTGAGAAACAAAGCAATATGAATAGTTTTTCTGTGGCAGAATTAGTAGATGTGTGTTCCCTTGAGCAGAGAGGGGAAAGGATAAATGCCACTTAACTGGTCGTGTTCTCTGAGAATTACCACTAAAGGTCTAAAAGAGGGCTAGTTTGAGGTTTTCCCAACATCAGATGTCTACTTATTGGTTAAGATATGGTGTTCTGCAGCACAGCTCTCCAAGGAACTTAACTTGGTGAAATGCTTTTAGGTCAACTGTAGCAAGGCACTAAAAATTAAAGATCAACAGCAAAACCACATTCGTGGGAGAAGTGGCTATAGCTCAGCAGAATGGAATTTGACTGCAAGGCTAAACAATTACAAGCTCTGTCTCTGAACCAAGGAGTATTTTGTCAAAATACTCATCCTTTTAAGTTATAGGGAGCAGGCCTTCAGTGGCTAGCATCAGGATCTAATGAGATCTTGTGTGGTTTATGTAGAAGCAGCAAACAATCTTCAGCGATGGATGTTTGACCCATGCAGCAGTATCACAGAAGTCAGAGATTCAAATAAATTCAACTGGTCACAGACAATTTGTAGTTGGAAAACAAAAATGTTGTCACGTAAATGTGGTTAGTAAATATGCACATGGAAATTGTGGTCTGCTTTCCCACCAGCAGAACAGGAGGCTTGATCAGCCCAGTAAATGTTTTGCTCACCTGATTTTAAGTCACAGAGGATTTTGGTACAACTGATATCCTAGGCTGCACATGAAATCAGCAAAGGCTGTGAGCAGGCAAGGCTTTTTCTACCTGCTAACCAAACACTGAAGAATATATTGTAGGGAGCAATCCACTATTGGCAGAGTGATGAAGAGAATGCTTAAAAGGTATTTCCTGTCTCTAATTACTTTGATTCAATGTGGGGAGGATGAGAACTAACCTACGCTTTACTGTCTCGCATCTTCCTCTGTAGTGCCTTTACCATAGCCCTTATTTGCTCACTCTGGGTACGTAACTTTGCTGGCACCCCAGTCTGTGTTTTGATTTTCACTGCTAACATTATGGATCAGGAGAGATTGCCATGGGGACTTGGGTGATGTACAACTTTGTAAAGGGACAGACATTGAACTGAAGATGACTTGGGTGATGAATAGGAGGAGCAGGGTACCTTTTGAAGTAACCAGTTAGATAAAATGTGGACACAGTGATATTTTCTTCAATCCTTAAGAAGACCTTTAATTGCAGGCAAGCAGCCAACTGGTGGAATTATCTTTGCAACATTGTCAAACTTTCAAAAGGCTTTGGTCAGATGGATGGGCAAGGTCTCAAGCTATTTCTTATAGCATTCTGTCTCTAATATAGAACAGTCTGGAGCACTTTTGCAAGTATGTTCTTCCTGTAACAATAGCCACTACAGCAGAGCTGAGAGACGGCCTTTCAATTTTTTTTTCTCTCTCTCTCTGAAAAGCAACCACATTATAGAGGAACTCCTGCAATGGGCCTAATATCTGTGCTGGCTGCTTGTCAGGGGGCAAGTGTTCTTGGCAGCTCAGAAAAAGGATCCACAAAAGGAAGTCTGTTACCACAAGGCAGAATAACGCTTGCTTGTGGAAAGCAGCCTGCTTTGTGGAAAACCAATTAAAAACAATCGCTGATCCCTTTGGTAATTTTTTTTTTCCATTTGCATGAATTATAGAATCATAGAAGGATCGGAAGGGACCTATAAGATCATTGTAGTATATCATTATAGAATTACAGTAACAGCATTTCAAAGCGTAAGAAGTTTTGCCAGTATGAATGAGTGATATCCTCCTATAGCATAGGCTAGGTTGCGTCCCATATATTTGTCTCATTTATTTGTAAATATAAGTATTATACACATTGAAAGTGAGATAAAAGAATCCATTGGGTGACCTTTTTGTTATTATTCCAATCAGGATTTGAATTAGACAGAGACTATTAAAGAAGATTGTTTCAAAGCTATATAGACATCTAATTCCAATCAATTTTCATAAACTAGTTGCTCTAATTTCCATTTGTGTCATTAAAAAAGGCAAGAAGAACAGGTGGCATGTGTAGGTGGCAAACATGCGTTCTGGTTGCCATCTCACAGTACCTGAGAACAAAATGGACTTTTCATGTCAAAATGGTGCAGTTCATGTCTCCTGTATTATACTTATTGCCTGTTGCATTCTGGACTGATTTTAGGGTGTTGATTTTAAAATATGAAGCCCAGACTACCTGGTCTTTTTGTGTTGCACTGCACAAGTTCATTACTACTCTGACACGCTACAAAAAGGAATGGCAGAAGATGGTTTCCTCTCAGCATAGCACTCCCTACTCCTACCCCACACATCCCTACTCCATTACAAAAATTAAATCTCACTACCAACATAAGTGAACTTTTGTTTCTTGAGTAGTGAATCTGCAGCTTGACCATCTGGCACGATGAGAGAAAACTACTCGGAACTAACTATTGAGCTTGGAGATGAGAAATTGGATACGGTAGTTGTGTTTTAAATTGCAAGTAATATTGCAACATAACACTAACTTGAAGGTTTATAAGCTCAACATACTTCAAATGAAGGGAAAAAGACTGAAAGCAGTGAAACGGATTCTAGAAGGAAGTGACCGAGGACAAGGAACCCACTTAGATTTGCTTTATTGCATCATGTAGCTAAGCAATAACTCAATGTGTGAGGTCATGAACTCGTTCTTCTCTTTTCCAGCTAGCTTCCTTTCAGTGACTGGAGTTATCTAAGAGTATAGCAGGTGCCTCATAATAGTCATCAGGACCAGCTAGAAAATGTGCCCGTAGGCCATTTGTATACACTTCTAATTAGGAGTGGTGAGAGATTTTTAGGCTGTAAATTGGTTCATAGGTTTATGAAACCAATGGTTTTCAAATTTTTCTGTGAGGACTCTCCTTTTTTGGAATTTAACCAGGACCTAATTCCCATTTAGTGATATAGGGAGGTTGCAAATTGGTTGCATCTCCTCAACAGCTGTTTGCAATGTCTCCAAGAAGTTATTACCAAACTGCCAAAATTAATCTGATACCAAGAGAAATGCAAAACATATTCTGAACTAAGCATTCTTCCATTTACTTCAGTCATATTAAACAAATAATTTTTTCCTTTTTACTTACCCTGTTGTAAGCTGCTTCAGTTAAGGCCACTCCAGTGGTCTAATTTTGCATCAGGGCAGGCAGTTACAAAATGGTTGAGTGAAAATGTGGTTCAATTTTATACAGTAGATGGGACCTGACCATCTGAATTGTCCAAGGCTAATGTATTTCAGTGAATCAAACCCTTTTGAATTGCAATAGGGAACTGTGCCTCAGCCATTTCGCAGAAAAACAGTCATAGCTGAGTCCCCCGACATGGTTGTACTTGTAGTGTGTATGGGCGTGAAGTGGCTAAAAAGAGTCCAGACCAGTATGAGAATTTGAAATGCATGTGGTGTTAGGGAAATTTTCCTAATTTGTAGATTTAGAAGTATTTTTGGTGTGTTTTATTTGTGCTGACTTAATAAGAATACTGTCCTGTGAATAAATGTCCTATATATGAAGGACAGTTTTTGTGCTTTTGCAGAATATATTTTCCCTTTTTGTTTCCTTCTATTTGCTTCGCTTTATTTTTTTTTATCCCAATATTTATTAGAGCATGTCCTTTTATACAATTATATTTCTCTAGCAAGTATGTCTTTTCATCATTATGGTTTTACTTCTTGGTGGTCTTTTGTCCCTTTTTACTGTGCCTGGAAAGTTTAGGGGAGCTGAAAACAATTAGGCACACAACTTCCACTGGAATTTAATAGAGGTGGAATTCAATGCCTACTTCTGTTAGGCTTATTTGAAGATCACAGTCTATAATATTCAATTCTTTGATATTTAACAGAAGAATTGTCCATTTTGTTGCGCTAAAGTTTCCTCAAGGTCCTATGGCTTAAGACATCCCAACCATCATGATTTTATTTAGTTAAGGGATGGTGTGTGTGGGGGGGAGGGGATAGGGGGGGACAGCAACTGAAGGGATTAGACTGGATAGTCCTGAATGCTTTATATCACTAATCTTCTCAGGACTGCAACACTCAAAACAAAACAAATGAGCAAAACTGCCGACACCTTGTCTAGTACTCTCAGAATGTGCCATTTTTGGAATGAAACCACTTTGCTTTTGATCTGGTAAATAAATCTAAGTGTAGTTTTCAGAGTTCAAGAATCTTAATTTATCTGAATTGCAGCCCTGTTCTTTTTCAGCTTGGGAAAGTGTTTATGACTGTTAAAACAAGAATGAAAAATATGAGCATGAAACAGATGTTATTTTCCCCTGCCAGATTAAGAATTGACTGTGGATGCCAAGTTATACCTCCATCTAGCTCCCACAGATAGTGCAGTGTTTCTGAATAAAAAGGGCGTAGATTGTGTGTGGGGAAAGAAAAGACTTATGTACTTGGATACAAAGCTGGACTTCTGTCTTTCCTAATATAGTTCTAATTAATGGGTTGTTTCAATAGTTTGGTTTCCCTTTTATTAAATAATCCTTGGCTTTGTTTGAGCTCAGTTCACATGCATACATGTATTATCACAGGTTAGCTGACTTTCTATTTTTGTTCTGTTTTGTGACTGTAATGTACACTGGTAGGAGTTGTATTTGTGAAGAATACTTAAAGGTTTATTTAGGGGTCTGAGGCCTCTTGTACGTATTCATTTAAAGGCACTGTGGGGGCCTGAGCCCTGATTGGGCCTCCTGGTGCGCCACATGTGGTATGATTTGCGGCTCATGGATCAGATCCTAATCATGGATCAGATCCTAATCCTAATCCCTCTACTTGCCAGTTCAGAGGGAGTATGGGATTATGATCGTGGGCTCCCCTGCACTGGCAAATTGAAAGCTAGGTACCTAAAGCCCGGCCTGACCTGGTGTGATCCCAGGGACAATCGGCTGATTATCATAGATTCATAGATTTCATAGACATTAGGGCTGGAAGGGACCTCGGGAGATCATCGAGTCCAGCCCCCTGCCCAAAGGGCAGGAAGTCAGCT
>NW_017728950.1:69354146-69422556 GCF_001723895.1 Crocodylus porosus
CTGAGTGTGGGTTTTTTTTTTTCCCCCTGTTTGGCGGGCCCTTTTAAATTACGCGCATGCGCAGTGGGCCTGCCGTCAGGGAACACTGGCTTCTCGGGCCAGGGGGGCTTGACCCGCCCGGCACCAGGCAGCGGCCTCCTCCCAGCAAGCGAGGAGTTAACCCCTTCCCATCACGAGCCCGCTCACCTCCGGCTGTGCTGGGGGTCGGCAGGGGGCTCAGCGGCTGCTGAGGAGGTGTCTGGGGGGCTTCGGGGGAGTGGGGCCGCAGCGGGCTTCACCCGCGCATCTCTCATCGCTCCAGAGCCTGCCTGAGTGTGTTTTTTGCCCTGGCCCTGTCCTGCCATATATTCAATTTAAGGCACCATATAAACCTGCCAGAAAAATGTGCTACATTATGGCTATGGACAGACATTCAAAAAGCCTGAGTCTGAATTGATTCAATCTTTGCAGGTTTGTCTAAGCTGACTAGGCTGAACCAGTTTGTAACCGGACAGACATTAACTCTGGACTGACGAAATTGAGGCACATGCCTGCAGGGGCTCAGGCTGGAAGCTGGGGGCACTAGAGCAGCCCTCCCTTCCCTTCTACAGTACTGAGCTGAGGGGGTGTGGCCAGGCCCTGGCAAGATGTTCTGATTAGGGACGTCTGCCTGCACCATCTCAGATTTCTCCCTCACTTGCTGCTCCAGGGGATGGGAGTGTTGCCAGCTCCCTGCTAGCACTGAGAGACAAAAGTGGGGTGGGGTGGGGAAAGAGGCAGGGTTCAGTGCATGCATCTGTTGATGATGATACAGAGCTTTTCAATCTCCCTCCCTGCTTCTTTATACTGTCTGCAGCAAACTGACAGGTGAGCAAGCCAGCATGGGGCTGGTAACAGTGTTTATCACCCAATCAGCAAAACAATAGCATCTTTCCATTAGTTCAAATTTTTCTTGAACACCTTACCAGTTGGCCTGTTGATTAGCTCCAAATAGCCTAAGTGGTTACTGTTCTTTCTTCCTGTCTCCATGAAATTGGAGACATACACATGTCCGCATTAGCTAGCGTACTGCATACCTAGAATCTGTGGGGCTGGGGTCACTGCTATGGGGGTGGGGAATTTCCTGCTTGTGCAGTGAGGGGGGCAGGTAGGGCAGAGTGAAGCCAGGCAGACCCTGCTGTGCCTGCAAGTCTCTGCTGGAGCTCCAGCCAGGGAGCAGAGGGGAGGGACAAGGTTGTGGAGCAGAGAGCCCTGCCCAGCCCAGAGAGCATTCAGGGATGCTGGGGCTGTGTAGTTTATCTTAAACCAAGGGGTTTGGGGATAGGCGTTGCATAAACTGGTTTGAGTCAAATCAGTTAAGTCTAATACTACATTCAACCAGGTCTATCTCAAGCCAGTTTCAGCCATTTTCAAACTGGTTTATGTGGACTGAACATCTGTTCTGTTACAGGTTTAAAACAGTTTCTGACCACTAAAACTGGTTTGTATAATGTCTGTCCCTAGCCCAAGTGGCACCTTCGAATGGATGCATGTGTAACACACTTGCCATTCATGCCACAATTAACACCTTAATTGCAGCATAAATATAGCATGTATAGGAGTCCTGTTACAAACAGTTCTTGTCTACATGGAAACAGACCAGAATCGCTTTTGTGGAATAATGTACTATTTGTCCTCATGTGGACAGTATGTTCCAGAATAATATTATTTTTATTTCAGAAGAGCATGTTCATGCAGAAAGTACTTTGAAACAGCTTATTGTGGCATAGCTATGCCAATCAACTTCCCCAGTATTCATAGAGAAAGAAGCATCAACTAACAAGCTGCGGGGCTGTGCTGGACTCTTCCCGAGGGTGCCAAATAACAGGAGGCTGCCACTTCCGGCAAGTGTCACGAGTTTTGCTTTGAACATTTGGAGGTGCAGTTTCTCAGAAACCTTTGTACCTAACTTCTTGAAACTTGGCAGGCTTTATATCCATCAGAAGGGTCTACCATGCCTGCAATTTTCATTAGAATAAGGCAAGTATTTTAACATTTTAAGCATTTTCATGATTTCCCATTATAGCCTAAGGGCAAAACGTCAAAACACACTGAAACAGCAAACCAGTTTCAATGAAAAGAAATGGAACAGTGCTTTGAAACAAAATGATGAAACAAAACACTGTCCTTTCAAAACAGTGAAACGGAAGTTGAAACAAAATGGTCCTGTTTTGTGCAGCCCTAGTGCCTATACTTTTCAATACCTGATAAATTCTTTGAGCAGCACAATATTATTAAAAAAAAATCTTATTTGCTATGACTTTTATATTCCTGAATTTTTCTTGCATGGCATGTTTTTGTTTTTGGTAGGTTTTTAGTTTTGAACACACAAGATCATGAAACTGAGCTGCAGATATGTAATTCTTGAGCTCTTGCTCAGAGAATTTTATATCCTAAGAGCATACACATAATTTTCTATTTTAAATTCATAAGAAGTTATTTGTCACTCAATCAAAATAAAACGGTCTTTTCAGTATGAATTTACAGAAATGTTAGAATTTTATTTTTATGAGTAAAACAGCCCATCATTCCTCTAGCTCAGTATTTCCATCTTAATTTTACTAACTTCATATTCATCTTATAAAGAAAAGCAACTTGATACAAAAAGGGCATTTTAAGAGCCTGTTATGGTATGTGGTAAGGTACTTAAATTCAGGAAATACCACAGGCAGCATGCGAAAGATGAGACTTCCTTCAACCCATTCAAGAAATGTTCCTCGCTAACATTTTATGACCCATTCATATAATGTTTTCCACTTCAATTCTTTTTTGTAAGCTCAGTCTTTGAAATGGGACATGGGTTTAGCTAATCACAGAGCTAGGGGTTTTTTTGGAGGAAGGACAAGGAGATTCATGCATTTTTGAGAGAGGTTACAGTTAGGACCTGAATAAAATAGTACTCCTTTCACCTTCCATTCATATTCAGTTAAGATCAATTGCAACACCTTATTTTTTGGAAGATTGCTGCCATCATCGATGTTCATTATGGACTTTGATCACAATAATCTCACTTGCTGCCTGGGGAGATCCTCTAAAAGCATGATGTGGCTGTGATAGGAGGCTTCCTTACACTAGCTGGGTTCCACCAGCCTGGGCATTCCAGATGGTGTTCTATACATAGGCTTAGTTGGCTATTACGGGAATCTTTCTGATTGTTGCCAACTGAAAATCCTCTGTAGGCAAGAGATGTTGAAATCCTCTAATTATCTCAATGCATTTTGTTCCATGTTCTGTTTTAGCATTGTCAAGGCATTGCTGTTGTACAATTTCAACATAGTTTTAAGGTTGATCTTGCAGCAGCATCAGATCTTTCACACCTGTCGCAATGCATTTTTCTTGTTTGGGGGTGGTTTTGACAGTTCCCTTGCTCTTAGCTTATTCCCATTACAATTTTTAACTGTCCAGCAAAGTCAAATTATCTGCTTCTGCATGCACCTGCACCCACAGTCTTTTCTGTACCTTTCGAGACTATAGCATTTTCCTTCCAATCCCTTCAACTTTGCACTATTTTTTGTATCATCTGTCATTCTTTATAACATCTCCAACTCCTTACAGGATGCAGAATATGCAAACTTCAGATCCATTAACTGTTCCATTTCATTCCAATTGATTACAAAGCACTGTGTGTCTCCTCTACTTCATAGCAACTAATCAATGGAGACACCCAAAGGGGGAAAAAACCCCCAAAACAAAACACAGAAATGCAAATGCCAGACTTTAGCACAGGTCCAACACATATTTAATTATTTCTAATGTGCCATCTCAAGTAGCCAAAGAGACCCAAATACCTTGACAATTCAGATTAGAATCGAATACAAGTTTACACAAATTATTTCCTTCATAAATATCTCAGTGCCATCAAGTAAGTAAAACAAATGCATCACTTTTATTATTTATCCAGCGTTTAAACAATAACATACTTGGCACCAAATAGAATGGAGAAAAATTGTTCTTTCATTCTTGTGAGTAGCAGTGTTCAATGCGGGGTGCCGTTGTTAAAGAAAATCCCAGCTGAGAGCTTGATTTACCTATCTCAAACGAATATATGTGGACATCAGCCTCCTTGAAGTGTTACTGTCATTCAAATCATATTTCTTTCTTTCTTTTTTTAAAGATAATCATCCTTTGGCTCCTTTACTATATGATTGCTTTTATCATTTCTACTAATTCTTTTATAGTCTGTTTTTTATGTCTTAAATTACCCAGGAAGTACTGGACACAAATAAAGTATTGTCATTCCAAGAATTTTAAAATACATATAATAGCCACTGGTTCAGAGACGCACAAGCTTTTGCAGGGAAACACTACTTCATCAGATACCATCTAAAAGCACATACCATCTGACAGAGTATGTGGTTGCCTACGAAAGCTCATGTCTCTCTGAACCATTTTGTCCCTAAGTGCTGCCCTGTCTTACTTTCTGCCGGAGATCAGTGAAGTCACTATAGTTGTGCGTTTTTATTTTTCTTCTTATATTTGAGACAGAAGGGTACAAATTGCCCATTTTCAAGTCTCCGGTATTGTTAAGGGTTAGTTTAAAAAAAAAAAAAAATTTAAAGCTGAGCTTCTTCCCTAATCACATACATACAGAAGCTGCTGCTTTAAGAAAAAAAATAAACATCATAAGCTAAAACCACCACAGATTCTATATTACATTTTTTTGTGTGTAGGAAAATTGAGAAGGATTTGATCAATTAGGGTCCTGACTCCAGGACCCTTGTCTGTCTGGTTACAGACATGGATAATAGCATAAAAATGGTAATTGTTGTACTGGTCCGTGATTTTCTCCCTGGTGATAGATAGCATTTGGGTGCTTTTGTGGCCACCAGTCATGCAGTGGTGTTAATTTGCCTGAAGTTATATTCCTAGTAGTGCTCTTGAGCCAGCCCTATGTCTGGATGAAAGGTCTCGAAGAACTGAAATTGCTCATCCTGATGCCATTGAAATTAATGTGCATTTTGCCAGTCTCTCTGTGAAATAAAGATTTGAGCTCTGTACAAATAATAATATTATGTTATGTGTCAATTTATTTATGACAAAGCAATCCAAAAAGGAACATTAATATGACAAACATCAAGGGAAATCTGACATTTGTAAACAATCAACAATTGTTTAAAAGGATCCTATAACAAGCTTCAGTACATTATTTCAAACAGGAATTGTGCAACAAAAAAAATTCAAATTGTTGTCATCAAAAATTGAATTTTGTTTAAAAAATCTTCATTAAATTCTTTTCCTTCAATACCAGTTGGTTGTTTTCCTCACCAAGTCTGTAAAATAAATAAATAAATAAAAATGGCACACCTATCCTCAGCATGCAGTGGGTTGTTTTACATAATTCTCCCATTTTTGTTTTTTGTTTAATTTTATTTACTATATTTATGGACTCACTCACCCAACACTTACTTCTGCAAGTGTTATGCCCAGTACAAATGTGGTCTCAAAGATCTAGTCAGATGCATAAGTTTTCAGGATCAGACAATACAGTAGATCCTCATCTGATGTAATGTCTCAAGTAGCTGCGAGTTTGGCTTGCATAGTAAGTCCCAACTGAGCAAGATGCATAAACATGTGTCTGATTTGAAGTATATTTAATAGTCCCACAGAACTTATTGGGATTACTCATGCATTTGGGCATTAGGGCTGTGCAAAGCTTTGGTTTCTTATTCAATCTGGCGGAGATTTAGACTGATTTGGTGGCTGAATCTCCAAATTCAAATCCAATCAGGAGATCCTTTAATCTCCCTGAATCAAATTGGAACCCTCTAAATTGATTCGGAGAGTTTCAGAAAGATTTGGAGATTTGGATATAGCCACAGCTTTAAACGTTTTTTCCACATAGCTCAAGGTGCCAGGTGGCTCATCAATGCTGTGATGCTGGGGCAGACAGAGCATCTCACAAGAGTGTCAGGGGGCTCCCCAGCACACTCAGCAGCAGATCTGGAAGTGGACCAGAAGCACTTCTGGTCCACTTCTGGGTCTGCTGGGGTTTGCGCTGGGGGGTCCCCCCGTGCCCCTCTGGCTCGGCAACTGGTGCCTCCTGGATCTGGGGGGGGGCATCTGGGGTCCCCCCCCATGGCCAATCACTGAGCTGGGGGGATGGAAGGGGGGCCCTATGTGCTCCCCAGTGGTTCTGGAAGTGGACCAGAAGTACTTCCAGTCCACTTCCAGATTTGCCGCCGAGCATGTGGGAGGGGGGACTCTGTGCTCCTGTGGGGATGCTTCATCCACCCCAGCACTGCAGTGTTCATGAGCTGCACTTGGTACCTCAAGGTACATAGAAAAACATTTAAATCTGTGTCTACAGCTGAATTGCTGATTCTCTGAATCAGCGTCGAATCTTCAGATTCTGATTTGGCCGAATTGAATCAACGACAGGGATCTGAATCAATTAATCTAATCACTGTCCCTGATTTGGTCTGAATCCGAATTGAATGCAGTCTATTTCACACACCCCTGTTAGGCATATCCTAGGGTGTGCTTACACATGCCTACATGATTGCCAGCTACTTTACTTTAGCGGTGTGGTCCCCAAATATAGTATGCCACTACAGTGACATAGCAGCAAAATTTAACTGCATCACCACAGGAACCACCCATACTATGCTATGCTTCAGTACTTCCAAAAGGATGTACTGAAGCATAGTGCTGTAGGAATGTTGATGTACAAAGATGTGTAGGCATGCCCTTAGAGTACCATGCCTACATATGCCCTATGCTTATGAGTTGTCCTAATGCATAAAAAAAGTCATGTTGGTTCAAATGAGTAAGGAGTGCTCAAAGGAGTAAAGGATTTCCAGAACTGTATAGAGCACATAATTAGTTGCTTCAATCATGTTCATTCTAAATGGAAGCCTTTAATTGTTTAGCTAACATGACAGTTTACTATCCGACTACTATAAATAAACCAAGGTATTTGATTCCATAACTCCTCTGTCTTCTCAACTGTACTTTCATGTGAATAGAATCGTTGGTTGAAACAATTTCTTATACTGAATATTTAAAAGCCTCAACCACAGAACAAAGACAGATGCTAGTTTGCTTCATCAGACATGCAAAAATGGGGTTAGATAGGAATGGAGTAATGTATTAGCCTTGTCCTCTTCTCTCTCACAGAAAATGTTCTTTAGTGTTAATATCTTGTTCTCAATTTTTAAAATCTCTCTGTTTGGTTTTATTACTAACAGCCCATAAAAGGGAAAATAAATGAGAGGGGGACTTTAAAATGTATAAAGTGCACCATTCTTTATTCATGTTCTTAATGTTTTTATATACTATATGGTTTGGTGTAATAGGTGATATTAATGCTTTATGCTACTACATCTAAATACAGCAGACAACTGAAGCCCTTTAATACTTCAGCTGTTTGTATCCCATAGGGGAAAGAGGAGTCAGGGATGTTGATGGGTGGAAAAATTCTGATTTATCAAAATATTTAGGGACAGATGATGATGATGATAGCTAGATCTTATCATTTTTTTTTTCATAGATTCTAAAGCACTTTGTAAAGCAGAAACTGCCCACCAAGACAGTTGGATGCAATGCAGCTTGGACCCATGTGCAGGATCACAAGGCCTCATCTTTTGTGTATGTGTATATGTGTATATCTCCTATGAAGACAAATATTTTGAAAGAAATAATAAGAGAATGAAAGAAACTAGATAGAGAAGCATGGACTTTAACAGTTAGTAATAAGGGAAGAGAGAAACATGAAGATTTTTCCAGAATGCCAGTATATGATTTAGTTTTTCTTCTGGTTCCAAGATGGCAACACCCCACCCCCTTCCAGAAGAAGCACTTTTGGTACAAGTGGAGGGACTTCCAGTGCCAAAGGTCAGTGGTTAGAGGGGGGGACTTCTGGTCCCAAGATGGTGACCAGAAGGTGGGGCTACCACCCTCCATGGCACCCCAAAACTTATTAAGCGGCCCTCCAGCTGAAATAATTGCCCACCCCTGTTCTATCTAATGATGCACATTCAAATATTGCTCTTCATGGTTAACAAGTTAAAGAGTCTTACTTGTTGGCAGATTTAATATGTACTGCTTTTGCTTGTGAGAATTGCTTGTGACAAGCTAGGAACTAGTATTAAAGTATGATGGAAAATGATTTATAAATAATCCTCTTACAAGTATCACTGGTATTACTGAGGTCACAGATGATGTCATTTCTCAATGGTGGCAATCAGCAATACATTCTAAAATCACAATAATATTAACAGAAACCCTTATATTTGAATATATATAATACATAATATATTAAAAAAATCTGTAACTCTTGGTATGTGAATAATAACTCTTCTATATGTGATTTTCCAGAATTCCAATCTGTGTCAAGTAAGATAAAAGCAAATGTTAAGCCTTTTAGTCATATTAAGCATTGTAGATTTCCACAGTGCTAATTTTTTCACCTCCTTCAAGAGGATACATGACATGCTGCTTGTCAAAAGCCTGTTCTATTTGATGCTATCCAGGCTTCTTTTATGATACCAGAAATAAACCCAGGAGATGTGAGGAAGAAATGGATGCGAGGGTAAAACAAAACTAAGATGTTGTTTTCTTTTCCACAATGAATAGCATAAGCCATGAACTATAAGGATCGAAGCATATATTTCACTTCAATCAAGGAAAGGAATTGTTTGTGCAGCCTAGCACAGGGGTGAGCAATTATTTTGGGCGGAGGGCTGCTTACTGAGTTTTAGCAAGCCATTGAGGGCTGCATGACAGGCAGCTAGGGGCAGATAAATACTATTTGTCTACATTTTTAGGGGCCCCACAGGCCGGACAGAATGACTTGGCGGGCCTCATCTGGCCAGCAGGCCGCATTTTGCCCACCCCGGCCTAGCACCTAAGCATTTACTTAAAGGCCTTTCAAGTCAAAGCTTAAATTTAAATGTGTGCCTTGCTGCTTTGTTGTATTGGGTTTATATTGCACAGAAATTTATGCTTTGATTTAATGTATAAGCTTGCTTAATGAATTTTCCCTTTTCTGAACTTAACCATGCTTTTCTCATTTTTCAGCTACTTTGGTTATTCTATGCTCACTCTTTTCCCAAAAGCATTGTTTTGTAAGGATAATGATCACTTTCAGGTACCTTCTGAGATGACGTCCTGACCTCATCCCAAGATCAGAATTCAATCTCATAAATACCTCTCTGTATGTTTCTGTTTTGTCATGTTTACAGTGACATCACTTCAGATGCACTTCAAATAAAACTAAGGGTTTTACTGGCTAATTAGAATAGAGAGACATGATGGTGTAGTGAAAGAGAAATAATAGTTACAAGTGTGGATGCACCAATTCAACAACATGCTGCACTGGTACAAAACATGATTTGGATTGGTATGGATAAATTGAGTTTGAAAACAGGGTAGTCTGTCCCAGTGTCACTTTGGTTTGACACTAGTGCAATGCATTTATGCGAAATGTGTGTTCTGGTGCATCGTCAGTATCGCTGGTATGCAAAAAACCCCAGTTTAGTCATAGCCTTGGTCTTACACAGGCTAAAAATGCCTTCTAATACAGAACTCAAATGTGTGCTCCACAGTGTGTGTTCTCTTTGCTTTGCAGGGCTTGTCCCATTGCTATCCATAAAGTGTTTTTACCTGACACTGGCCTATGTGGCACATGCACCTTGTCCATGGTGCTGATAAAAAAAAAAAAAAAAAAAAATCAAAAGTTTGAAATTTCCCAAGAAAAAGGGGACATTTTTCTCTAATGTTTTGTTCATAAAACATCTGATCCCCTCCCCATCCCAATACCTATACAATATAAGTCTGTGAAGTACCCAGGTTCCATTTCCTACTCATCTGTGAAGATGATTATTTTATATACCCAGTGGTATAACTGCATGGCAGGGAGAGAGGAGGGAGATACCTCCTTTGGGAAAAGCAGGTTGATTAAAAGTACTTCCCACCACACTACTGCCATTGGTAACACAGTAGCTGGTACTGCCCCATGCAGATATGCTGCCCTGTTATGCTTCTGTACACACATATAGTCATAGGAAACAGCTGCATGGCACTGCTGATGAGTTGCAAGTGATGAGAGAAGTTTATGCCCTTTTGAATTCTAACCCAGGAGGTGCTCAGCCCCACCAGGGGAGATGCCTTGCTGGACCTGGTGCTGGCCACGGGAGACGACCTGGTGAGGGGGCTGTGGGTGCTCGACCACCTGGGCGACAGTGATCACCGCCTGCTGGAATTCACCATCCAGTGCAAGGTGGCAAAGACCTACAGCAAGGCAGCAGCCCTAGATTTCAGGAGGGCTGACTTCAATGAGCTAAGGAGAATAGTCGGGGAAGCACTGAGGTCCCGGAGGGGAGGGGAGCCAGGTGTCCATGGACAGTGGTTGCTCCTTAAGGAGACGATTCTCCAAGCCCAAAGGAAGGTAACCCCAACACAGATCAAAGGGAGCAGGAGGGCACATGAGCCCCCATGGCTCGCCAAAAGCATCCAGGAATGTCTTCTAGCTAAAAGGGAGGCATACACCCAATGGAAGGGAGGGGCCATCACCAGGGAGGACTATAATGCAGTTGCTTGGGGATGCAGGGGGGCAGTCAGGAAGGCTAACTGCACCTTGTCATGCATCCACAGATGCATCTCAAGCAGATCCAAGGAGGTGATCCTCCTCCTCTATGTGGCATTGGTCAGGCCTCAGCTGGAGTACTGTGTCCAGTTCTGGGTGCCGCACTTCAAGAGGGATGTGGACAACATGGTGAGGGTCCAGAGGAGGGCCACCCGCATGATCAGGGGGAAGCAGGGCAGGCCCTATGAGAAGAGGCTACGGGACCTGAACCTGGTCAACCTCCACAAGAGAAGGCTGAGGGGGGATCTAGTGGCCTGTTACAAACTAGTCAGAAGGGACCAGCAGGCACTGGGGAAGTCCCTGTTCCTCCGAGCACTACCAGAAGTGACCAGGAATAACGGTCACAAGCTGGCAGAGGGTAGATTTAGGCTAGACAACAGGAAGCGCTACTTCACTGTCAGGGCGGCTAGGATCTGGAACCAACTTCCAAGTGAAGTGGTGCTGGCTCCTACCCTGGGGATCTTTAAGAGGAGGCTAGATATACACTTTCCTGGGGTCAATTGAGCCCAGTACTCTTTCCTGCCATGGCAGGGGGTCAGACTAGATGATCTGCTCGGGTACCTTCTGACCCTAGAAACTATGAATTAAAAGCCACAACAGACAAATGAACTGCTTGGCTTAGTAAACAGCAACTCATAGTAAACTAGACAAGTTGCAAACCACCCAGACATAATGATCTAGGTTCTACCTTATTCAATACCAGATCAGAATATTAAAATTGGTTTGAAGCCATGTACCCAGATGAGTGAAAATCAGATGATGCTTGCTACTTCTAATCTGCATAATCTACTGTTCTTTAAAAGGCCACTTGCATCTCCCATTAGTGTTCTTATGTCACTGAGAGAGGCTTTTTGTTGGCAAGCTGTCTTGTGGTCCTTTCCAGATGCTAACAAATGGAATAGAAATTATATAAACTGTTGGTCTACAATATATATAGTACAAATGTTGTAATTCAGTGAAAGCATTATATCAGGCTGTTAAATTCTACAGTACCAAAACCAGATGCAATTACTGTTCACATACGTATGCTCACTCCCCCCCCCCAATGGTTTTAGAACATTTTTTTCTGGCAAGAAAAGGACTTAGGTTTTAAATTTTAATAAATCACTTGTTTCTAATTCATATTAAATATCACTATGAGACCTATTTCAATTCAGGAAGCAAAGTTATTTTCAGTTAAGAGTGAGAAATGTGTTTATGATCTAAGCATTTATATATAGTTAATGTTTTACTATGTCTGCCTGTAACTTTATTCAAAGTAGGTGAAATTATTTTCAAAGGTAAAAAAGCAAAGAAAAAGCATGATTACACTTAGCCCTGGCATGCTAATGTTCTATTTAAAGCACATATTTTGCAGGTGAGTTATAAACTCCTGGATGTAAGGCTAAGATGAGGAAGGCTTTCAAACATATCCTTTGAGTGCTTTGAGTCACTCTATTGAATCTAACAAATTTCCTTTACGTTGCAGTATTTTAACAGTTTCTACATTGCAATGTTTAAACAAGATCAATATTAGAGTTAACTTACATCCAATATACCTTGGAAAAAGCCCCCATTATTAATCTTTCTGGTCAAGAGCTAATTGCCACAGATCTTAAGTACTGTATTACAGCAAGGCATGTTAATACCAGTGTAGCTAAGGGGTTTGTCAGTGCTTTCATTATATTTATTGCTACTTTCAGGTGAACATTAATAGTTAAAAAATTGACTTCCTTCTGCCTGAAAATTGGCCTACTTTTTTGGTCTGACATTAGTACCAAATATTAGACATAAAATTGTATCTAATTGGGTTAGACACTCAATAGTGAAGTACAGAACTGTGACAACAGAATGCAATGGATGTGTTCAAATAGAATCCACTCCTTTGTTTCTTACCAATTCCTTAAATAAGTATAAATAATATTTATTTGGCAATGGGTATAAATTCTGTCCATCTTTACCGAGCTGGCTGTCTTTGTACTAATATATAACATAGCTATCAGCAATGTCATCTTTCCTGTGACTTCTCGGTTTGCCAGCTCTGCCATTGTGCCACTGGAAATAATCTTTTCTCTATTACTTCCAGGCTGTTGGCTGGTTTTTCCACAGGATGAAAGAAAATGCTTCTTCATAACTTGGGACTTGAAGGACAAAAGGTATTTATAATGTGTCCGTCATAGTGGAATCTGATTCTACAGACTAAGCAATTTTTAAATTTGATGAATATTTTGACCTGATGATAAATGTTGTGGCAACACATTACTACCTCTGTCAGAGACTGCAGAGTCCTGGAGAACCAGTTGAGAGGTATGTAATCATGTAACAGAAGTTAACCTCTACATGTAATTTTGGTAACCTAGAAGGTACAATGATCCATGATCAAAGAGTAGGTAAAGCAGCTCATTCTAAGAGCTGAGAACTGCTTCCAGTGGAGAAATAGTGATGCTACTGAGGTAGGTAAAAGAACAGGAGGAGACGCTCAGGATATGAAATCGTTATTTGTTGTACATTTAGTAACAATGCTACAAGGTCAACTTGGTGCCAAGTAAATATATTACAATAACAAAGGACACATTTCCAGTTGAGCATAATTAGAAGCCTCATTATGAAAAGATGGAAGCTGCGATAATTCCAGTGATAAAGTACCAGTCTTTAACTTCATCAAAAGAAACCTGCAGACTCAAATAAGCATAGATGAGCAAAATAACAAGAATTTGATGTCCAATAATTTAAGAATTCTTTTTTGCTGTAGTCAATGTGAGTTGGAAAAAAGACTCTCTTATCACTTTTTCTCTGAATTTAAGCCTGCTGGATCCTCAGCAAATAATTTATAAACATTTTGTGACTATTCTGATCGTATTTTGGTCCTATTCAATTCACAAAGTTACAGAATTAGTCTGTGTTACTTAAGCTGTATCTTCACAAGAAAATTGTACCAATTTTAAATACCTGATCTGAGAAACCTTTTTTTTTACTTTAATCAGTACAAGCTCCTTCTTTGGATATTGCTGTTTCAGCTTGACTGCCTTTTACATATACATTTTAGCTTAAGTTGATTCCTTATCATCTTTTTTTTAACCTAACTAAATAAGTCTATGTTAGATAAATAAGTATTCATTTTGTATGTAGATAGGAACTTACTTTAAATAAGCCTCTGATGTTGAATATATATATCTGATGCACTAGGGAATTTCAAGGCTAAAAAATCAGCATCCCAGCCACTTAATGAATAATCAATGGACTGATATTTGTTCATTTCTGATATTCATCAAATATTTTCAACCACCAAGAAGTTTTATACATAACTGGGAGTGCTTGCAAAAGAAAAAAAAAATCAGCAAGACTTGGTGGACTTTGTATTTGGTAAGTGCTGTTTGCTTACTGATATAGTAATTCCTGACCTTTTGAAAGGGATTGCAATCATTTTGCATGCATTCATTTCATGTAATAAAATTAGCATAACAATTATTATGTACAGTAGAAGTAAAGCTGCTTTTTACCTTACGAAGCTGAAATCATTGCTTGTCTGAAATAAATGATCTGAAAAAAATAGTTAAACATGCTTAGAAGTCTTGGTTTCAAAACCAAACAATTAGAAAACTTGCATGCAAAATTAATGCACTGTACTCCAAAGGATGACGTTTAGGACTCCATAACAAAGCAGGAGCACAACTGTTTAAACTGATTATGTCATGTTTTTTAGGTCAAGGTGACTTCACAGCTGTTATATAGGTCCAAGTTATGGTCTATAAATCACTGCTCACTTTTTGATTCAGTTCAAAGTAGTTTTCTGGCTAGAGTCCTGGAATTATGTTCCTTTGTAACTGAATGGATGATAAATAAAATAAAGATATCAGGGCTAGTTTTTTATCCTTAATATATTAGATAAGTACTAGTATAACTCAAGATATGCCTCTGGCAAATTTTTAATGAAAATAACTTGCAGTTTGCTAATAGTAAAAATTAGAATTGGGTATAACATTCTGACAGCTACTCATATCAACTTGACAAATGTGAGAAGTTTTTAAAATTACTTTCAAAATCTGGTCTAAAATATCACTACAGTTATCATCAAACAGGAACATTAGAATCGTAGAAAATTAGGGATGGAAGCGGCCTCAGGAGATCATCTAATCCAACCCCCTGCTCAAAGCAGGACCAGCCCCAACCAGATCATCCCAGCCAAGGCTTTATCTACTCAGGTTGTGAAAAACCTCCAAGAATGGAGATTTCACCACCTCTCTGGGTAACCTATTCCAGTGTTTTACTACCCTTCTAGTGAGAAAATTCTTCCTAATATCTAATAGGACTGTGTGAAGCTTTGGGTGGTGATTCAAATCAAAGGAGATTAGGCCCAATTCGGTGGCTTAATTTCCACATCTGAACTGAATCAGGGGACCAACTAAAAGATCCAAATCAATTGGAAGCTCTCTGAATCTTCAGAAAAATTTTGGAGGGCTTCGATGATTTGGACAGTCACCTGTGGCTGCAGCAGGGAGCTGCAGCCAGACTCCAAGCTGGTAAGAAGGACCGGAGGATGGGGAAGGAGACCATGAGGGGCCCTGCCAGGCCCCATTCCCTGCCTGCTCCCCCAGCCCCCCATGGCTGCCCCACCCACCCCAGCTCCTGGGTCTTTAAAAAAAAGTCCCAACTCACTGGGTGCTGCCAGGCAGCGGAGCAATCCCTACTGCCCTCACTACTCCATGCTGCATGGGGGGGCTCTGCCATGATCCCCCTGACCCCTCCCATCACTCCCCCAGCCCCCCCATGACTGCCCCACCCAGGCCAGCTCTGGCCCTTTCACAAAAAAAAATGAGAAAGCCCCTGGCACTCTCTGCTCCTGCAGTGGCCTCGGGGCTTTGGGGAACTTGAGGAGCACTCAACATGGCGCAAGGCCCCTCACTATTTTTGCAGAGTCTTCTAGACTCTGCAATTTGTCCACATCCTTTCTGTAGTGGGGGGCCCAAACCTGAACTGAGGGGAATAATCACTTCCCTTGACCAACTGGCAACACACTTACCAATGTAGCCCAGTATGCCATTAAACTTCTCGGCAACAAAGGCAGATTGCTGGTTCATATTTAGCTTATTGTCCACTGTAATTCCCAGGCCTTTTCTGCAGAGCTGCTTCCTAACTTGTTAGTCCTCAGGATGTAGTGGTGCATGAAATTGTTCAGTGCTAAGTGCAGGACTTGTCCTTGTTGAACCTCATGAGAATCTTTTTGGCCCAGTCCTCCAATTTGTCTAGGTCACTGAATCCTAGCCCTACCCTCCAGTGTATCTACTACTCCTTGAAGCTTGGTGTCATCTGAAAACTTGCTGAGAGTCCACTCTATGCCATCTTCCAGGTCATTGATGAAGGCATTGAACAAAACTGGCCCCAAGACTGACTGGTGGGATGCTCCACTTGATACTGGCTGCCAACTAGACATGGATACATTGATTACTACTCTCTGAATCCAGTGGTCCAGCCAGTTTTCTATCCACCTTACATTCCATTCATCCAGCCTGTACTTCCTTAGCTTGCCTGAGAGGATGTTGTGGGAGATCATATTAAAAGCCTTACTAAAATCAAGGTACACCACATCTACTGATCTCCCCACATCCACAGAGCCAGTCACCTCAACATAGAAGGCAATCAGATTGTCCAGGCATGACTTGCCCTTGTTGAATCCATGCTGTCTGTTCCTAATCACCTTTTTATCTTCCCAGTGCTTAGAAATGGATTCCTTGAAGATCTGCTCCATGAATTTTCCTGGGATTGAGATGAGGCTGACTGGTCTGTAGTTCCCTGGATCCTCCTTTTTTTCTTTCATAAATATGGGCACTATGTTGGCCTTTTCCAATCACCTGGGACCTCTCCTGATAGCCACGAGTTTTCAAGGATCATGGCCAATGGCTCTGCAATCACATCAGCCAACTCCCTCAGCACCCTCAGGAGCATCCCATCTGGCCCAATGGACTTGTTCACATCCAGCTTTTCTAAGTAGTCCCTAACCTGTTCTTTCATCACTGAGGGCTGCTGACCTCCTCCCCAAACTGTGCTGCTGGGTGCAGTAGTCTGGGAGCCTGACCTTGCCCGTGAAGAACGAGGCAGAAAAGGTATTGAGCACTTCAGCCTTTTCTGCATCCTCTGTCACGGGGTTGCCTCCCCCTTTCAGTAAGGGAGTCACACTTCCCCTGATCCTCCTCTTGCTACCAACATACTTGTAGAAACCCTTCTTGTTACTCTTTGCTTCCTTTGCTAGCTGCAACTCCATTTGTGCTTTGGCTTTCCTGACTTCATCCCTGCATGCCCATGGAATACTTTTATATTCTTACCTAGTTATTTGTCCAAGTTTCCACTTCTTATAAGCTTCCATTTTGTGATTTAGTTTACTAAATAGTTCCCTACTAAGCCAAGCTGGTCTTCTGTCATACTTGCTAGTATTGCTGTACATCAGGATGGCTTGTTCCTGCACTCTCAGTAAGGCTTCTTTAAAGTGCAGCCAGATATCCTGGACTCCTCTCCCCCTCAGACTGGCTTCCCAGGGGATCCTGCCCATGAGTTCCCTAAGCGAGTCAAAGTCTGCTTTTCTGAAGCCCAGCGCATAGGCAACATGCAGGGAAGGCATGGGGAGCACTAAAGTTGGCCTTCACTGCCCAGGGAATGGGGAACACCAGGTTCAGTCCTTCCAGGTTTGGCAGTGATTGGCTGCTGGGGGACTCCCCAGAGCCAGGAGGCACCAGTTGTTCATGGCCCAGTGTCCTTACTTTGCTGATCTCCTTCCTTCCTTTCATCAGGATCCTGAACTCAATTGTCTTGTGGTCACTGCTGCCCAACTTGTCTACCAATTCTTCCGTGTTTGTGAGCAGTAGGTCAAGAAGAGCATGGCCCCTAGTTGGCTGCTCCAATACTTGCATCAGGAAGTTGTCCCCAACACTTTATGACTCATACTTCATGCTACTGAACTGCTGTTTTAATTGGCACATAGAAGGGAATCCCTGTAAATAAAAAAAACAATCCCATGCAGTGCAAATTGATTGGAGACCCATGACTTAACAGTATAGATTTTTCTTTGAGTGGAGAGAATCTTCTAAGTTGATTGTTTTTTGTCATCCAAGAGCAAACAAATCAGCTACCATCGTCTTCAGACTATGCTGATGCTGGACACTACTGCTTATCGTTGTTACTAGACCAAGTTGCATGAGTAAAGCAAGAAGGATGTGTTACCTTCTTGGGGTAGTTGTTTTGCAAAGTAATTACCTTAACTATTAATCAACTAATTAATTAATTAATTGCACACTAATTTCATCAATTGGATTTAACTAGCTAATCATTATCTTGGCATATGTAGAGTTCTTGAAAGTTTGTCTTCTGAGTTTACTGTTTATTTCTTTGCATTTCTTTTGAGCTTTGCTCTGATATTGCATATTTTATTCTTTATAGTAGGCTTATTCCTACCTTACTGAGAAATGTGTGTGATCATCCTCCTTCTGGACATCACACCCTTTCCTTTATGTCCCATAGAAAGTCTCTGAATTTCTTGGCTCTTCAAAGTGTATTGGAGTGTTGTGGGACAGTAGTCTGTTGGCAGAGGACTCATTATATTTCCCGTGTAGCCTACCCTTTTACATCCCCTCAGCTAAAGTTGCTGTGGTCATGGATTCAAGAAATACTACCTCTGATGGGTCACTGAGTTGGCCCAGGCAATGAGAGTATAACCTCCCTTTGAAGTGAGATACTCAATTACAGGACAGTTAAATTTAGTGATAAAAACCCCCATCTTTTAAAAATTAGGGAATTCACTACAATGAAGCTGGGGAAAACAGAATGTAACATAAAGGTTTAAAGCATGCTATCTCCTAACACTTTACACTCATATCCCTGGCTAGGGCTTACTTCACTGTCCACAGCTGGTTGTGATGGCAGGCAGGAATTGTTACTGCCTCTGCAGCACATGCCTCATACCTGGGGGGTATTGACTAGTTTGCTTCCCTTGGCAGGTTGCCTTTGCCTCACTGTTCCTGGCTTCTCTGCTGCAGTCCCCATATTGCAGACTCCTTCCATCTCCACTCTCTGGGGCTTCACCCCAGCAAGCTCTGTGGACTCCAGTAGGCTGCTGGCTAGCAGGGACTCACACAGGCACATGCAGGTATGTGAACATTTTGCTCCCAGGCAAAATAGTCTCCTTCCCCTCCCACCCAGCTTCTAAAAGGAGCCAGAATTCTCAGGAAAGGGATCCTTCCAGTACCACCCTGAGGACAGAATGCAATTAGCCATGCCACACTCAGCCCCTCTGCCATCCAGTCTTTAGCTGGATGAAACAAAATCCATCCAAAGAAAACTTTTCAACATAAAACATGCCAACAAATGATACAACCACACAATTGTCACACTACCATAGATGCTATCAGACAGGAGAAGAATGGCTGGGAAGGACATTTTTCCAACCAGAAGTCCAATCAGCTTGGATCTCCATAGACTTTTTGTGCATTCCTGAAGGGTGGAAACAGGCATTCCCTTTGCCTCCACCATTTTTTTTTTTTTATGGCAGTACAAAGGCCAGGCAAACAGATGTCCATACCACTTGTCATGCCACAAGAACCTTAACATTGTGGCTATGACAGTACAAATTTGTGCCATTTTATCATGACAGACTTCTGTTAGGTTTATGGAGGGAGAGTATGGTCAATCCAGATGTGCCTGTACTCTGTAGCCAGCCTGGACAGGCCACTCCCAGGGCCTCAGGGGCTTGATGCTGCACCAGGTTCCTTTTTTAGGATTCTCCAGGTGCCTGTTGACACTTTAGCGCATTCTTGGTGTTGCTGTGCTTAGACTATGGAGTATCAAACTTGCTCTGGTGTAGTCCTCGACCTTTCTTACATTTCTGGAGATTTCCTGGGGTATGTCCACACAAGGTGGGGATAACTTGCCTGTTGTCCCACAGGATCAATGAACAGGGCAATGGATGATGTGCACTTTGCCCAGTCAAGTGGATCAGCTATACTGGGACACATACTGGCACAGGTGATCTGCTTCATTTAGAAATGTCTATTTATAACTGCAGGATTTCTGGGCATGTTCACAGCCTTTTTGATCTGCAGGGATGGCTACAAACTTCACTCCCTTGTGGAATAAAAAAAGATGAATTTTATAAGCCCCTCACATCCAGGTAAATTGTTGCTGGAGAAGGAACTCTTACTGTGTCATGCAAAGAAGAGGAGGAGGAATTTACTCAGGTAGTAAGAGGTGGGCAAGTTGTACTCCTGCCTTCCTTCTGCACAGTTTCTTTAACATCTGGAGATTTCCTCCCACAAACCTTCTACCGTGGGTTTCTGTTAAAGGCATGGTCTGACCTCTGTACTATTGCTGAAATGAGAATATATGTATATTTCCCAAACCAGTGTTTTAGATGAATAGCTGGCTGACTGACTGAAAAGGAAATGTGTGTGAATGACATATTCTCTATGATTACAATTGTGAAGGATATAAGTGATGTTGAAAAGAAAGTACCTGTGGACTTTGTATTGAGCTGGACATTACTCAGAAGCTCCACCGCTCAAAAAATGATGGATAACTTGCACATGGAATATCAGATCTGTTGATGCTGACTTTCAGGTCCTTTCCATTAAGCTCAACCTCCTATGCTTGCATGTTGTCAATGTGAAATCAGCCCAAGTTTTGTTGCAAGCAAACCTGATTTTACAAATGTGTGGAAAATTCTTTTGTACTGTGAGTGGCTGCAAACAGAAAAAATCTGCACTTTCTAGGAATTGCCTGTTTCTTAAATTACATCTTTCAGGCTGGCAAGAATTAGATATCTTCAGTGTCCTTGACCCCTCAATTGCATATCAATGGATCCCTTTGACTGAAAATACAAATGACAACATTTATATAGTGCTGCTGTTTCTTTTGCAACTTGTGTTGTAAGGTGCAACGTTATATTCCTTGGGGTGGGGACTTTGTTAAATACTTGTTTGTGCAATGTCTAGCAAAATGGGATCCCATTTTTCTTGAGACCTTTGGATAGTGAGGCAAAATAACCATTTAATAAAGATAGCTGCAGAATTTAATATTATTTAAATTATTAAATATTATTAAAATTTAATATGTCTGTAACCCTGAGGCATGCCACTACATGTGCTCTCAAATGAATAGTGGAATTCTGGGGTGGCTTGGTAACCAGTAGCCCTGATCACCTCCCTTGGTAACTGTTGCAGGTTCCCCAAGAGGAGAGCCTTTCTTGATGAGCCTTTCAGACCATTTTAAAACTATATACAGAATTGAATTATTTAAAGGATAAAATATAACTAGTTCAAATAAAAACAAATAGTGCTATATAAAGTAAAACAGGTGATGGTGGCTTAAAGTTTAATGGCTTCTCCGATACTCCTTATACCAGGGGGAGGCATACAAATAACCCAGACTGAATAATGAACCAATAAATAAATACATTGATACACCACTAATAACCCATCAGGGACTTATTTACACACTTAATTGATAATTATTATGCACAAGGATAATTATATGTATATAGTGACCATATGTATACTGCCCCCTGGGCTTGGTGCCTCAGGGAGTGGGACCACTTTTGTGTCATTTGCACAGGAGTTGTGGGAGGGTCCCTGCTGCTTGCACAAGCTTCAGGGGTCATGGTGGGCAGAGTGTGGCTCTTCCCCTGTGATTCCTGCAAGACAGCCTAACCTGCCCAGACCCTTGTCCCCTTAACTTCCTGCCCAGTGCTTCTTCTGGCACACTGAGACCGCTCCTCCCCCTGTTGCCATGTTGTGGTCTCATCCCTGGGAAAACCAGGGCAGTCTCCTTTTCAGTCTGGGGAGACTGGGGCCCCAGCTCTCTCCGGTGGCTCCAGAAAGGGCTCTCGGAGGGACAGCAGTAGCGATGCTCTTCTCAGGCCTCTCACTACTACCCCTGCAGGGCTCCAACAGGGGCTGTCCGATAGACAGCCATGGTGAGGCCCTTTTCCCTAGCCTCCAATTTGCCGTTCTCTCTCCTTTGCTTGTTCTCCTCTTCACATGAAAGACTACTCCCCCTTTTAAATAAGCTCGCTCAGCCAATCTCAGGCTAGGACTCTTCTTGAGCTTTTTGTTAATGTTCAGTCCCATTCAAAACACCTGCTGGGGTTATATCGCTCTTCCCACCTTGAAGACCGCTGCCTCCCAAGCAGTGTCACTCACCCTCAATGCAATTAGGTCCCCACTGGAACAAATTCTCTCTTTCCTCGCACACTGTCCCTCTGCAAGGGCAGCCTTCCTGTTCATTCAGGTGGGTACAATTTTGATGTCTATGTTATAGTTACGATAGTGGAGGCATTGCAAAGGGAAGTATGACCATGATATGCAACATTCTTTTGCAAGAAGAGCCTTGTGGGTAAAACTCTGGTCATATTTAAGTTAATGGAAGTTTTGCTTTTGGCTTCATTGGGGGATTTTTTGACCTCTGTGTATGTGGAATTATTGAGGAAATGTAGTGGCCACACACACTTTTTTGCAACCTGCCTTCAGTCAAATAATCCATTAGAGTAATAGGATTTTTGAACAGTTTTCTAATAAGACTAGTAGGCAAACTATCTAACTGATGTTAAGATAAAGGTTGATCAGTTTATATGTTAAATAAGTTTATATGATGGGAGTTTCCTGTGTAAGCCAGGTGGTCCCTTCCAATCTTCTGAACCTATCAACATACATATCAGTGCATCTCCCACCAAGATGCACCTTAAAAAGAAACCTGGGGGTGCCAAAGGGCAAACAGATCGCGCCATTTGAAATTCTTGATTTTGTTCATTGAGTGAAACTAATAAATGAGCAACCACACCACTTAACCTCATTGGAATTCCAAATTACCTTTGGGTAGAAAGGTAACTTATGACATAACAAGACCATTAATCTCTGTGATATTCATGCATTTTGGTAAGCTGTTATTCTAAAAGGTAAAAGTAAATGATTTCATCATTTGCTAACATGGAAATTGTCATAAAACATTCCTCATCCACAGTGCATCTCTTCAAAAGAAGGGTTGTCTAAACTCTGATTAACAGATAATGGAGTTCTACTGACCTCCAGGGAGTTGGAGGACTACTTGACTATGAATGGTATAATTCATAAGAGAACCTCTCTTTATTACACAAATGCAAATGGACAAGTAGACATGTAGAATGTGTGAATAGACCAATCAAAGGGGGCCTAGAAGGAGTAATGTTGAATTCAAACCTTGGAAAAGGCTATACAAGGGAGATTGTTTGTCTACTGAACACAGTACACTCATCAACAAGTTAAACTATGTTTGAGCTGATGAGGAACAGAAAAGCTAGTACACTTCACTAGGCAGGGTCAAGAACAGCACAATTGACCATTATCAAATATGGAACTGAGCCTACTTAAGAAAGATGTGTTACGGACAATACATGGATAAGAAACATGAAGCCAGAGAATTCCTTTAACCAAGGAAGGGAAATACCATTTCATATCTGTACAAGAGACCAATAAAATACCATCATAAAGGAACCAAAATGTATAATACCACCTTAAGGAGAGAGAAAAATAAATGTCTGTAAATTAGCTCAAACTCAATTTTCATCCTAGAAGCATAAATATCAAAGCTATTGAATATGATTGAATACTAAAGAGGCATCAGCTCCTTTCTCCTGTTAAGTCTCATCAGAATTCTAAAGAATCTAAGATCTATAGCAAGTCATAATTGGGCAGATGACCAATTTGATATCCTATAATGTTAAGTGGTTGCGATTCCACTGTGGTACTAATTTTTCCACTCTGAGATGAAAGGTTCTATTTCAGAAAACTATTATTTTCAGATCCTATGATCTTGTTCTTTAATCAGTTTACTATGATTGCTTAATTAGAATTTGACAGCGTGTCATACATATTGCTTTTATTTTGAAAGAGCATCGAATTTTTGGCAACAGATTTTTGTAATGTAAATTTCCTAGAGGCAAGAGACTCCTGATAGCTATATTTTAGTACAGTACCAAGCACATAGTTATCACTTAACAAAAAATAAATGCATAATATTGCTGATGTAAAATAGGGATAATCTATAATTCAGGACACAAGACAGAGCTCTAAAGTATAGGATAAGTTAAGAAGGAAACCATATGGGCTACCATGGTAAGAGTTCTGTGATATTTACAAAATCCATTCCAGTCCTCCTTAGTGCTTGCTGATTTGCATCTAAATAAAAAGTTGTGCACCTCCTTCATGCAGTATTTAAACTACTCTTCTCTGCCTATTCCTCGTCTTTATGACTGATGAAACATGCTTTAAAAAGCCAACAAGATCACTACCCTCATAAGACTGAAATCTTTAAGGGCATGAAAATGTGAATATCATCTTCAGAGAAAATGTGGGGTGTGTGTGTAAATTCATATATATGCCATTTCGTTTTTTTTTGTTTTGGGCTTTTTTTTGTTGAGATATTGCTATCAGTGAAAATCTTGTAATGTGACAAGAAAATAGCAAGAGTTATTGCGTAGCCAGGTGTGACTGGTCTACATCACACATATGGAAGGCAACAGACCATGTTGGGCATGACTGGATGGTTGAAGACAAATGTTCTGAGAATATAGTTCTACGGTATGGAGGGTATAAATGACTGAATGAGCTGTCTGAATGAAAATCTCAATGGCACCTGAAGAATAGGATGTAGAAAACAAACCCAAAAGGTTAATGAAATCAACACTAACACTATTTTGGGGACCAATATCTTTAATCATGTACTGCAAGCTTAGGCCATCATTCAAAAGGGTATTTAAGCATGGGAGCAGTGCATGTAAAGTAATGTACAGACTTAAGCAGCATGATGAATCAGGACCCCTAGGCTTGCCCCTGTGAGAAGTCCCAGTGACACCAGTGCATGTAGCCAAAATAGGAAGTTCGGCATGGTAACTGCATGTTTGAGTCCTTGTTTTGCAAAGAGAAGGATAATAAAAATCTTCCCAGCTGCTCTCAACATTTGTGACTCTGGGCAATGAAGCACAATCTAGGGAAACCCTCCAGCAATATCCGACTGTCATTGACTTAAGAATCAGTATAAATCTACTTGTCCAATATTCTGTTAAGCGGATACTCTGAAATTTTCAGTTTACTGTAGGCAGTTATGTACCAGACCATTATCTGTTTCACCCTGTTTATGTATGTATGCAGGCTTACACAGAGATGCATATTGATTATTAAATGTGACATCATTAAACTATCTCTAGATGGGCAATTAACAGCATGAAGTAAATTAAGCAGAGACATGCTGTATCAAATCTGAGTTACTATACCTAATTCCTTAGCCAAAATCTGGTGTGATAGAACTTAATAAAAGTAGTTTTTCTTGATAGGAAAAATTAGTGCCAGTATCACAGAACCTCTGGAAGCTTATGCCATGGAATTGCTGTACTTTTTTTTTTTTTTTACATATTAGTAGGTATTCACATCCCTGCATTTATTTTATTTTTTCTTTAAGTACAATGTATAATTATTTTATTTAAGGGATGAAAACCATTGCCCCTCTTATTTTTTTTATTTTTTGAGGGGGAGAGGTTACGTTTTGGGAAAAAAAGAACATTTTGATGATCACCTTTGACTACACTGTGCTTGGTTTATTAATTCCTTCCCTGTTGTATCACCCTGACGGTTGCTACAATATCAACTAAAGGCTATGATGCAGATTTTTGTGTATTACAGATGAGTAAATACCTTGCACATTTTAATGGGAGATAAAAATCTACTGTGATCTAAATTCAGCTCAGATTAACATGGCTAGGTAGGACTAGAAGGTAGTGCAGGATGGTCTTTTATGACTGTGCATCACCTACCTACTTCACAGGTAGCAACTCAGGAAAAGAAGTTGTTTCTGGAGAACCCAAGTGACGGCAGGGAGACTTGAACCTTGGCTCCTTGACCCACAGTGCATCCAAAGGCTGAGTTGTGTTTCTGCAGTAAGTGGTGTTGCAAGTATAGACTGCTTTCTAATAGGAGTAGGGGATGGAGAATGAAACTGAGACTTTGGCTTTGACGCTACTCCTGGGCAGGATGTTTGGAGAAATGGCGAACTCATGATTGGGCCTCTGTTAGTTTCCTTATAGGCTATGTCTTCACTGAGAGAGAGAGAGGTGTTTTTATAGCAGAGTAATTAATGCACGTTGGCTACTGCCAATGAGGCACTTCATTTTAGCCACAAGGTAAGTCAGATGAGGCCAACCACCATTGCGGGGTAGGAGGATGAGGGTGGAATTACTGTTTTCCTCATAGGAAACATGTGCGTGCCTGAAAGATAGCGAAGTAAGATCATTTTTTGTGATGTATTAGTTGATCTAATAAAAGGTATCATATCTGAACCAGCAGTCCTAGTGTTTTGCATTTTCTGTGCTTAATATTTTACAGTGAAGTGACGATCTCATTTTTGTTATTTTTCACATCTGAGTCAAGGATGACAAAGCCTTAGAGCCACAACAGATATTCTCACAGAATTTACCAGCTGAAATGTTGGCAGAAAAAGTGATTTTAAGAAAATATTAAAATGTATGAAGAAGAGTTTTTAAATATATAATTATGGCCATAATCATGAGTGTTTTTACTAGAAGCTTGATACTAAGTGTCACTTAGTGAATCTGGGAACAGCAACTCCATATGACCTAGATAATCAATCAAAACAACCAAGTTCAAGTTGAGCCACTTCTCTCCAATTCACACCTCAACATTATGCACAAGAATGATAATGTAATAAATAATTGAGAGTGATGAATAAACCTGAGCAAACTGTAGGCTGCAAAGAGAGAGCCTAAATTTTTAAATACATGATTAACTGTGAATTATTTGTTCAGCTCTAATGTGTGTGTACGTTGAAACAAAGTTTAAAAATTGTTTCAGGAGCCTTTACAGGAGGCTTTCCATATGTTTCAGAGTCCTGCAGGAATTTCTGTTTCTATTTACCAATATATTAGTCCTTCTGCCAGGAACATTCAACATCCAGAGAGGAATTATTGTCAAGTCTTCAGCCATCTTTAATGGTGGCAGTATACAGAGCACAGGAAAACCAATTTTACAACTATACTGACAACTCAGACTTCTTAACTCCACCTGGAAATATTCACTAGACACCTGCTTTCTCTGAATGGAATCAAAATACAGTAATTAGCATATGCATATGATGTACGCTTGCTATTGATAAGCATGCATAAACTGTACATGACTTTCCCCTTATTCTCATCTATAAAGTTATAATTATTTATTATTATTTAAATTACTGTAGTGCCTAGACCTTCAGTCATGGATCATCCATTAGGCCATATATGAATACAGAATGGGTAATATAATCTCAGTGTGTTTTGTTACTACATCTTAGTTCTGTTGGTGGAAGTTTGTGAAGGGAGCTGGTCTGTAGAGATGTAGATATTAACAAGACTGTGCTCAAAAATATTCAGTGTTGCTACTGAGTTTTGTAGAACTAATAAAATTTTGTATTGTTAGACTTGGTAAATGGCTTCCTATGTGTAGTGTATAAAACAGGATGTACTTTTGTACATCTGTCCTGTAGAAGTGTTTCTACCTTTGGACAAAGGGCTCCATTCAGTAAGTCCAACACTGGCAGTATACTAAGACTCTCAAAATGGAAGGAAGGGAAAAAGGGAAGAGCCAGAGCCCAACTACCCTTCCTGCACAACTTGGCACACAGCCATGCACTCTGCATCCTTTCAAAAAGCCTGGTGAAGTAAATTCAATAGCTCTTAGTGCGACAACTGAAAAGAATGCCTGCGTGATATAGGTGCTTGCTGAAGGCTCTATGAAGATTAAAGCAAGTGTTTTTCTGTATTTGTTTAGATATTAAGCTATATGTTGTTGCTAAAAGCCTAATTAAAGTTTAAGATGTAGTGAGACCTTGTATAAAGTAAGGCCTAGTAAATTTAGCAAAGCCTAGAAGTAGTAAGGCCCTGTGGCGCAGTTAAAATTACCTTAGCAAAGGAATGCAAGGCTTGTAGTGCCATTGGTCAGTCCAAGGACAGTTGAAGTAAAAGGAATCTGAGTGGTTGTATGTTATCAGAACCATTCAGAAGCTATAAATTAGCGGGAATATCTAGAAACCATTCAGAAGGAAGACACAGCTCTGTGAAAAGGATTAGTTAGCTGTTGCCTGGATCAGTGGGCCCGTGGACCTCGAGGAGTCCAAGAACTGCATTCCAGGGTCCTTCCTGGTACCGCTTGGACAGCGCTGATCAGGGACGCCTGTCTTTGCTGATCTTTGTGGGAAGAGAAACTTGCTGTGCATCAGGCATTAGAGAGGACTGCCAATAAGTTGCCAATGCGAATTGCTTTGTCTGTCATTGTTTGTCTTGTTACTATGTGTAATTGTGTTTTTGTTAAGTCAATAAACCTTTCTTACCTTTCTACCCCCGACCATACTCTCAATCCTGAACCCCCTGCAGACGGCTGGGACACTTAGGGAGAAAAATGTGGGAAACAGTTCCAGAAGCTTTACAGATCTCTGGACCTGTAAGCAGTCAAGTCTACATTATTTCTGGTTACTCTTAGTATATTTGACTTATTGCAAATTTGAAAGCAGGCTTACTAACTCTGGTAAGCAGCGGATGTGATTTTCCCAGGGAGCAGGCAGCATGTTACTGCATCCTCTCAGCAGACATAGCTAGTCATAGTGTGGTACTGTGGGAACTTTTATGAAGGGGGAGAGGAATATTGAGACATGATCCAAAATTTTGGACCTGAGATAGTTGATATAATTCGTAGATTAATGTCAAAAGCAATAATCTTGAATATCAGCATCTATGCTGGTTTACTTCTGTCCTACCCCATTGGGCCAGGGATGGTCAACTTTTCCTTCCTCGTTTATATATATAATATTTAATTATTTTATAATTTTCATTATATATATATAAAATGAAATATATATACACACACAGGCACAATGATAAACAATGAATATGTGCTGTGAAGGAGGAAATGAATCTAATATGTTATGTTCCCTTAAATTTGTTATTGCAGCATCATAGATGTGTTGGGGACAGTACTCTATCAGGAACAATGGGCACAAAATAAATAAGGTTTATATGATGGTGCTGTAATTCAATACATCTTATTTCTAAAAACAACAAAGGCTAGAACAAAACTTTAATGCTTGTTCACTGGGGCTTACCATGACCAGCCAAGTGTGGTCCAGGTGGATGGATGGAAGCCAGAACCAAAAGCTCATTTTTCATTATGTTTGCTCTTGGAGGACTGCTCTCAATGCCCTCTGAAATCCCCAAGTGTGAGAGTGTAGGTGTGTAAATCTTTATTCTTGTCTCACCTACAAAACTTTGCTCTCAAATTCTTATTAGTTAGTCCCTGGTTCCATCATGATTCTACAACTATACCTCACCAAAGTGTGATTTAATGTCAGAAGTCTCACTGAAGTTTAAGCCTTCATACGCAGCAGCAGAAGCCAGGACACAAAAGCAGGTATCTGTCCTCCAAAATGACAGAAATATATTCTGTTTGTTTGTTTTAGCCTGAAAGGCATTAGAGCCTAAGACATGATTCTCTTCTGTTTCATTAACATAAAATGGGAATAACCAGTATTGCCAATACAAAGAACTGCAACATCATTAGTCAGGGTCCCCAAAGCATTAAATATTGGCTTAAAAATAAATAATATATCTTTCATTCCTTTTATTTGCCTTCTAATTCTTCAAGCATTAAGATACACTTGAAGTAGATTTACAGGCTTTTCTCTGCAATTATTGGGGCTTAGAAACTTGTAATTGATCACATGACTCCAGAAGATGGGGGTTTATGATTAACCAAATATTATGAACCTCAAAAAACCAGAGTTGGCACACTTGTCTTGTGTAACTGAAGGCAATGGAGCTAAACTCTGTTATACTCTTGTGTAGACAAAGAGTGAAAATGTATGCTCAGTCTGAATCACTTCTATTTTAGATTTATGGAAACAATGAAGAAAGAAAAAAGTAAATACAAAGTCTCCAGGGCATTATGGCTCTTTGCTTTCTCAAGCCTCAAACACATCTTGCTTCTCAAACTATTCAAGCCAACTCTATGCCCAACATTCAAACTGAATTATTTTATTCCCTTTTAACAAAAAATGTATGAGAGTTACATGGATAATTTTCTGCATGCAATGGTGAAGACTAACTCATACAAGAAAAATATGCAAGCAAAAAATTGATATTTTCAATCAACAGCTACAAGCTACAGGCTGCTGTTTCATGAGAAATAGTTTATGTAGGTACACCATGGGCTTTCAGGTTTGCTGAAATGTCTTGAAGGCATTGTTTGTATAGAGATTAGTTCCTTAATATCTCTTAGGTTAAAAAATATGCCAGTAAAATTATATTTGGAAAGCTTGAAGCTGGTAATAAATGCTACTTTTCTGTCCAATAATTCATTGTCTTCTAAACTTTTCATATACGAGGAATAGTGAATGCAAAAACAAAACTAAGTACCATTTTAAACTTCTTTATTAACAGTCATCCTTCAAACATTTATTTCTCTTGTTATTCACATACTGGATTTTAATGGCTACTTGTTCCACTGAACTGCATTAGAGCCCTGAGTCAGCAATATACTTGAGGACACACTGATTTTAAGTACATGAGCATTTCTATTTTCAGATGACCAAAAGTGAATCTCTTCTCCTGCCGTGCCACTCTCAGGCAAATTTTTGACAATATAGGGGGAAAAATTGCCTTGCAAAATTTTGATTTTCTGTGTAAATTTAAAGAACTTTAAAAAAGATTTTTATTTTAAATTAACTACTGAAATGCTTTAGTTCTAAAATGTTATCATATCACCTCATGGGATTTGTCTTTTGGATTCCTCAGGTTGGTTCTTCTCTTTACTAGATCAGGCTCCCTCGTTTCATCATATCTCCCGTGATGCATCATGGTGTAATCTAAGACCGGAAAGGCAGTCCATCAAATGATTTCCTGACCATGGTGAAACATAGCGGATGGTCAGGAGAGCCACAAGACAAATTCAAATTTCCCATGTGGCAAGGTGCTATCATTTCCAAAAGCAATTATATTAATTTCTAGCTGAAATATTGTTCACTTGTTAGAAAATAGAACTAGAATTGGAAATAGTCTGTGAAAAGCTTTGATCCAAAAAAAAAAAAGACCCCAGAAAAATTTTAATCCATACTTGTCCCATTGAGATCAATGTCAATACTCTTGCACTGAAGGCTAGGATCTTGAACCTTACCGAATTATGACTTATAAATGCCCTATACATTTTGCTCTAATGGGGTCAGAATATTTTTGGGGAAAAGTTCACATCTCCTCCTCAAGTGTTTGGCCTGATTTCATTTTGCATATAATTTTCCTCAGTCTGTTAAATCAGGGCTGTCCAACTTCAAAGTGGCTGGGGGGGGTCACATGCCTCATGGGCTGTGGACCTCCCAACTGCATGCTCCATATACATGTGGGTAGGTGCTTCCCCTCACCCCTACACCATGCATGGGGGGTGCTCCCACATCTTGCTGCACCATAGGTATGGGAAGGGACTGTCCCATACAGCACAACAGCCGCTTCTCAGGGAACATACAGCGCAACAGCCTGCCTTCAGCTCCCCTGTGGCACCATGCCACACAACACATGCTCCAGGCTGCTAGCTCCCTCAGCATCGCGGGTTGTGCTGTGCCACGCTGCCTAGCCCCCTGAGAAGTCCGAAGAGGGATGGGGAGCTGCAAGATTCTGGGTGTTGCTACAGCCAGAGGAAAAGGAGCACCAACGGCTAGGTAGGAGCCTGGGAGCTATATGTTAACCTCTTCTGGGTTATATGTGGCCCACAGGCCCCCAGTTGGACAGCCCTACATTAAACAGATAAGTAGAGTGGGCAAGTAAGTAGAATTTTTTCAGGATTAAATTTGCACCAAATATGATTGTCAGAGCCACAGAGATAAGCATGTACTTGTAGGTATGTCTGCCTATTACTGTTCCTTGAGGAGTGTGGACTTTCTGCAAACACCCTGATGCATGATGCATTTTGATTCACCAGTATTTAGCAGGCAATGGTCTGGGAGCTGTGTGCATGTGCACTCCCATAAGTCTTTGACAGGGGACACAAACTGTAATTTGGAACTAGTAATGTAAACCCTGAGACAACAGCATAACTTTTAAACTGACCTAAATCAAGCATAAACAATAGAGCAGTTTGAAAGCTTTGGTCTACAAAAAATGTCACATTCCATGGAAGAATGCTTCCTCTATTTGATCTGTCACTAAATTCTCAAAACATGACACTCCTTGAACATAATACACTTTGATGATAAACTAGATTAACTTTCCCAGTACAAGTGAAAGGCCACCTGTTGCCAGAATGCCCATATTCCTCGTTGGCTGTCTTGTAGCTGTCATCACTTCAATGCAATCTGCGCCCAACATGCTGGAATATAATGAATATGTCAGGAGTTGGAGGTCAGCCATCAAAGTACATGAAAACTTGGCTTGCATACAGTGTCAGCATGGAGGCCTCGCCTATCATCTTGTGCAAAGGATTTCTGCACCACTTGATTTGTTTGCACAGGGTTTGTTTCTGTTGGATGGAGCACATTTACTGAGAGGCTTTTTGACAGCCCATTCAAACATTTTCAATTTGGAAAATGGTGCTTCCTGTTTCAAGTTCTTTAACTGATGGGTGGTGTGAAATGCCACTGTAGCTGATTCCTTTTTGTGTTTATTGTTATTATTTTAGCATGAAAAGATCCATGATGAGTGCTGAAGTGTTTTGATGAAGGAAAAGGATATGACAGGGATATAGTGTATGTATCAGTTTCTAGCCCGTTCATGTAAATTAAGTACCACAAAGATCCTTACTTACATTTTACTCGCTTGTGCCTTATGGAAACTCTGACAGGCTCTCTCTCCCCTTGGTGGGAATTTGCCTGAGTTCAGGACCTCATAATTTTTTCCACAGTAAAACCTGGATATTAAAATGCAACAGAAATTTCAAGGTTCTTTTAAAAGCTATCACCTGATCATTTCTAGCTTTACATTTCTCTTCCTTTCCCTCCACTATCTACTGTAATATATGTTTGAATAGAAGGTAGGTGGAGGTAGCTTCTCTTTCATACACTGGACTAAACAGCATTTGCATTAGGGGAAAAAAAAAAGCACAGGACACTCCCACAGCAGGCATATGTCCTGTTTCTTCAACTTTGTGCACCACCTACAAGCATATGTATTATGAGAATATTGGGGCATTGCTTCAGGCAGAAAAAATGTTGCTTGGGCTTGTACCCTAATTCTTAATTTTCTGGTTTTTCAGAGGTTTATATTTGGTGGAGCTCTGTGTTCTGGCCGTGTTCAAAATAGGACAGAGTAACAGTAACTGTGTTAACAAAGGGTTTTTTTAATCAATGATTTTCTGATGTCATTTATTTGTTTTTGTTTCGGGGTGTTTTCGGACATCAAAACATTTCGTCGTAGGAGTTAATTTTCATTTTGGCAGTGATAGATATTGTGGAGGTTGGGTGTTTTTGTAACTAGCTCATGGTGAAGACATCAAGGGATTCCTAATCATCCCCTTCTTCTGTACATTTTGCTGTGGTGGTAGCAATAATGTGGTAGTCCTTTTAAAATGACTCGTGTGGATTTCCTGACAGTATGGGACAAGAAATCACAGGCAGAGTCCATGTCTCAAGATCTCAAGACTCTTATTCCATGTTGTTTACCATAACTTCTGGCATATGAGAAGAAAATTAGTGTTTCTCCTATCCCATTATCAGATTGGATCAGATCAGATATTTTCTTTGTTGCAGAATTTATTTTTATTTTACTTTTGATGCACTGTAAACTTTGAAAAACAAAGCACATTTGGGGTTAACTTGAAACAATCTCTTCTTTGGACTTTTCAGAATCACCTGCAAGCTGATGAAGCAATTATACTTACAGCCATATACAGCACATGCATTTTGGTCTCTTTGGTACATGAGTCCTTGACTCTTTAAGAGCAGCAAACTCTGCCTTTAATTATTTTTTAAATATTACATCCCCAGAGGGATAGCTGATGCCAGGCACTGGTTGAAATAAATAGTAGGTGAGTGAATTTAGGGGAAGGATGGTTAGACGTTTGGTTTAAGCACTAGGCATGGACAAAATACTTAAAAACTTGCTGGTTTTAGAGGTGGTGTATTTTTTTTTTGTCAGTTTAGAAAATAACTTATTTGCCAAAGATGTAATTATGGTAATCCAAGAACGTAAAAGGTAAACTATAGGAAATGAGGAATACATAACAATATTAGGCTCACAGGGACAGGGATATCAATTTATTTGAATCCAGCAGCAAAAGGAATTAATGTAGGCACGCCTGGAAGTTTAAAGGATTGAAGCAATTTTAGGTAAAATATTTGGGGAGAATGCTTTTCTTTCCCCAGTAGTAGTCAGTCTTAGAAGTCCTTTCCACTGGATTGTACTGAGATAATTCACTTCACAAGGATTCAAGTAAGAGTAGAGAACTACATGGAATGCTTTCTTTCAGGATAGAGTCAAATCTTTAAAGTCCTTTGTAATATTGTATGCCTAAGGTTCCCTCTACACGTTACAGGTATTGTGCAATCAACTGGTCAATTGCACAACTACCTTGAGAGCCACTACATGTGCAAATACTTATTACATGATAAAAAACTCTAACGTTATAAAGTTAGACCTCAAAAATGTCAACTAACTTTATAGTTGGTTGCTATCCAGCTTTAATTTGCGTGGGTGACAGGGGCTCCCCTGCAGCCGGGAACCCCAATCAGCTGATAGGGCTCCTAGCTGCAGGGGTGCACCAGGCCCAGCATGAAACTCCTGAGCCCTGGGGATTGTGGCAGCCATGATTGGCTTGTGGGGGGGAGGTGCATAAAACTCCTGGTCCCTAGGGACTAAAGCAACTATAATCCCCAGGGCCTGGGGGTTTCACATACCCCTGGGCCGGAGACATCATGGCTGCTGCAATCCTGCAGCCTCAAGAGTTCACAGTGTGCCCCAGGGCTGAGACCCCCCTCAACTCAGGGTGTTCCTAGGCACAGGGGTTTGCTTCTTGCCAGTGCAGGGAGTGCTGGGGACTGGGATCCCCTGGCACCAACAATAAGGCATGATGAGACCTAATGTGCAAATTTACAGTCGTGCCTCCTGCCTTGCCCATGTGCACACACTGGTGAACAGTCAGCTGTAAGTTGGATTAAATATTCAGTCATAGTTGACTCCTACTTCTTTGTATAGGGTTTAAGTTATTGTTAAATCTAGGTCTGAGCTCCGATTTTCCACCATGAAATACTTGTATGAAACTTGTGTGGGGAAAAGTTTGTGGCTTCATTAAACACTGGAACACCTAATATATCAGAGGAGAGTACCCCACAGGGTTACTCAGGTAATCAGAGGAAGGGGTATTTGTGTGCACATTGGTCCTCCTCATTGTCTTTTGCAGTAGAATAAACATCTGCCAAAAATGAATATAAATGCTGTTGTAGAAGCTGACATTTTCACATACCTACTGAACTGATTCAAAAAAAAAAAAGCTCTGCTAAATATTTAATACAATGAAGCTGGGTTTTTTGCAGCAATTCACTAGGTATGTGAAAATGTCAGTTTCCACAAAGGCATTCCTGTTCATTTACAATGCATCTGGGAAATAATAATACTTTGCACTTTTCTAGTACCTTTCATTAAAGGTTTTTGAGGTGCTTTACAAACATTCATTAATTAAGCTATCTAGCACCTGCAAGGTATGCTTTGCTAAACCTGTTTTATCAGGAGGAAACTCTTAGCACAGAGGCATTGCTTGATGTCACATAGTTAGGCTTATTTGGGAACACTTTAGATGGCCAGGAGGTCTTTGTGACTGAGGCCACCTCTAAGTGTGACAGGCATCGCACAATTAACTGTTTAATTGTGCAACTACCTTAATACCAGCTACACATGCAAAGTACTTATCACATAATAAAAATACAGGTGTAGCACTTGGAAAATTGTGTTCCATCCCTGGATTTGTTGCAGACTTGCTACGTCACATTGGGTGCCTCTCCACATGAAATGAACATGACACAATTTGAGCAGTTCGAGTTGGAGTCAGCTGCTCCCAGGTGCAGCTTCTACACATGCGCCCAGAGCAGCAGCAGTTTGAGCCTGGGTGGAGCAACCCTGGGCTGGCAGCAGCTTTGGGCTCTGAGTGGCGGTGTTGGGCAGTGTAGGGGCTGGCTGGGGCATGAGGGTGCTAAAGTGTGGAGCTGTGCAGGAGGCAGCCATGCTGCTGTAGCTCCCTTGTGCCCCAGTCAGCCTGTCACCATCTATGCGTGTGTTTTATTGCACTCGGCTACTCCACCATAAGATAGTTCTCTCTCTCTTATGGTGGAGTTTGTTAATTTACTGCGCCCTAATACCAGTGCACATGTAGACAGTGATGCTTTACCGTAGAGCTAATTAGTCAACTGCAGTAAAGTGCATGTGTAGATGCACCCAGTGCTTCTTGGTGAATTCAAGGCTCTATTTAGTGATGCCCGGATTTTAGCTTCTTTATTTCAAATCCCCATATATATCTATAAAATAGAAAATAACGTCCCTAGCAAACATTTGCATGATGACAACTAACCCACATATACTTGGGAGGCTATATGTTGTAGGAGCCACATACATATCTAAGTAACTAGATTGAGCCCTTGCTCTCCAACCTTGCTTTAATTACTAGGCAACACTGGCTTATTGAAATGAACTTGAACTATTTTGAGATGAAGAAGATGATAAAGGAACAAAATGATACTACTTAAATGAGAATTTAAATCAGCCTAGAGGTACTGCTGTGAGACGTTAGGGTATCTGGTTCATATAGCCCAGTGCCTTGTGTTAGGTGACAGCCAATACTAGATGCTATGGAGGAAGTACAAGAAATCCCAGAGTGGACAATTATGAAATAACCATTTGGCAAGGGCATTCAGACCCTTGACCCATATCCAAATGCACTCATTCAACACAAATTGCTTCCACGTCTTTAGTAATCAATTTAGCACAGGGCAAACTGAAATGTGTCCACAAGATCTATTGCTTGATTTTTGCATTGTTTTAAATGCATCAGCACCTGTCTTATTAAGCCTGTAAGAGCTGATTTGGCATTCCTTTTTCCACATTTTGAAATTTCCTAGCTCTTGTAGCTGCTAAGTTATCTAATGTCAGCCTGATTTAATTAGTATCTTATCATTTATCACTGCTACTCAGAAATCTGTTTAATAGGTTTATTATTATTGTCAGGACATTTGAACAATGGTGTTATCATGCTTTAAATGGCAAGAGGAACAGCTGCCAAAGTGTAACCTCAGACCATTTTCGGGAATGAACCATTACAATTATACTGTTGTCTGCCTGATTCCTCCTTTCTCTACAAAGGGTGATTCTGATTAATACTGAGAATATCTTGCCTAGCAAAGGAAATGGATGATCCATGGAGTTTTGTTTTGTGGATATTCTGCCTCAGCTCCAGTACTATTAAGTCTATGTACTCCTCTCCCTCCCAGAAACCTTAGTAATAATGACTAAATTAGGGAAGGACTAAGAAATGTCTATGCTCCTTGTCTGTCTCATTGTATCCAGTAAAGCTGCTTGGGGCCAAGTGAGTTTTTGCACTTTCACTAAAGCCACTTAGTGGCTGAAAGCCATGATTAGCCCTCTTCATGTTGCACTGTTATTCAATGTGCAGTAAGTATTCATTCACAACTCTACCAAACAAACTCTATGCACATAGTTCCCGTACGTTGAACTTAAACAGATAGTAGAAATAAAAACAGAGAGAAATGGGATACGGGAATTAAAATCTGTTTAACAGCTGTTCTATCTATTATATAGTTAATCTCTTGTACTGTAAAAGTGTTTAATGATCGTTTGGTATATACACAGTAACTCCCTCATGAAAATCTAAATTAAATGTTTATTTGGGGACCTTAACCTAAAGCATTACAGAGGAAAGATTGTTATTGATTCCACATTGAACCCTAGGCCTCATTCATTAATGTGTAATTTAAATTCATTATTTATGGAATTAGTTAGCCAAAAAGCAGAGTCAATACAAAATGTGCGTGTTGCTAAGAAACATGCCTTCACTGCCAAAATGAATGAATTTTTCACTGGCCCTTGTTATGCTGTATGGTCCTTAAGGAAGGTCCTACTTGCATTATTCAAGGTTTTAGGCTTATTAATAGTTCTTGGAGGAAATGAAGTACAACCTTCCCCCACCCTCCCCAATATTCCAAGTGCCTCTTCATAACTGAATTAGCAATTCAGGGATTGCAAACCAAACCAGGAGAGAATACACCAGTTAACTTCCACAGCAAGAGCAAGAGAAATGCTGCAACTTCAAGGTCAAGCAGACATTGTAAAATGCTGTTTTATACAAAGCATTTTAAATTGCTTAGGTTGGCTTAAAAGGCAAAAAAGAAAGAAACCAAGGGGAAAAAACCCTCTACCTGCGGTATCTATACAGAAGCTTGTCTCTGATGCTTCCATTATTGCTAGTTGCATATCCCCCTTGCTCTCAAGAACAATCTCATGTCAGGGTATCCTTAGCGTTTCTTTCTTTCTTTCTTTCTCATTTCTTTTTTTTCTTTGCTCTGCTTTTTATGTTGGCTGTTGGTACAGAGAGAAGTGGAGAGGCAAAAGGAGATTCTTGCTTTGTTGCTTTGACTCAGTTCCACCCACTGCTTATTTTTGCCTTTGTAGTCCATTTAGATAAATAGCTCACAGATAATTATGAGAACACTCTCCATGAGCCATGGGACCGTGGCTCCATCCGCTACTGTTCTCCATCCGCTTGCAGAGAACAACATCTCTGTCTTCTCTCTCTCATTTCCTCCTCCCCTCTCCAAGCACAACCATTTTAAAGATAGCCTCCTTTCACTTCCACATCCCCCTTCTGATCCCCACGCATGCACAATTATTCCACTCTACATTGAAAACTAGAATTTGCTGTTAAAGTCTCAGTCCAGCTGAATGCCAGAGATCAATACATTATCTAGCTGGAAGTTGAAACATGCTGTGAGCTGTCTTTACAGAGGAAGAAATTTGAAATAAATGTTCTTGTCTTCATGTGAAAAGTTATTAAAGGACCTTCTGGAAGTGGCTGCTTGTGCTTTCTTTTGGTAGAATTTGTCCCTTTAGTTCAGTGTGAATTTGGATGATTATAAAGTGATCGCCATGGGGAGGAAAATGGTTCTACAGGGGATCCGGAAAACTAGTGCAGAAAACTCTCTCCAGCTGTACGAGATGAGCAGTAAAGGTAGAAACTCACCTCTGCCCTTGTCTTTTTTACTTTGATGAGCTGTTAGCTTCAAACCCAACAGAGACCATTTTTAGGCTAATGCTAAACATAGGCAAGGCAGTGACTCTGTTTTTAAAGCATGTGAACACTTAACTTGCTTGCCATAGGAACTTAGTCAGCCTAATGACCGCAACCTTAACTGACATTGGACTTACAGAGCACAAATGAAAGCTTGATGGAGAAAGCACCCCATTTACCAGTTATGTAGTTGTTAAGTCCTTTCCTCTCCACCTGAGAGTCCAGTGTTTTGATCATCTCCACTGTTACGTGTCATAGGCCTATGGAAAAGTGATGTCAGAGAAGGTGATAAGTTGCAGAATTTGGGAATTTGGAATCCACATGGCTATGCAGCAATTGAGGAGACAGGCTGAGCAGCTTCAACCTGTCACAGGACCATCAGCTAGGAGACCTTTTAGATTCAGTTTCTTCTTACCTTACAGACAAGGAAATCAGAAAGCAAAAGGCCCAGCTCCTATTGGTGACTCCATGCTTTCTCTGCCTTGAAAAGGGATTCTTTTTTCTTTCTTATCTCTCTTCTCTCACCAAGTCTCCACTGCTGGCCTTGGAGTAACTTCTACAGAACATCTTTGGGGGCAAGACAGGGACAAAAATTAGAGGAGACCAGGGAACATATTTGCTTATGGTTAAAAAGGAACCGTGATGGAGTTCATGGAATAGTCTAGGCAGGCAAGGTTCTTTGAGTAGATATGATATCTTTTATTAGATCAACTGGGTATTTGGAAAAAGTTTCTTGGCGAGTTTTCGGGCCCAGTCACCCTTTTTCAGGAATGGGTAATCTCTGTTGCTCTGAGACTCGAAGAAACGAAAGAAGCTACAAGTGTGGCAGGATGTCAGTGAAAATGTTAAATTGTTAGAATTAAAAAGACAAAAGGTGAGGCAGAGAGATGAAGCGGGGGGGGAGAGGGAGGCAGAAGAAAGCAGAGAAAAAAGGCTGAAGGGAGACAGTGCAGTGATAGAGACAAGGTAGGGAAAAGGCTGTCAGGAAGGGACCTGGTGAATCAGATGTCAGGCAGGTTGTAATGCGTCATAAAACCAATGTCTATACTGAGTCCATGATTTTTAGTATCCAGTAGATTTATGAAGTGCAGTTCATAGGTTCATCTATGGGAGGTGTTTTGTAAGTTCCCTTTGAGGATTAGAGCTGAGAGATCAGAGGGAGTGACTGTCCTGTGACAAGTATGCACCCACAGGTAGTTGGGTATTCTTGTCTTTGATAGGTTTTCAATGTGTATTCATTCTGGTATGCAGTTGCTGTTTGGTTTCTCCTACATATTTTCTCTTGGGGCATTTGGTGCACTGGATGAGATGTCTAACATTTCTGGATGTGCATCTATAAGATCCAGGAATGGTGATGGTTCTGTTATGGGATGTAGTTATAATGGAGGTAGTATGGCATAGCCTATACTTTTTGTTTCAGTACCAGATCTTACTTGTCTTCAGTGTATTACTTGCATGGTTACTTTAGGTTCTAAAATTATAACATCCCAGCATTCATAGATTCAAAGATGTTGGGGTCGGAAGGGACTTCAGTAGATCATCAAGTGCAAGCCCCTGCCCTGGGCAGGAAAGAGTGCTGAGGTTAGATGACCCCAGCCAGGTGCATGTCTAGCCTCCTCTTAAAGACTCCCAAGGTCAGGGAGAGCACCACCTCCCTTGGAAGCCCATTCTAGATTCTGGCAACCCTTATCATAAAGAAGTTCTTTCTGATGTCTAACCTAAATCTGCTCTTCCTCATTTTGTGGCTGTTGTTCCTAGTTACTCCAAGGGGTGCCTTGGTAAACAGAGCATCTCCTATTCCTTGTTGCCCACCCTGATGAATTTGTAGGTGGCCACAATATCACCTCTCAGCCATTCCTTGTGGAGGCTGAACAGATCCAGGGCCCTCAATCTCTCCTCGCAGGGCTTTGCCTGCAGGCCCCTAACCACATGAGTGGCCCTCCTCTGAATCCTTTCGAGGTTGTTCATATCCCTCCTGAAGTGTGGCACCCAAAACTGGATGCAGTACTCCAACTGTGGCCTGACCAATGCCACATAGAGGGGGAAGTATCACCTCCCTGGACAATACAGTGTGGTTAGCTTTACTGATCACTTCATCACACTGACAACTCATGTTCAACTTGGAGTCAACAGTGACTCCAGGATCCCTTTTTGCTGCTGTGCTGCTGAGAAGGTCCTCCCCCACAAGCCTGTAAGCATGGTGGTGATTCCTTTTTCCTAGGTGAAGCATCTTGAATTTGTCCTTATTGAAATGCATCTTATTCTGTTCCCCCCCCATTTTCCCAACTCGTCCAGATCCACCTGGATTCATTCCTTACCCTCTGGTGTGTTAACTTTCCATAATTTGGCATCATCTATGAATTTGGACAGAATGCTTTTCACACCCTCATCCAAGTCACTAATGAAGACATTGATTAGCACAGGTCCAAGGACCAAGCCTTGTGGGACTCCACTGTCCACATCTTTCCAGGTCAATAGCACCCCATACACCACCACTCTCTAGGTGTGACCCCAACCCCATTTGCCACCCACCTGACCGTGTAATCATCACAGCTGCTCCGTTTATTTATGAGAATAGGAAGAGATACTGTATTAAAGGCCTTCTTAAAATGCAAGTAGATGACATTTACCTTGACTCCTGTGTCTAAGCATTTTGTGATCTGGTAATAAAAAGAAACAAGGCTAGTCACGCCGGATCTATCTGCTACGAATCCATGCTGGTTGCCTTCAGTATTATTTTTCCCACTAGCCCCCATACAAATTTTTTTGATGATTTTTTCAAGGGTTTTCCCAAGGATAGAGGTGAGACTAACTGGTCTATAGTTACTCGGATCCTCCTTCCTCCCCTTCTGGAAAGCAGGGACCACACTGGCCCTTTTGCAGTCCTCTGGGACCTGACCTGAGCACCACAAGTGGTCAAACAGCCATGCCAGTGATTCTGCTGTGACACTGGCCAATTATTTCAGCACCTTTGGATGAAGATCATCTGGGCCTGCTGACTTAAACACATCCCATCTTTCCAAGTGCCTCTTCACCACGTCGGTACTAACAGTTAGTGGGCTGGGGTCCCTTGTGTGCCTGTCTGTGATCCAATTGGGAGATTTGCCAATTGGATCCGAGTTCAGGAATACAGAGGCAAAAAACTCATTGACGAGCTCAGCCTTGTCCCCCCTATCTGTCACTAATTGCCCTAGTTTGTCCTTTAGGGGACCTATGCTACCCTGCACCTTCTTTTTACTCCCTATATACTTGAAGAAGGACTTTCTTTTATCTTTAATTTTTGTTGCCAGCCTAAGTTCCATTGCTGCTTTGGCTTTTCTAATTGCCTCCCTGCAAATGTGGGCCAAGTAGGTATACTCCACCTTGGTAGCTTCCCTCTGCTTCTACAGCCTATTTGCCTCTTTTTTTTGCCTCTAGCCTTTCCTGGATTTCCCTGTGAAGCCAAGAGGATTTCTTGGCCCCTTTCCTTTGCAATAGGATTGTCTCCTTCTGCACCTGTAGGATTGCTCCCTTTAGGGATGACCACCCTTCCTGGACTCCCATCTCACCAATACTCCTGTTTTTCAGTTCTGCTAACTAATCTCCTGAGCACAGTTAGCCTTTCTGAATTCTAGCACTTCTGCCCTACCAGTTATATTTCCCACTCTATGCCGGACAGGGAATTCAATCAAGTGATGGTCACTGTTCCCTAGGTCACCTTGTGTCAGTAGATGTCATTAAAGCATCACAAGCAGGATGAAGTAAAATGTCAAAAAATACAGAACTTAAGAGTCTTGTTTGTATTGTTAATTTCGCCATGATGCACATCCCTGTCAGTGTTTTGGTACACATTGAACAATGTAAATCCAACCATTAAAATTGCATAGAAAATACTAAATCTTGTCCATACAAGATGGCCAAATTAATATCGCTGTAGGACCTCTAATTTTTGCATTTGGTTTTTCTCATCTTAACTGTTTAGTCTTGATTTTTTGTCCTGGTACAGATTTTTCCCATTTGTATTGTATCTTTCTATTTGCATATAAGTGTGTGGTTCAACAAACATAATCGTGTGTGTGTGTATGTGTGTGTATTTAGGTAGTCCAGATTTAAATGTGTATATAAATGAATGATAAATATCTTTCCTGGTAGGGAATGGCATTGTTAGATAAATTGCATAATCTCCTTTTCACATGTTCATAATTTAAAAAAAAAAAAAGTTTTTGTGGGAGGATGGGGGAACTGGAACTTTCAGCTCCTGATCAAATGATACTTTTGGCTCCCCTTTTTTGAAGGGGGAAAAACAGGAGGAGGAGAATATCGAGCAAAAATCCTTTCAGCAGTTATTGTTATGGAAAGGTAAGGAACATAATCTTTATATATAAAATTGCTCATCCAGCCACACCCATACACACTTAAAACAGTGCAAGCATCACATTGGCTGAGCCTCAGTTTCACTTTCTTCAAAAAAGAATAAAAAATAAATATTTAAAAATTCAGTTCCATGTTGACTGCAGCTTTAAGCATCATTAATATATGCAATTTTTATCAGCAAAACTCTGCAGACAGTGCTTGGTGTAGATACATATTCTGTCATGAAATACTTTTGCTGTTGTGGATTTTAATACTCTACAAAGAAAACCCTTTATCCTGCAGAATTTATAATCAGTACGTAAGTGAAGTGGGCTGTTCACAAACTCTAGTAATGTAAGAACTAGAGCTTTTAAACAACCACTCCAGTAATTCTAGTTCAAGAAACTTCCTGTCGTCACTGGAGAACGTAAATGACATCCATAAGTACAGGATATCTAAGAACCCTGGACTTCATATCTCTTCCATCAAGATCCTCTACAAAGCTTCTTCCAAATAGTCCATTATCACAATATTAAAGAATCTTTTCAAATGCTTGATAAGGATGTCATTATATACATTAAAGGTGGACAAAAACACCTTGATGTTTTTGCAGAAAATTGTTTCCCATTGCAAATATAAAATACCGAGAGAGTAAAAATGATGTGCACAAATATAGGTAGATTGATGAAATGTATGAAATAATATTGTGTGTGTTTATTTTCTCTCTCTCTCTCTCTCTCTCTCTCTCTGTATATAGATAGATGGTGTGTGTGTGTGTGTGTGTGTGTGTGTGTGTGTGTGTATGTATATGTAGATATGTGTGTGTGTGTGTGTGTGTGTGTACACATACCTGTGCTCTAAATCATCTGTTTTGTCTCTTATAGTTAAAATACAAGAAATACACACACACAGCCAAGTATAATTATATATATGTATATAGCTGCGTTATGTACATGTTGGTTACATGTTAGAAATACATAAGAACACTTTTTTTCTTCGGCTTTTTGCCTAATTATAGAAGGGCAGAATTACTGATTGTATCATTCCTTTATTTTTTTCATGTATTTTGTTTATGATAATATCCACAGCTATTACGTTGAACACCAAGGCTTTTTTTTTTTAAGTGCATTTCTGCTCTAAAGTAATATTGTAGGAAAAATAGCAAGCATAAATCAGAACATCAAAGTAAGTCCCACCATGCCTACAGTGTACAAATAGCTGTTGATGAGTTTGCCATGCTTACTGAACTGAATAAATATAAAAGCTTTTCATGTGCATTCCTATTTTCAGTCCCAATACAGTGCGTTAACCTCAGAATATCAAATTGAATCAGGGGTTCTGAGAAGAGCTGCCTGCAAAGCAGTCAGAATGACACTCTTCATTACACTATCTAGATTCAGGTTTCAGACAACCATAACCGGTGCTTTCACAACCTCTCACCTAAAGTCAGATAATGTACAGCCACCCAAATAAGTGACTGAATTCCCTGCAAGTGCTTCTGAACCTCTTGAAATGTGAAGTCCACGGAGGCCTTGAAAACTGAGACTGAAATTGTTATGAAGAGACTTTACTGGATGAAATTTTTCCTTGCCAGGCACAAATAAACAGCTCTCAATAGGGTGCTCACCACACAGTGTGTCAGCACATATTATGCAGTCTGGTGCTGAGTGGATGTGTCAGCTGCCCATTAGACCACACTAAAATAGAATTGCTGGGAGCCTGAAGCATGAAGCATGATATTAGATAAAGTGATGAAATTTCACTCGATTAAAGAGCCAGGTCAAGGACAGTTACCTCAGGAAATTCCTTTTTTCCTAGAATATTCTAGCAACTTTGACGAATTTATCTTTTTTTCTGCTTCTTTTTCATTATCATTCAAATGATATGACTGATTAAACTTGTGCTGGCTGTTCTCTAAAATATCGGGAATGATTAGAATCATAGATTTCATTTAAAAAAAAAAAATAAAGGCTGGAAAGAATTGACTTTGTTCCAGGTTGAAAGCTCTAGGAAATGTTGGATTGATTTGTTTAGAGACTTTTGAATTTTTTTCTTCTTCTAACTGAGGTGAAAGGGGGTAAGACAGCCTGAATTTTTTTTAGCCTACTTGAAAGGTAGAGTGGAGTAGGACCGTGGGGAGCAGACAGTTAGTTGCTTCTTATTCATAGGACACGTATGCTGCAGGCAAAAGGATCTGGATCTGTATTGTTTCCTACCCCGAGTTCTGCGGCCGCACCGAGACAGACTAAAACTGGGCAGATCTGCTGTAGTTTCTGTATTGGCTCCTCGCAGTGCTCTCTGAGGATAAATTAGTTAATACTGCTAAATCTTCTGTGTTCTGTTGCAGTTTGTAATACGGCAATGGCTGTCTCCCTCCCTCAGTTTAATTTTAGCTAGGTTCACAAACTGGTCTGAAACCAAAGCGGAAGCCACAAGGTTAATTATCAGCCAGCATTCCCGTCTTGAAACCAATCCCTGATCCCTGGACTCAGAGCTTTGATATCATTTCTAAACAATGCGTCTTCCTGTGAATTGTTTTAATGTTTGATAATCAGAGGGTGTGAATAAGCCTTCAAATGACCCAGCTCGGGTCAGACAGCTTGCTTGGAGCCATCAAAACCTGAGTCCAGTTCTACCACATACAGGCATTTTCCCAGGCAGCTGGATGCAAGTCAGGTGTGGAGGGAGAGGCTGACAAAACTAAGCTGGTTGTGTTGTAGCAAGGGGGGGCACCGAAGCGAAGGGGTGCCAACATGTGCTGCCCAGCCGGGGCAGGGCGTGGGAGGGAGCCACAAGCAGCTCGTTTGGGGTGGGGGGGAGGGGCTCTGCACTCCTGGGCAAGCATGGAGGGGGGGCATGTGCCCCCCACATCCATGTGTGGGCAAGGGCGGGCTGCTGCTGCCAGCTTTGGCTTGGGTGCCAAACTTCCTTGCAATAGCACTGGGAGCTGGTGGGTCCAGGAGGTGTAGTTGGGGAGGTTAAATCAGCAGAGCCCTGGGGCTGGGGTGAATGACTGAGCTTTCCTAACCCTACAGTTATGCTGTGAACACACGCAGGCATGCCTCAGGATGGGTTAACTCATTTAGTATTGGGTTAATCCAGGTCATTTTAAAGTTATTTCACCTCCTGAAGTTGGGTTGATTTAAACATACTGCTTGTACATATCCATAGTATGCAAGCACTTTAAATATAGCATACTTTGCTCCAAGTAAAGTGGAATTTTCAGTCAACTAAATATTTTAACTTGAATCTATTCATACTTTTTGCATTATTGTACATTTACCCTTATATATTTCTATCATAGAATTCTACACTGAATGTCCCGAACGCTACATTTTTCAACTGTTTTGTTTTATTTCTACAGGATTCTTCATCAGTAGGATACTGCTGAATACAAAACTTCTGCCAGATTTTAATATTTTATCCCTACCAAGTTAGGCAGGGTCATCTGCTATTATTTTATCAGACCAATAAACGACCTTTCAGATGCACCATTCTTATTCTGTACGTAACTATCATGAAATTATATCAGGAAAGGAGCAAGCCACTGCTCTCCTACCCCCTATACAATTGATGGTACTGAAAAAATACTTTACTCACTGAAAAATATACTTAGTTACCTAGGGACACCAAATTTTGCAAGACTGCAGTTACCACAGGAGGTACCTGTCCAGTGAGTGGGTATATGAAAAATGCCCAGAGTAACAGTATATAGAGGTTATCATAAAATATAAAACCTTAATACTGGTCTAGGGAAAATTGCCTTTCAGATGACAAATAGCATGACATTCAGCTCCTAACAGGACTAATCTAGGAGTCTCAAAAGACTTAGTCATCTTGCCTGAGCATACATTCAGAATGCTCAGATTATCCTGTGTGTAATATTTCGCATATAACATTGATAATAAAAAGTACAAGATATAATATGAGCTAGAGAAGTACAGCAGAAGCAAGGACAGGGAATTTTAACTGGCTTGTGATTTTCCCTGCTGTACCAGTGAGGCATAGTATCATTTCTGGTTCTGTTGGTCCTATTTTTTTCTACATACAGATGCTGTTTTATTTTCTGCCTTTATGACATGAATCTTCCTTTTTTTTTAAAAAAAAAAAGGCAGAACATCCACATTTATTTGTTTAGATTATTTATTTATTTCTTTATTTGTTGCTAGTGAATTTTGAGTCTAGCCTCAGTGAAATGTTCTCTTATAAAACACACACACATACACCGGCCTGGTATTAAGATGATGAATTTGTTACTTTTCATCTGTATGAGGTTAGGATTAAAGTAACATAATCCTTAGACAGACAAAAGATAGCACTCTCTGAGATGGGTGGATCTTAAAACATCCCTTTCACATACTTATTGAACTGAGTTCCCAAAGACTGTCTGTCACCACATACAGACAGAACAACCTGAGAGAGGCTTTGTTGATATTCTCTCGGTGTTTTACGCTGCTCAGGATGCCTGCAGCAAATCCCTTGTCTGTTGTCTTCTTCCCTTTTTTGTTTTGTTTTGTTTAGCATTTCTCCTCAAAATCTCACCTCTTTTGCTTAAATTATTTTAACATAACCATTTTTCCGGTCTCGGAAAAGATCTTATCTACTGCTGGTTGACAACGTAAGGACAGACCTGTTTATCAACGAGTCTGTATAAGGAGTTCAGTAAGCCAGTTTCCCCTTTTCCCTCTTGTCTAAGTATTGAGCAGATACTCATTCCTCTAACTCATCTTGCTTATAGTGACTGATAGGTATCTCTTCCAACTATCAAGTCTAGTCTAATGTGGCCATCCCCTCCTTAAACTACATCCATCTTTGGCATCTGAGTGCTTGGAAGTTAGAAAAGGAACATAAATAATATTCAGCATATCTTTTTTAAAAACAAAAGCTATCATTGTTTTATGTGCATAGTTTCAGATTAGATTAACCCTCATTCTTTACAGCTGATCCTTTAAATAAGGTTATACAGGAAGGGCTGGTGTGAATCTTCAAGTCTCTTGAGTTCTACAAGGTTTATGAACGCTGGAAGCAGTCATTTCCCTGGAGAAGGTTTGAAATGACACTGAATACACAGTGCAAACATTGAGCACTTATTTAACACTATACAGAGTGATATTCCCATTTAGCTGTATGTCTCTACCAGGCTCTCTAACCCTAAAAATCCAGTTAGTCTAAAGTAAAGTTTCCTTGCATTTTTCTACAGTTCAGCTGGCACAGAATCTAAATCAGAATGAACTACAAGTACTAACAGTTTTTTGGCACCATCTTCAGTAGACCTGAGCCACTGGGAAATTGTAGTTAAGCTGATAACAAAAATCTTTTACAATTTTCTTTTTAAAAAATATTTGTGGCTTTACTTCAAGGAGCAAGAGCCAGATCTCCCACACAGAAAGCCAATAGAAAATGTGCTTTTGAAATATGTTTTCTCTGAGCACTGGGAAGAGAGAACTAGGAGGCTTTGGTGGTTTGGTTTGTGCAGCTTGAAGTGCTGGGGCATGGCAGATGGTGAGACATGTGACAGTCTGTGGACACAGAATGCTAATTTGAATATCAGTGTTTCCCAATCTTGTTTGAAAGCTGATCCCCCTACCTTTTGGAAAATAAAGCCAGTCTATTTCTATACCCTGCACAGCCCACCATAGATGACTGAAGCACTATATATCTTAATTTATATTTTTTCCATTCTCCCAGCTTTTTTGTTTGCAATCCCTCTTGGCTGTAGATATCCATAATACAGTACTTTCTATTTGTTCTTATATGTTTCAGTCAAGGAAACAGTTAACAATGCTGATTTTAAACATGATATCCTGCAAGTTAGTATTTAGGAATATGAGTAGAGTAGTTCATATCTTAGAGCACTTCTTTCTGGCTCTTTGCAAACTCAAGGAGGCATCTCTGCACTGCTCCCAGTTATTTTTGCATATTGTTGGTTTTCTTTGTAATGATAATAGCTAGGGAATAAGGTGTTTTGTCTTGCTTTGTTTCAAGAAAGCTCAGACAGCTGGGACCAGGTGAGTGGCATATTCCCATCTCCCATCCTCAGTAGTCCCACATGTCCTCCCAAAATCACAGACTCCACCTTGGCAAAATGATGCCTTACATGTACAGTAGCTAGTTTCAAATGTAGTGGCTACTTCAAAACACTTCCTAATGAAATCAGAATACTCAAAAGTATTTCACCTCACTTACAAGACTAACCTTCTGTAAAATTTTGTTTGTCAGAATGATTATTTGGTCTGGAAACTGACAGAAAAAGCACCACAAACCATCAGAATACTATACTTTTTTTTGGGGGTGGGGGTTGGCCAGTATTCACATCAGAAATGCAATTGAATCTTTTCAGAAATGTCTGAGTAGATTTCCACAGTCATTTTTGTACATGCAGTGGAGACCTCTTATAATGATGTATATATGTTTAAATGGTCTTAAAACAGTAAAGGTTCATTGCTGTTGAAATTCTCACAAACCCTGCTCAAGTGTTGTATAGGGGCTTCTTTTTAACTGCTAACAGCTAAAATGGTTCAAAACCTATAGGACAAGGTGAATGATTAGGAACGGCACAAGCAGGGCATTCTGAGGAAGGCATTCATCCAGTATTTCTTGGACAGAGTTGAAGCCAGCTGTGACAAAGGCATGTTTGGGTCTGTGGCCATTGGATGAACACAACCAATGATCTGTCAGTCCTCCAATGCCTTCATGCTGGGTTCTCTCTTAGCATGACGATCTAGGAGAGAACCCAGCTCTGGCATGTACAGAGGATGCAATCATGCCCCTCCATAATTGCTTTTCATCTTTGCAGGGAATCAGAGCAGTTTTTCCCTCCCTGGGATCCTTACAAGAACTAGATATACCTATGTGAATATGACCAAACTAGTTGTAATCCAGATCTTTTATTGTACTTTACTCTGAACAGGGCATCACTGTCAATGTTCATTGTAAGGAGTCTACAGAATCTTCAAATAAAATAGTATACCTGTTGGCATTGGCAATGTGTCTGCTCACTGGGATGCGATAAGAACAAGATATTAAATGCTGAGAAAGTGGACATGTCTCTGAGCTGACAGACTCAGAGTAAGCGTGGCAATATTGGGTCCAGCTACAATATCTAGTTTGGTTTAAACGTGCTTGTGGTTTTTTTATTGATTTGTTTTCCTTCTAAATATTTCCATTTTGGAAAATACATTTCCCAAAGAAATGTGGTATTTATCATTTTGCATCTGATGGTTAGCCTGGTCCTTTGGCTTCTTGCCTCACCCTGATTAGTTAAGGCAAGAAGCCGAAGAAAGTGATGTTATGTCAACATAGTAATAGTTTTATGAGCTGATAAGTAAAAGTAACACTAAGTTTCCAGCTAATCACTTTCTTTTCTCCATGGAAGAAACCATTGTCCTCAACTCATGCCTAAAAACATACTCACTTTCCCTCTATATGGGTTATTTGTTGCCTATCATTAAAGGTATAGTTTAGCCTTCTCAAAGAATGAGCCTGACCACCGAAGTTTAAATCTAGCTCTGGGAACACAGAAATACAAGTCTGTGCTTCAGGCGGTTTGAAGGTTAGTACACAAAGCTTGCTGAGCGGGGATACTTTGCACCAGATTGTGCAAATGACACTTAAAATAGGACTGGCAGGAGAAATCCACCACTTTGCAGATGTAGCAAACAAGTCATAAAACTCCAGTTGGGATGCTGTTTTCTTCCACTATGATGAACTATGTGAAAAGCGATTCAAAAGTTATTTGTGGTTTCTAAAATCCTGGTATCTTTTCTGATATGTATTGCTGTGCATTGAGACCAGTCATATGTTCTCTGATCCAGCAATGAGCCCATTGTTTAAAATGTTAGCTGTTACTGCCTGCTAAATTTCATTAGCACATCTCTAACAACTATGATGCTTGTTTTCAAAACTTGGATTTCCTCTTCCAGAGCAGGTGGTTGAATGAGGGAAGATACATGGGCTTCTTACATGTGCTTGATTCTTCACTATAGAGATGAGGTATTAAAGAAAGAACAGAACAGGCAGAATTTATAAGATATAATTGGAAGTAGCAATAGGGAGAGTAGTAAAAATCTAGGACATGGGAGCAGAGGGGAGGGGGAAGGAGATACTATGGTGACAAGTACCTTAAAAATCCTTAACACAGAATAATAGACTTGAGACCTGAGTACAAGACAACGTTACAAAATATAGTTTTATGGCAGCTGTCACTAGTAGCTCATTGTTAATGTGTAGTGATAGAACTCATGGGAACTCACTTGGAAGAGGCCCAAGAGATGATGGGATAAACTCCTATGCTACACATCAGATACTAAATTATTACTATACTTTTCAGCACATGCAACTACACATATTACCCAGTGAAGAAGATTGAAGAAATACAGAAAAGTTCTGTTTTGTTTTTTTCCCTTGCTAATTCTCAAACAACCTCTCTTAGCCCTACGTAGGTCCTCCCTATTGCACAAGTCAATTGTAGTCACCATATGAGTTGCAGATGGATTGAAACTTTGAAACTAAGGGCTGGTGAAAGCAGCATGAACTCTGACCTTGAGCTGCACAGCCATCTCCTATCACAAGGCACACAAGATAGTTTAGGGAAGCAAAACATTCTCTTGTTTACTGAAAAAGTTGCTTCTTACTGATGATTACGATGCTGAAATTGGTATCTAAGGGGAAACTGATTATTTTGGTTGAAGGCATTATTATATTTACACTTCGTCATTCACTATTGTAAATTGCTTTCCTTTCCTGATAGTTCCATTGGTAAAATAAAGAAATAAGAAAAGAATACTCCAAACAAAAACATTTGAAAAAGGACAATCTTTCAGACTGCTGCAAGGACAGACAGAATTCCAAGTATTTCTCAGGAGTGTCTATAGCAGGGGTGGGCAAAATGTGGCCCGTGGGTCAGATGCGGCCTGCCAACCCATTCTCTCCAGCCCACGGGGCCCCTAAAAATTTTAGAAAATTAACATTTATCTGTCCCTGGCTGTCTGTCATGCAACCCTTGGTGGCTTGCCAGAACTTGGTAACCGGCCCTCCGCCTCAAATAATTGCCTTGCTCTATAGTATAGGATGCAGGGGGAATGGTAAGCACAGAATTACCAATTTATTAAGTGTAAAGATAGACATGCAGATCCAAGTTCATTGTAACATTGGTGCAGTCACTCCTACTTTGCTTGTGTCGCACATGTGCAGCGAAGAACTCTCCCCCTCCCTCCTGCTACTGAATACAAGGAGGTAGGGAGGCGAGAGTGAAAAGCAAACAGCAGCAGGTTCCAGAGCTGGTTGAAAGCAGGGACTCTGAGCAGATCAGCTTGTGAGCTCATATATCTCACAGCACAGGAGGGGGTCTGAGCAGCAGCTCCACTGACATGTCAATGAACTTAAAGAGCTCACTGCACATGTGGTGCATTGCCAAAGGGGGTGCTGCTCTGATGTACACCCACTGGAGCTGTCCCTTCAGCTAGAATTTTGTGAAACTAAATCTTGCTGACAACATCCCTGGGTTTCAGATCAGGAGCTCCATCTGAAAATGCTCTTATGTACTTTTAAATAGGTGAATGGCTCTGTTTCCTCTCTTGGCTCTTCAGTGGAAAGGTCAGCTGGAATACTTTAACTATCTTGGTTTGTGGGGAGGCTTGGTCATATCTTCTGATTAATATTTTTCAGAGCTAGAAGATGGCTTCTTTTCCCTAGCTTGCTATTGCTTCTTCAAAGACTTTGTGGCTCTGTAAAGACATTTGGGGAGGTTAGGGGGAGCTTAGATAATGTTCAAAAAGGCCACCTGATCTAACTTAGTTCACTCAGATGCAGACATTACATTAGTTAGGTGGAACTAAGTGAAAAGTGCGTAGAAGTTCAGGACAGTTAGCTTGGTCTAAAAATGGCCAACCTGGCATAAGTTAACTCCACCTCCAAGGTAGTGTGGGACCAGTGAGATGGATCTAACCAAATTTCAGTACAGTTCCCAGTGCAAGTCCAGGTCTGGGAAAGCCCAGCCACTGGCCCCAGCCTCAGGGCTGCACTTTTCCTACCTTATCCTTGCACTGGGCTATTTTTAGCACCCCCCTAACTCCATTCCCAGACAGACAACCCCTGCAGCCTGCCAAATCCCCCATCCCAGAAGTTTCTTCCAGTGCCGCTTTTATCAGTTTTTGCTAGTTTTGGGAGCCAAGGAAGTAAGTCAGAGTGGGAAGGATGGGGCTTAGGTTCACTGGGGAGGGGGGGTGTTTGTCTCAGGGTGAGAGGGGCTGGGGGGGGGAGCTAAAAATAGACCCTGGTTCCAGGGAATGGGGGAGAGAGCATCTCTATCCCCCCAAACCTCCCAGATTATGTGAATCTCCCTGAACCCAGGAAAACTTCCTAGACCCCAGAAACCCCTCCACAGACCCTGCCTTTTCTTCTGATCTCCTGATCCCTCCTGTGGACTCTGCCATCCCTTACTAATCTCCCCCATGAACCCCCTCCCCCCTTCTCCCCTTGAGCCTGCTTTACTCTTTGAACCTCTCCCAGCCCCGCCACTAGCCCTTCCCATCTTGACTTACCTTAGATTGTGTGGCTATTTTTAACTCAGCCTAATCTCCCTGACTGTCTGTACTCAGCCTTTATATTATTCATAGATGTTGTGACCAAAATTCATCATAGAATTAAGGAAGTAGGCAAATAATCTTGGAAATATTTGGGAGTTTAGCATATCCCTAATTTTAAAGGTGTAAACCACTATTAAAATAAAATGGAAAGTATGTGACAAAGTTCTTTATACATCTTGGAAGATCCCAGACAGAATCGATACTACTGTAATGTTGTCTGGGGCCTCTCAGCTAGGCAGAGAGGGGCAGTAGGCCAGCTAACTGTAAGACATCTGAAGGGTGGGGGTCAAATGTGTCAAGGGGAGCAAAGGATTGTGGGTATGGTGGTCTGTGCAATATATCCGGTTTCATATCCATCTTATAACATGCTGCAGGTTTCTTGAAGTTCTCTTCAATTTTGGGATGCTGAATGAACTGAAAATTTTCTTCACTGAGCACAAATATTCAACCGAGGATGTCTCACTGAAGCCCAAGGGAATCTAAATGGGCAGGAATTGAAGAACCCTGGCTGCATACATTTGTCTTAAATGTATTTGATTTGGTTTTCTCCTTGCTTTTTACTGTTGCATACCTTACTGCATGTGTATTACATGGAGCTACATAAGCTGATTTAAGCCTACATCACATAGGGACTAAATTGGGGGGGAACCAAAAGAACATTTTTCTTGGACTGGATTTTTCCTATCAATCTAGATACTATAGCTAATAGCCAGCAGGTGATTGAAAAAGTTGGCAGCTAGTTCAAGAATAAGATGCTAGGTCAGAAAACAATGAAGTAAAAGTCCATCATTCTGAAATATTCAGGACTTTTATCTGAAGAGGTTCCATCAATTGCAATCCATGTCCATTAGTACTCATGTGACACCCTGTGCAATGAAATAACATATTAGCATTTAACCTGAAAAAATGAAGTTATTCAAAATTTACATAAAATTATGGAGTAAACTCCAAACAGGTCGCCTCTGAAATGTATAATTATGCTCAGCAGTCCTGTCAGCATACATAGAAACAATTTTATTTCTAATCATCTTCTGCTTTTATTCACTCAGGAATGTATCATTAAAATTTCCACAGAACAATGAACCTTAATAGGTGCTAATGCAATTGTGAATTGTGGTAATTGTTACCTAAATTAATCTCTGTACTTTCAGTTCCTTGTTGCCCTATGTAAAAGGAGTGTGAAAAAGATAATATAAAAACTGAAATTTGTATGAATTATTTAATGGATTCACTTTATTCAGCAATATTTTATTAGAATTTGCTAGTTCTCAAAGAAATTTCTGTGGCTAACGCATTAGGAGCATTAGAAGTGATTTTATACAATGTTTATTTATTAGGTTTCTTAAGCCTTTCATAAGGATGCTGCTACATCTAATAACTTGTGACTAGAATAAGGTACATGTATGGGGGAAAAATGGACAGGACACATGTATGTACCATACACATATCATGGTCTACTGTTCGTAATTGCCTGGGCAAACTTGCCTGCCCTATCCATTTTGTGCATTGCCTCTGCGTAAGAGCTGTGTCTGTGTAGGTATAGGATTTCAAACCCTAGCTAACTGAGCTTCACAGAAGCCCTGTGACAAAGGTAAGGGATAGAGACCGATCACATCACCCACGAATGAAATGTGACCACTACTCAGGTGGAATGTAGCAGCTGCTTAACAGCATCCAGGAACACTGTGCTGTTTTGAGACAGGGCATGAAGACGAATGGCATCTCTAATTGAAACTGCAGGATGGGGAATTTAGGAAGGCAGAATGTAATTACTCAGATTGGAATTTGGCCAAATTCCAGTGTACACATTACCATAAGATATTTAAAGAGCAATATACAGTCGAGGTGAGCTTGGCTCAACTCCTGCAGTTTATCTCAGGGAGGATTCCCTTTTAACTTGCTGAGCAGTGATTGTCCCTTTGGATTATGTGGGTTTCAGTTGAAATTTCAGCTCTGGCAATGATGTAGACTCATTTGGGAGGCTAGCTACTTGGTGGAGGATTCCTCTTCTCTGGCTGTTTGCTTTCTTCTCTGCATGCAAGTTGGTGTATATAACAGACAGGCACATACCCAGGAATATTTACTGCGACTTTTATCTCAGAATCTAACATCAGATCTGCTCTCTGATCAACAATGGATATGAATCTCACTAATCCTTTCCTTATCTCTAGTCTGTCCCCGAATTCCTCCTTACTCTGTGACCAATAAACCGTTCTCCTATACTGATTTCTTCAGCGTCTGGAATAGCTTCAGTTTAATTAACACCAAAGCTGTCTTACAACTTCTCAAAACTCATTTCTTCTCTCTGCCCAATGATTTCTTCCCAAACTTCTTTCTAGCTGAGAAATAAAACCCAACTGCATTGGCTTTGCCCCATACTCAAACTATCAGTCATTGCACCTTCTTTGGCCTTCCCTATCCCGTCTACATATACTCCTTGTAAAGATACAAAGCCAAAGTAGTTTGCAATGTAATCCTTTTGTATAAATTATTGTATAGCATACTGGACTATGCACTACATTACCAAACATATGATTATATGTTTACCTATTATCATCTGCAGTAGAAGACCCTTATAGGGTCTGAAACTATTGTTTAGGCTTGCATAGTCAGCTAGCTATTGCTATTTGAACTAAGGCGGCGTTGAATGAGAGCCTCCAGTCACAAAGAATAAGGCAAATCATTTCATTTTCCTCCCACACGGCCTTCTGGAGTGGCAACAGAACATTTTTGGGGTCAAATGTCTTCCAGAGAACCCAGAAACCAAAGAGCTGCTCCCCAATACCCACAACTTCCGTGACTTTCTGACGTCAAATGATCACAGAACTCAATGATTTCCTGACTGTTGCCTTGCCCCAGTCATCACACTACTCATTCACAGGGTAGGGGAATCATAATACCGGACCCCCATCAGAAGGCAAGGGATGATATTCGTGGATCCTCTATTTCTGAGTGCTAGGACCCTCTCCAACATAAATATTACCTAAATATGAACAGTTATGGTTACCATAAAAGCAACAGACAAAAAAACCCCTCAACACATTAGATATGCCAACAGGTTCCTCACAGTTGTATCTAAAACACCAGTTGTTTTCTGTTCCAAGATAGCAGAATCTCAGATATCGCTCAGTGGTAACTGTTGGCAAATGTTTAATTTTTAATGGTGACATTATACAATATTTGCTCATGCCTACTTTACATAATAGAAAAGAGAGATTGATTCATGCTTTGTGACTTCTCAGGCTGGCCAGTTACCTTTCTTAGGATTCCAATAAGGAGCTATATTTGTACTCTTTAAAGGCATTTTCTAGTCTTCGTACAGTTTTCATTGTGAGGAGCAGTCAGGAAGTCCATCAAGTTTTTTGCTATTCAAAGCATGGGGAGGCCATGTACTTTAGTGCACAGAGTAACAGAAACTGATTACAAGCTTGTGGGTTTTGTTCCTGATTTTGCCACTGACTTGCTGTGTAGCCTTAGTTAGGTCACTTGTTTCATCTCTGTGCCCGAGTTTCTCTATATTTAGGAGTATGATAATTTTTATCTCCCTTAGGGAAGTTTTGTGAACTGCCTCAGTTTAAATGCTTTGAGATCCATTGGGAAAAAGGGCCATATGCAATCCCACTTTATCAAAGCTTTATATGTAAAAATATGTTTGCAGCCTGTCTCTCAGTGATAATGTAGAAGTCCTGAAGGATCTCCTGAGTCCTCTGTATGTTAAGCCTAATGGATTTGCAGAAATTTCTCCCATTATTTGAAGAGAAATAAAAAACTAGGAAAATATGTGAGCTTGGATAAAAGAACTTGGGAGAATGAACCAAATTCAGTTAGCAACCCTGCTGAGAGCCAAGTGCAGGACAGCACAGAACACTCTTGTGGTAATGGCATCCATTGCATCAGATGGAGATTGAAGATTGATTGTTTTTCAGTATGAGTCAAATAAATTTGAATAAAGAAAGTCTACAAGGTGGAGAAGTCTGAATAGAGTAGATGATACTAGGAAATAGCTGAGTACTAAGTTAGGTCCAATAGTTCAGAAGCTTTTAGGTTTTTCTTTTTGGGGAAGGGGATGGATTCACTCATCTTTGTAACAAAAGCATTCAAGCAGAACCTGTTTCAAATATAGAGGAAGAGCTCTTGATTTTTACTGAATGGTGCTATAGAGAAAACATGCAGGCACAGGAAAAACAGAAGACTCCTTCTTTGAATTACTGGTGGGCTGGGAACACAGAGGTATTGAAGAGACTGGCCTATGACTAACATAATTTGTGAAGGTGACCTTCTTCTGTTTCTGGATGTGAGGCCAGTTACCTGTGCCAAACATATAAATGAAAAGGTGGTGATGAAATCCTTTTCAACTCTTACGTATGAAAGTGTGTGAAAGTAGTTAGTCTGTATCTGGTAAAATGGCAGATATTGTCCTTGAAGAGAATATTCTTTTCCAGTTTTTGAAGAAAGATCTAAAACAAGTTCCTGGTCAAAATGTAACTAGAATAATTGGGAGACAATGGGATAGTGATGTCGAGGAGCCTACAAGGCATGGAGGAATTTTGGAAAATGAATAAAATGTTATGTATCTTTTGGTTTATAAATTGCCATTTCAGTCTAGTCATAAAGACTGTTACCTACCAATGGAGCAAGATAGTTTATCACTTGAAGAGTATTTGGGGAGGGGCTGGTGTTGATATAGTAATACCATTTAGGAGTTGTTATATGAGTGATTATGATTGTTCACCCCACATCATGGAGAGTTACAGTTAATGGGATACCTATATTTGTAATATGCTCGGTAGCACTTGTATTTTTCTTGTTAAAATCCATTTTTTTAATGCAAGGCAACATATACAACATGCCTTCTTTTTTCTTTACCACTGTGGTTACTGGATTGAATCCAATGCCATTCACAATGAGACTGCTGTCCTCGAGAGCCTGAAAAGAACTAGTGCCGCAATATACTTCAGTTACTAATTAGTATGTAAAGTCCACATTTCCAATTTTAAGCTCCAGTTTTGAACTCCCAAGAAAATCTATCATGCAACTACTTTGAGGAGCAAAGTTATAGATGCAAAATGGGAGGCTGAGTTAAGGCTCATCTCCTTGTTATCTTGTGTACTCCTTATCTGTCCTTCTGTGTCTGCATATTGTCTTGTTGTGTACTTTAGATTATAAACCCTTCAGGGCTGGGGCTGTCAGTTGTGTGTGTGTGTGTGTGTATAGCACCTAACACAACAAGCTGCTGATCTGTAATTGAAGAGCTTGGATGATATGGTAATACTAATAAGTAAAACTTCTAGCCCTTCTTATGAAAATTTAGCTATAAAATTTGAAGCAGCAAATTAGTCTCCTCTTATCTTGTAACACCTCCAATGAGTGAACAAAAACCAATGAAAAGGCCTGGAATGGAAATATTCTGGATTTTAATGCTGACTTTGTGAGTTTGGGAAATATACTTCATCCCTCAGTGAACTTTTTCATCCACAAAATAGGGATAATGCTACTTCTTCCTACCCCCACTGCTTTGTCATCTCTTTCAATAAAAGGTCTCTTAATAGTTGATTATTATTATTGTTGATGTCATCTTATTCCAGATGTAAGCCTTCATGACTTGAGGACATTTCTATTTTTAATTTAACACAATGATGTAGCAGAGGGAACATCACAACATCAAGATGCTTTGATTTTTGTCATACTAGAAAAACCTGATAAGGAGCAATCTTATCGTAAAGTGGAAAGTATTGTGGGCACTGTACAGAGAACTGTCTCTACTTTTCGTTTTATGGGTCATTTCTGAAGAAGGCCTCCACTGGTCAAAACTGCCTTTGCTATCTTCATTTTCTATCTTCTGCCTGCATTCAAGATGATAACCTTTTTGTTCTGCTTGTTACGCACACAATAATGCAACATCCTATCCCCCTTACTCCCCTCTCTTTTTTATTTTTTGTTGTTGGATCCTGCTATATTTCACAAAGAGTATGTGTGAGATATTCAAATTCCTACACCTCGTTTGGATGACAGTGATTGCAATGAGAATAGAGAGTGGCAACTGGCACAACATGAATATATTCTGGTGACAGGATTGTAAATGAGGATTGTAAAATTAACACCCCTCTTGAACCTATTCTTTACATTTAAGAAAAAAATCTTAAAAGCCAATTCCTGGGGATGCCCCCCTGGCACCAAGTGTACAAATAATGTTTATATTCCAGTTCAGAAAAGGAAAACTGAAACTATTTCATTGAAAGCTGACAGCTTTAACGAACTTTAAAGGTTAGCCCCGGCGCTAGTTAGCATATCTATTCATGTCTCTATCTGTCTTTTGAATTACTCAGCTGAACACGCACACAAAAGCAAAACTAAGAGGGGGAAAAAACCCCCCAGAAAGCCAACATTAATAATTCATAAATACTAGAGGCTTCTATTTTTTTTCAGTGCACTGGAAGTCTGCTAAGAACCGAATCCTGCTGGCTCCTAAGTTACTTCTGAAGCGCGCTGAGAGCCCCTGCCCGAGAATGTTAATGTTTCTATAAGTGGTTAGCTACCAAAACATATTGTGGATTTTCATCCCCTCAAGCACTTGTTCATATTTCTTTGGATTAGTATAAGGTAGAGCTTTTCACAAAATGTTTAACTGACAGTTTTTATATTTGAATTTCACAAGCCTCTGCAGACCGTAAAGAACTCCAAATTCAGCCATAATCCTCGTTTGCAAAGTAAATCAGAATTTTTGAACAGATTCCAGATGCCAATTATGGTATTAATGGGGAAACACAATCTCCTTGTCTGGCTTGGCTGGATCAAAAGTGATGTTCCTTTTGACAGGTTAACCTGTCTTGAACATTTTTTTTTTTTTGGGTAAATTAAAATTTTGATTATTAAATCTTCCCATTGAAGATGGAAGCTATTAACATATTTCAGAATTAACTATTTTTCTGGGTACCAGCCACATTGAATACTGCAGCTGTTGCTTGACAATGAATTGATTTTAGGCAGTATTTATGAAGGATCAAAATGCAAGCTTTTAGCAATTAAGAAGGTTTAGTGAAATACTTTACCAGAAAACTGATAGTACTAGCAGACACTGTATTTTCTGTGCTAACTGGCTCAAATCTAAATCAAAATAGATTTTCCCCTTATTTGCCAAGCCTCCTGGTAAAGATTTCAGTTGCAAAATTTAATCCTTGAGATCCCCTTCTCCATTCCATTCTCTTCTGGAAAATCTCATACTTTCTAGAGTAAGTGGGGAAAGATATGCTCTTTGTAAGAGGAGCGAAGGTGAGTAAGCAGCAGCTTTTTTATTCCAGGGCCAATGTTGGTCTAGAAACAGGTTAATCCCAAGTATTAATGTAGCCAGAACCATCATCAGATGCCAAATGAATGCTCTATCCTCTTTGAGTAATAAGGAATTGGAGGGCCAATCCTAGCATCAAAGACTTAGAGACTGTTGTACAGTGACAGCACCAAGCCAGTGGGGAGAAGCAGGAGTACGTAAAGACTGTCTGATGGACACACTTGTCCTCAGGCAATCATTCATTCCATCTAATTAGCCAAAACTTCTCTTGGATTGACACAAGTAGTATAATGATTATGTTTTTGGACACATGGTATACAGCCCCATTCTGTAGTAAATCACTTAAATCCAGTGAAAGGTTACCCCTTGAAAAATGTTTGGTATTATGAAAGATAAGAAAACCACTACATGGAACATGTAGTATGGCCACTGCCTTAATCAGTTTAATTCTGCAATAGCAGTTTGCTCAATGCAAACCATTTCCTTTACCACCCAGCAGTCAGGTGCTATAGTAATGACAACTGTGGACAGCTATCTTGGGAGGGAATCTCATTTGTACGCTCCTTATTCTGAGGTAAGTCTACTACAGATTAAAATCCAGGGTAAATTACTTTGTAATATATGTTTTTTGTGTCCACAATCTGTGTGTTCTGCTACTAAGTTCATCCTACCCATTGGCTAAGATATGTGGTTAGGAGTGCGATCTCTCGGTAGCTTAAAAGTCCTAAAAGTTTAGAACCAAGTTTATGTTCACTGAGGTATAAAAGGATGTGCAGCAAGATTTTGAGGGAAACATTTTGGATCTCAGTTTAGAACAATTAAAAAAGTATTGATTGAATTTTTGCTAAATCCCCAGAGATTTCATGGCTGTTTCTTTCCTTACTGAGTGTTTTGTCTTTATAGATGATGTAAAAAGGGAGAAAGAAAAGAGAAATTAAGGAAAAGAGATGCCATTTCTTCTCTCAGATGTATTTGTTTTACACCAGTGTGACTTCATGGGCTTCGGTGGATCCATGCCTGCTTGAATCTGTTTTTAGGGAGAGCAGAATCAGGCCCTCTATCAATTCTCATTTGACCAGTGTTTTAAGTGGAACATTTCTTATTTGAATGCTAAGTAGAAGGAAACAACAGCTAAGAGTACCCATAGCTGTGAATCTGAGATACAGTAAAGTTTTATTCTGCCTGATACCACTAAGCTATGTTGTGATGTCCTAAATGTATATACATGAATTTATTTAGCATGATGAGCCAGAAAAAAAGCAAGAATCATGACTCCTGATCTTGTAAATTATTAGCAAAGCCTTCATTTCAGCATTGTTAGAAATCATTCTGGGTTGAAGGAGAATGATGTGCCCCCAAAGTGTTTAATCGTCTGTTAATAAAAGGTCAGAATTACTTTTCCTTCAAGAAGAAAATAAAAAGATTTGCAATTGCCATGGGAATGCTGGGTAAATAATAGGGCTGTGTGTAGCTTTGGTAGCTGGTTTGATTTGGAGGAGATTCGGCCTGATATGGGGACCGAATCTCTGAATCGAATTGGGAGATCAGTTAAAAGCTCCGAATCAATTTGAAGCATCCAACATTTGCGGCTTGCTCCAGGCGGAAAGTGGCAGCAGTGAGAGTGGGGCATGATGTGGGCATGGCAGCACTGGGAGTGGGGGCTATGACCTGCTGCTGCCTGGAGTGAGCCGTGCCTGCATCGTGCCTGCCCCTACACCCCCGGCTGGGCATGCTGCAGCAGGGCATAGCCCTTGTAGCTCCCCCTGTGGAGGCAGAGGCAGGCACAGCCAAGGGAGCCACATGTCGGGTGGAGCCTGGCACCACTCAGCCCCTGTGGCCCCAGCTCCCAGACAGTGTGTGGCACGTTGCTGAGCCTCGTGGCACCTGTGTGATGGGGCAGTTGCCACATGGGTGCCAGACAGGGCAGCCATGGGGGCTCCCCCCACGGCTCCCCCCACCCGCGGATAGGCAGGCACAGCCAGAGGAGCCATGGGAGAACCTGCAGCCATCCAGCTGTGCCCGCCTCTCCCTGGCCAATCCAAATCTCCAAATTGGTGCCAAATCTCCAATTCTGATTCAGCTGAATTGAATGGGAACAGTGATTCAAATCAAATTGAATCACTGTCTTCTGAATCGGCTGAATCCAAACTAAATTATTCACACAGGCTTAGTAAATAATATCTTGTAATTGCTTGTTTCCATCTTGTCTATAAAAACCCTGAAGACACATTGACCAGGTCAGTTTCCACCTACAACTGTTACCATCTGTCCAACTGAACCTTTTTTTGCTATTCATTTGATTCCCAAGCTAGAAGTGAAGTTAGACAACTTGGAAGTGAACTTTTGTTCCTGTGGTTTTGCTTTCCTGACTTGTCTACCATGAAATCAAAACTTAGCAAACTAAAAGTTGCTCAAAACTACTATTGCAAAATTCAGACTAAAGACATAACACTCAAAACAGGAACTTAGTGAAAGGTCAAATAGACCATATATCCAGATGCTTACTAATATATTAAATGATTATGAAAGGCTAATTCTTCTGTATGCATTGGGAAGGGTGGGGGCAGGGAGAAGTACCTTCCTTTCACATACTTTAGTGAGATTATGAAGGACAGAATGGGAATAATATTTCAGATGCTCCTGGTGTGTATTGTCTTTGTAGGTAAAACGCACTATTTTCTTCTGTGATCAGCATTTCCACCTACAGGGAAGTAATTCTATTAGAGTGTTTCTATTTTATTCTTATGTTATGAAAATGGAACATGTGAACTACCACCCTTACATATCACTACTTTAAATGTCATTATTCCTCTTGTTGTATATAAGTAGGGACATTTAAGTCAGAAAGCCTGTGCAATCCCTCCCCTCTCCCCTCCCCTCTCCCATCTCCTTAGCCTCACATTTCATGAGTCACTTTCTGCCCTGCAATTAGCCAGGCACAGGTAAGAACCTTTATCTGGTTTCCCACATGTCGCCAATGTAATAGCATTATTTTCGCTTGCCTAAATTCACTGTCTTGTGGTTTACTTTGTTCTTCTGGTGCTATTGTTTGCTATGATATTCTGATGTGCCTAGTACACTACAACTTTTATGTCCATGTTTCCTGAATATCCACTGGTCCCCTGGTACATACCAGGCTAGATGCTGCAACCCACCAAAGGTCAAAGCTCAGATTAGTTTGTTGTGATAAACTTTAGGTTTTAACAAATAAAACTGATGGTGAGACCAAGGGAGTTATCAGGGATTTACATCAGGACGTCTGAGATAAGAATCCAGCTGTCTATTGCATGTATCAAGTGTGTTAGTATAAATGACGCAATTCCCATCTGAAAATAGCAGGGAAAGTATCTGCTCTCATTTTAAATTCCTGTGGTTACAAGGATGTTCCATTGCTGAACCTGCTTGGAGAAGGGCTAACTTTCAAAAGTCATTTTAAAACGATGCTTGCTAGGCCATGTAAAGTGATACCTCCTTGGCTAATCTGAATGCATCGCAAATAAACCTTCACCCTTTAACTCTGAAAACAAACCAAGGCTTCCCAGCTCAGTTTCATTTTAAAAGGAACTGATTCATCTTGTGGTCTTCTGCAGATGGAAACAGGTCCCACAGAAGGGGAATTCACTGGAAATTATTAGCAGTTGCACAATTCCTATTGACGTTAACAGAAACCATGTGGTTAATTCCTTACCCACAGCCTGAATGTATCCCCCTTTGTGTGAATAAGGTCATAAAAGTTCAATATCCAGTTTGCAGTGGTTAAAATACCTATAGTCACAAATTCTAAACCCAAACCCCTTTCTCTCTAATTATTCTTTGTGGGAGAGAGTCAGGCTGTCAGGGTCCCTCTACTGACTTGTATTTCAGACTATAAGGCTCACTGGATCAGTATGTAGTTGCAAAGTGTACTCTGAAATATGTGCCCTTAAGCTGTCCTCATTTTCCAGAGACTTCCTTTATTTTGGAATTTCTGTAATGGCCCCTGCATTGCTTGCTTGCATCTTCCTCATCCATAGGGCACTTCATTTGGCCCATTTCTTCCTTCTAGGAAATGCGTCTCTTTGAAATTTTCCTTAGTCCATAAATAGGATTGAAGTAACCACATTTCTTGTTTCTATTAGAAGACTTGAAAGATGAAATAATATACCGTTTCTAAAGTTTTCCCATTTAAATATTTTTCTTTGATACAATTAGTCCATGTTTAAAGCCACATGTCCCATAATGGGAACATCGAAATTGAACTGTCCACTAGTACAGGAGGATGGAAGAGGACATTTGATTGCTGCTGCATTACATTGTTTTCTTTTGGATTGAGATTACCAGTATTTCCATGTTTGATTTAGTCACTTAGGATATGTACAGGCATTACATTTAGATTGACCTAACCAGGGATAGGTTGATCTAAAATACCAATCATACTTAAATCACTCAAAAATGGTGCAACCAATCTAAGTGTGCACCTGAGTAGGTATACTAACTTAGATTGAGATTGGATTAACTCAAACTAAGAAAGGGTTAACCTGATCTAACAAACACTTGTAAGCATTTGCAGCATAGCTCTAGGGCTTGGAAAGTGGGTTGCTTACCCCAGTCCTGTGGCTGTGCTATTCTCACTCCACCAACCCTAACTGGGTTATTTTTACCCCCCTGACCAGGCAACCCTCCCCTCAAAAGCCCCCTCTTCCCCAGAACCCACCAACCCCTCCTTGTAGACCCACCCATGCCCCCCCCTCCCAGGAATGGCTATACTCTCCCTTACTCACTATATTTTGGGTATAGCTCATCAGAGAATGGTAAATATTTGCTTCAACATTTTTCAAAGAAATGAAAACCATTTTTTCCCTGAGACTTTTATTTGAAACTGATCTGATTTCTCAGGGGAAAAAAGCAAACATAGATTTTTATGTCCCTTTTTTATTTAAAAAAACAATTATTTCAGTTTATGCAAACTGAAAACAAACATCCTGAAAACTAGAATATTTCTAATTTTGAAAAATTGGAAAATTCACAATGACACAAGCTTTCTTTGAATACTTTTACTTGTGGGGGAGGGACATTTTTCTTCAAGGGAACATTTTCAATCAGTTTTAATTATAGGCTTGTTCTTACAAGGAAGGGGGATTCTGATCAGCAGCTTGCCAAAGGGACCTTTTCACCACACAGAATTGGCCCCATGAAATGCTGAACAAGGCTGATTGTTTATTTGTTTGTTTTTCATGGAAAGCTCAGCCTTGGGACCTGGAGATACGGGCAGAATTAGTATTTTATTACTCTAAGAGGATTGGTAATAATGGCTAAAGGTGCTTACACAAGTTACATTTTTTGAGTGATTGGGCCCCTGAAAGCACTCTACAGCTGTGATGTAACACTTGTGCACAGCTGCAGAGTGGTTTTAAAATGGCTGATTGCATGAAAAAATTAATCCTGGTCAAATCAGGTATTAGATGAAGTCACTTTAAAGCAGAGAGCTTTAGGAAACTTGTGTTCCTCCAGGGTTAATTTTTCACGTTGGGGTAGGGCTGGGCTGGGCTGGTGCACAAGCCCCCAAGTACCAACCCAGCCCTGCCCTTGGGGCTGTCAGCAGAGAAGTGGGCGGGAGAAGGGAGAGGGAGCAGCAGGCAGCTCCTGGCTGCTTTGCTGGAGCCCCCTTGCCTTGTAGCCCCCCACCCAGATACCCTAGATGGGCTATTGGGGGGAGCTGGGCTGGGTCCATAAGGTAGGGGGATTCCGTCCTACCCTGCCCCCAGCTCTGGCCAGGCAAAGCATTTGGCAGCGGCTACTGCCATTGTCGAGAGGTCCAGGAGGGGAAGAAGGGAGCCCCCTTTCACCTCACACACCTGGTCTGGCTACCCCCCAACCAGCCACGCTAGCTGGAGGGGGTCTGTGGGGTGAAGGGGCTCCAGTCCACCCCTCTATGCCCTCCAGCTCTAGCCAGGCAAAGCAGCCAGCAGCTGCCTGCTGCTCCCTCCTTCCTGACCCTTCCCTGCTGACAGCTTCAGAGCTGGGGGGGGGGGGGTCAGTTTGACAGCCTCCTCGGAGGCTGCTGCAGTGCTCCTGCCTGCTGACTGGGGCCAGTGCAGACAGGCTCAAGCCCCCCTAAGCCAAAAGACAAATATCTGTTGGGTCTGGAGAGGGGTGGCTAACTCATGATGCATTGTGTAAAGCACCATGAGTTAGAGCAGAGCCCCTAAACATGTGTAAGCATCCTAATTCTCCATAAGTGACTCATGATCAGTAGTTAGACATTTCTGAATTTTCACAAGATCCATCTTTGTATGCCATGTCAAGTCACAGTACAGAATTAATTTTCATTTATAATAAAGAAAAAATATATCTTCTACAAAAAATTTTGAGTGAATATCTGTCTTGGTAGATAAGAATTGAATAATTATACTGATGTATGCTTAATGTATAAATTATTGCTCTAAAAAATTGGACCGCTTCCTAAAACATGTCTTGGTCAATTGCAGCAAGATTTTTTTCCCCTGATTTTGCAGCCAGCAAACAAATGTGATTTGTGGCCCACTAAATTCTTTATGTACATTGGCTTTCGATTATTCTTTCAGCTCTTATATGGCTTCTGATTTCCTGCTCAATGGGTCCCACTGCTTGTTGTTGGGCTTTAATGTTAAGTATTGAGGTGAGATTAGGCTTGCCAATTGCTTGCCACATGATGCAAATATAGACACTCATGAAAAAGCTTTACTTAAATCCACAAGGCATTGACAAAGCTGCCCAATGGTTCAGTATGTTGATAAGCTGGAGCTATTAAGATAATGATTGGGGGTAAATTCCACTATAATTTCATATACATGCACATTTGGAAATGACAAATTATGCTTTAGCTGGTGATAAATTAGCCAAAAAAGGAATTAGGTACAGTTCAATAAGCATCTGGTAAGAATTCAGTGCATCAGCTAATAAGACCAGTGGTCCTTAACTTTTTTATTCTCAAACCATCCTTCATCAGAATCAAGCACCCCTGGTTAGACTTGAGGCGCCATTCAGAAAATGTCAGCTCTAAATTTTCATTTGCTTTTTGACTGCAGAAAAATAATTTTATTGCAAAGAACAATTCTGAACCATTTTGTTGTAAAGAACTCAGAAAGATCATAACAGATCAGAATGTTTTGAATGCTATAGATTCCTATTGGGTGAATCTGATATCTTTTATTAGACCAACTTAATTAGTTGGAAAACAATTATTAAGCAAGCTTTTGGGTTCAAAAACCCTTCATCAGGCTAAGGAAGTTTCTGCAGTTGGTGTGTGCTCTTCCTGGATGGAATGAAAAGTAAAGAAGCCAGAGGCTGG